>NC_051161.1:64666597-65034097 GCF_013339745.2 Dermacentor silvarum
CTGACGATACCCCGAGCGATAGCAACACCTTGATGGAACAGAAGTGCAGTTAATTGTTCGGCTACACCGTCCTTGTCAAACTGTTCTCCGCAATTGACGGAGACAAGACTGCATGATAGTGGTGGTATGCAGACGTCGTCGTCGGGGACACGTAACGAGTACGTTGGCGCTCGTCGTCGTGGCTCGTGTCTATACTGTTCGATAAGGTGATCTCGCCATCCCGTATGTTAACCACGGCGCCGTACTCCCCGCAAGAAGTCCATTCCAAGGATGAGTGATCTGCAGCACTCTTTTAAAATCATAAAAGAGGCGACAAAAGCTGTATTTCCTACTGGAGTCGTGCAGTACATTTTCCTGTAGGTGTCTTATCTGGCCCCCGGCATTTCGAATATGAGGGCCCGTCCATTGCGTTTTGACTTTCTTAAGCCGGTCTGCCAACTGCTCACTATCATTATCGAAAAGTCTGCGCCAGTATCAACCAAAGCGTCACGTCGTGTCCAGCAATCGTTAAGAGTAGGTCGCACTCACAAATTCGTCGGTGTTCCGTTCTTCTCCGGGTTGCTCTGCTCCTTGCTCAGTAATGGGGGATTTTCGGCGGTTCGACGACTTGCAACCTTCCCCCCGGAGGTCGCTGATTTTCAGTTTCCCCGCCATGGGCTTGGAGAGCGGCCTCTTACCACGTCGGCGAAACTGCGACGGTCCGGCGAAGAATAGCGTAACGGAGACGGCGAGCGCGACCGGAGATTAGCTGAGCTGCCTTGTTCCCGAGTGATGCTGTCGTCGAAGCGTGCATTTCTCTCTTGGAAACTGTCGCGGAGTAGCAGGTGACATTTCCTGGATGCCACCCTGGCGATGAGGGCAAAACGATAAATGTGCCCTGGTTCGCCACAGTGAAAACACAATGGTCGGCGATCAGCAGTGCGCCATGCGTCGGTCCTGCGAAGCTGGGGTCGCCTGAAATGCTCTCTCTGTATCCAGGCAGCAGTAGGTGGCCGCTGGTGGTACTGCTGTACTGCACGGTAGAAAGAGGGCGACGGACAGCGTCTGCGTAGCTATATGCACGTGGCTCGTAGCGTGGCTCGAAGCGTGGCTCGTAGCGTGGCTCGAAGCGTGGCTCGAAGCACGGCTCGGGACACGGTTCAGGGAGTGGCTCAGGAGATGCAAATGCTTGCCGGATTTCTTGGCGGACAACTTCAGCGACCGAAGCAACAGTAAACTCCTTCGGTGTCGCAGTTTGCTTCGCAATCTCCTCGCGAACAATGTCTCTGATCAGCTGACGCAGCGAGGTCTCGTCGGTCACTGCCAGAACTGCGGCTCCTGCAGGTGCATCGTTAGTTAGGCGTTCGTTTGCCGGCTACGCTGCTGGAGCGCCCGCTCAATTGCTGTGGCTTCCTTAATAAATTCTTCCACTGTTGTAGGCGGGTTTCGCACGAGACCAGCGAATAGCTGTTCTTTGACGCCGCGCATGAGATGGCTCAGCTTCTTCGAATCAGGCATGTTGGGATCCGCGCGGCGAAACAAACGAGACATGTCCTCGGCAAACATGGAGACACTTTCGTTGGGTTTCTGAATGCGCAACTCGAGAAGGCGTTGTGCATTATCTCGGCGATCAGTGCTTCCGAAGGTATCAATTAGCCGACGGCAAAATTCGTCCCACGAGTCAAATGTGCCTCGCGGTTTGAAACCACGTCCCTTGCGCTACCGTCAAGAGCGAAGTACACATTGGAAAGCTTCTGGTCTGGACGCCACTGATTGACCCTAGCCACGCGTTCGTACTGGTCCAGCCAGTCTTCGGCGTCTTCATACGTGTCACCGCGGAAGCTTTTGGGGACTAGATTGTTCTGAACAGTCACCCGTGTTGTACTTGCAAGCGCCATTTCCTGAGTCGGTGCGGTCGCTGACAAACTTCCTTGCAAGGGACCGAATTCCGGGCACAGACCTTGCAGGCGGGCGGCTTGCGCGGTGCACAGGTGTCTCGACGCGTGGATGATGTCTTGAAGGGCTGGATGCAGGGCTTACTCGCCGGAGTCGTCCCAATCATTAGGCGAGGATGCGATACCCAGCACCTCCACCAGTGTCACGGCTCACTGGAGACAAGAGCGAAGAGCGGTATTTAATTGAGGCAATGAGGACAAAGCGCTCATTCAAAACTTCGTCTTCTCTAGCACCTCGCTTGCAAGCTCGAGGTCGTTGTCTTTGTCGTCAGCGTGGTTGGGCACAGATAGCGTCGCGGCAATATACTATTATTCCAACATAAGGATAGGAACTATAGTTAATATAAACATTGCACTAGGACAGTCACTACATAGCATACTAGATCAAGGGTGAGACAGCGTCTCACCTCTTACTAATTGGTCTGGGAAACCTCGTAAATGCTTAGCAAAGGCAGCACCTCCTAAGTCTAAATTATCGAAGGTAGTAAACAGCTAGCAAAGAGTTACTGGGTGATAAACAATTAATAACTACACCGTTATACTACCTTCTTAGTAACATTCTTTCTAAGAGTATACTATAAAAATACGAGTTATTGGCAGTAATCTAGTTGATTACGCTGGAACGATGAAATTTAACGCGGCACTTAAAAATGAAGCAAAAGTAAACCTAAAACTAAAGCAAAGCACGCCACCACAGTATACCAAGGAATGACACAATATCGCCGCGTTTACGCGTCACGGCGAACTGAGCAAGGGCGAGTGCGTTTTCTAGCAAGCCGTCACTCGTTTCGGCGCCCGAAAGAAACGAATCACCCAAAGCAAGAACGACAAACAACAAATCGCGCATGGGCCACGGCGCGAAACACACGAGAAGAAAGTGATTGACCGAGATCAATCACTGCGGCTTTGCTCCAGATACGGCGGCGCGCGCCGGCCAGGTTGCGGCGACGTGGGTGTGTCCAGCAGTTCGCCGTCACCTCGGCTCGATCGGTGTGCCCGCTGGAAGCGAGCAGATGGAGCCTCGAACCAAAACAAAAGCTCGCCTTGAAGAACCCATCGTTGATACGTTTATACAGCGGCGCTTCGCACGGTGGGTATGCGGCACACGCGAGGGTGTGACTCTCCGACCGTAAAGCGAAGCACGCTTTTGTGTTGCTGCTGAACACTTCGGCCGAGGTGTGGGCATGCAAGGTCCATTGTCTTCATTGGCAACCGGCAGCAGCTGGGAGATCTCTGCCCTTTGTTTTTTTTTTTCTCCTAGGAGAAACCTATGCCGATGTTAGACACGCCGCGCGGGCTTCGAATTTCGATCTCTTCAAGCGCTTTCTTTCCTTTCATTTTCTTTTTTTTGTTTTTTTTTGTCTTGTTTTGTCAGGATCGTTTAAAACTTGAAGACCACTTCCGCTAGGCGTTCCCGCTTCACTTTTCGGATGAGGAAGTGGAGATCATTTCCAGAAGGGGCGTGATATCGGTAACTTTCTGCCAGCGGCTGTCCGTGAGTACATTGGAATTAGCGTATCACAGAGATGGCAACGTGTCGAAGTAAATTCATTCATTCATTCATTCATTCATTCAAACCTTTGAAGGCTCTAGGTCATCGCAATAACTATCGGTCGCAGAAAGGCGGAGCCCATGAGATCTAAGGACCTCAACCTCGTTCCTTTGTTTTCTCGAATGATTCCTGTTGTGAGCCGCAGTGAGTGGGAAGCGGGTCGATATGTTGTTGCCGGCCACTTGAAAAGGTGCGAGGCCGCACTGATTTGTTTAAACAAAAGGTACGTGTTAGCTAGAAATAAATGGACACCGCGGCAACAGGGGCGTTCTTATGCACATTTTAAATTGGAAATAATGTAAAGCGAAGACTGCCCTCTACTTCTTCTTTATCTCCCTCAGTGTCGTGTGTGTGTGTGTGTGTGTGTGTGTGTGTGTGTGTGTGTGTGTGTGTGTGTGTGTGTGTGTGTGTGTGTGTGTGTGTGTGTGTGTGTGTGTTTGGGCGAGTGAGTGAGTGAGTGAGTGAGTGAGTGCGAGGGAGAGAGAAATCGTGCAAAGCATGCAAAGTAAGAACTAACTTCTTCCGACGTAGGCTCCGTCGTGATTTGGAAGGATACAACGCAATTGGTAAATAATTCCGGGAGCGCATTATGCAGTATGCGGAAGTCGTCTCTTCGCTTCTCACTTGTAGTGTGTTCACTTAACAATGACTAAACAAGGTCAAGTGATCACAGGAGGCTGGAAACGAATAAAAGTTAGGCGAACAAGGAGTGCGGCGTTTTTATAAGGGGGGGGGGGGGAGGGGAGAGAGAGAGAGAGAGAATAAACATGTTTATTCAGGGGTTCTTTAAGCGTTGTCTTCGGGGTGGTCTCCCCTTTCCAAGGCACCATAGGCTTGACTTGTCTTCGTCAAAGCGATCATTCCGACGAGACGGATGATCCTCTACTGTTCCTTCATCACTATTTGTCGCTGAAGAAAGGAGCAGTCACATATGCACAACAATGATGAGATCACAACCACCACGCACACTTGTCTCGAGCGTGCGACCGGTGTGCTACGGACCAAGGAAGTCGACGCCCATTTCAAAGGCAGAGCGTAGATTTCCACTTAACTTCTACGTGCTCTCATTTGCATTTCAGTGTAATCGTTTCACCTCAAACGTATCAAAACGTACACCACCTACAGCACGAACCTCTTTAATTCTTCACTCTGCAGCCTATCACTACCGCAGTGTATGGGGCATATATTATATATACTTGTCTACTATGGTGTCCACTACGGGGTCCACTACCAGCTTGTTAAGTAAGGGCTAGGCTATAATCGCAAAGGTCTCCAGCTATACACGTTACCAAAGAGGCCGCTATCACCTTCCCGAACGTGGTGCAGGCGGACCGCACAGTCTGAGTTCTTGGTCTCTCCACGGGCGACCCCTGCAATCACGTATACGTGATGTTGATAACGACGCCGAGGTGTCAGGCAATATTCACGTCTTCATCGAACGCTCCCTTCCTCTACGTTATCCTCGTGGAGAAGGCGCCTACCGAGTGACCGCGACCTCTACGCTCTTCGGAAGGTGAACCAGGAAACTTACCAGCTCGTATATAATCAGTCTGTATACGCGTGTGATGTACGTACCGCTGGACGTCGTAAAGTGCCCCCTGGCGTGTCATTGGTGGCTATTCGCGTCGCGAGTTGGGTCAGAGGGGAAAAAAAAAGAGGGTGAAGTTCACAAGTAACGGAGACGGGGGCAGCAGCGTGCAGGACAAGTGTTAGGTGTAATACACTGAGCACGACAAGCAGCATTGTGTAGAGCCAGTGATCGATGATTAAAGTGAAACCAGCGTTCGAGTAAGATGCTTGCAGTCGCTTGATCGAATGATTTCCTCCCGCACTAGCTGCATGCAATCCGTATAGGCGATTTGATGAGCCCGTCGCCACTTTTCAACCTTGAGTGACGAGAAGTGACAAAACCAACTGGCTCCTTACCCTTTGCTGATTCGTATTCGCATGCTTTCTGAAGTTGCTAGCATGAAGTGCGGAAGCTTGGCTGTGAAGTTACGCACGCGCGCAAGCACGCGGACGCCCGAACCCGCACGCACAGTTCTACAACACGCACAAATTTCTATAGGAATAATAATGAACCTCGCCAATAAATGGAGCTCACTGTGACAGCGCGCATAGTGTGTGAGGTAGCCGTATTATATCGTGCACTAAATGCCACTTTAATCTGTGAAATAGGCAGGGGAGTTTACTGTGTGTACAGAGGTCAACACACTTTATAACGCGCGAACCACGTTCTCAGCACTGTGCTGACAATATCTGAAGATGACATGTGGCACAAAATCGGCTGTATGTGAGGTTGCGTGAGTACATTTACAGTTTTCATTGATTTCTCTCGACCTGATGGTCAGCTTAAGCTTTGGTGGCTGTTTTGGCCCTCTGGTGTGTGTTCTAGACAATTGCGTTGACCTCTGTACAAGGTGGTTTGTAGTACGAGAGCTGATTATGAATAGGGAGAAAACAATTGTGGTGACTGGCTGCCCAGCGTTGCGTGTTCGCATTTCTACGTGCGAGTCATCTATTTTGAGTGCGAAACAATCTTTGACGCCCTGTAATCACACAACGTGCTCGTCGTGAGAATGGCCTAACTTATAAACTTAACAATTTGCTAACTAACAATTTGGTGGTAATGATGACTAACAGAAACAGAGGTGGTCTAGCTCATTTGACGGAAGAAAATATTTGTCGCAATATTTCTTGATCCCGAAAATAAACTCTACACTATTAGGAACTGGTCAAGATGAATGCTAGGAGATAGAAAAGAAAATGATTCGAGAAACTGTAAAAAAAAAAGAATAACAGGAATATCAACTTTAGATTCCAATGATAGCACAACTTGTCATATTAAAGAAAATGTCACTGTTGGTAACAGCGATATTTCAAAATAAAAATAAAAGTTGCAGATGACAGAGAAATAAATTTTATAGAGAAGACCACGATGATCGTCTCCAGGTGGGTGGCGTCCCCCGTCCAGGACGCCGTGGTCCCTCGCCGCCCATCGCGTTCTGTCTACAAGTCGAAGCTGCATAGTCCTCAGGGCACGAGCTGGCCCGAACAGTTTTTTTTTGGCGCGGTGACGACGACAGTTATGGTAACAAAATTGATTATCAAAGTACATAGGTTGCGTTGTTTAATATGATGATTATGCCTGCTTGAAGCGTGGGCGACAAACGAATTTTTTTCTTCCTAAAACTGCTATTTAAAAAAGAAAAATACTCTACGGTTCATTATAATCTTTTGTGAAACTATTTCGCGATCAAACTCTTCTTCGTTTATGGACCCTGTTCTCGCTGGAGCGACAAAGAAAGAGGAAGAAGGCGCACCATCCGGGTTGTTCGTTACCCTGGGCCGCTTGCCACAATCTGCAGGACATTCGAAGCGGCCACTCAAATCCGGCGAGGATGGCCAGCCAGCCAAGTCCAACCAGAGCATCGCAGGAAGCGTCGGCGGTAATCCGAAGGTCCAGGATTCCAATGCCGTTCAAACGCGACCACGACGTCTCTTCGATGTACTTCCATAGGGTCAGGTCGGACATCGAGGACATCATGACCGATCCGCCGCCATTAATCTACATCGCGCCGGAGGAGAACGACATCACCCAGATCAACGCCCTGGTGGTGGGACCTTCCGACACGCCGTACGAGGGTGGGTTTCTGCGATTCCGCATCGTGTGTCCGAACGAGTACCCGATCGAGCCGCCCAGAGTTTGTTTCCTGACCACAGGCGCTGGCCGTGTGCAGCTGCACCCGAACCTCTACCCGAGCGGCGAGGTGTCCCTGAGCATTCTGGGCACTTATGAGGGGCCGTACTGGAGCCCGGCTCAGTCGATAGGCAGCCTGCTCGTTTCCATCCAGTCGCTGCTCACCGACGACCCATTCTACAACGGGCCTTACGTCGCCAAAGGTACGCACCAGGAAGCCGCGAGCAACTACAGAGTCTTTGTGCGCCACGAGGTTGTGAGGGTAGCTGTGTGCGACGAGGTGGAAAGTTGCCTCGAGGACAACTCTCAGCAGCCGGCAGTGCTTCGGGAGAAAGTGCTGGAGTTGTTCCCCGAGTTCTACGACAGGTACGAAGAAGCTGTCAGGAGCCACCTGCATCTGACTGGCACCAGAATGCAAGACCCGATTAGCTTCGCTCACGGCGTCTATCAGCACGATGCGCTGCTGTCACGGCTTCGGGACCTGAAGGCGAAAGTGCAGAAACGAAGCGAGTCTGTGCTTTTAAAGGAAAGCCAGTAGTGCCTGGTGAAGAGCTCGGTCACCGCTCATGCGCACGAAGCCATACAACAAACCTGGTGGTTTTGTGGGACGTTGCGAGCCGAGTGTGTCTGCGACGGAAGAGATTGCGACGAAGTAACTGAGGACTCGTCGGTGACCAAAGCTTCTATCGACAAAATTAAAGGATTTCACGAACATTCGTTGTTTCGTTATTGGAGATATTGGATGCTCTTGCAGATATCTTTTTTTCGCGCTCAGCGAAATAAGATGACCACGCATGAGTGTTTAAAGATATTCTATTATGCACGCAGGAACATGCATGTTGTCGCCCGTACGCCTCACTATAGTTGTGGGGTGTACGGTTGTTCTCGTTGTCGTTGTGAATGATTGTAGCGCGTACCCACCATGGGCATGGCAGAAAATTTCACAGCTCATCACGATACATCTTTTTTTTCTATTTTCTTAAATTTAGAAAAGCATCAGACTTAATTCGTGAAAGAATAAAGTCTGCTTTGTCTTCGCGGAATGAGATTGTTTGCACGCATCTGCAAGTGTTCATTCCAACCGATACCGCAAGAAACAGTGCAAGACTTAGTACACAAAATACTGCGCCAGCTATCAAGTCCCTGCTTCACATTATGTACGAGCGATGCTGCCATAATTTTTTTTTTATTTTACGATACAGAGAGAGAGAGCAAGAAAACTATGGAAAATAAACAGACTGGTGAGGTGTCATGCACGGGAGTAGGTTAAAAAATCAGTAGCCCTTCCTCTGTCGAGGAAATGGGGGTAAGCGAAGCTTGTCGTGTGTTTATTCGGTGTTCATACGAACAAACTGCACTGACGAGTACTACGTTGGGCTGGAACCACAACCGGTCACACGCACAGCAGCTGGCTCCGAAGTTCCGGTTGAGAAGCTCGCGTTGGAACCTGGCCGTCGCACCGGGTAAGTTGGCGCTAGCGTTATTGAGGCGTGCACCACCGTTGTCGGGTTCCTGGATGGCAAGACGACACTGACGTTTGGCCTCAACATCGCACTCCCGCAACTCGGGGTCCGCGGCTCTTCGCTGACGTTTCGCCTGGGCTTCGGACGCCCTCGCGCTAGAATTGCCATGTCGACGACGACCCCTTTCCCGAGCGCGTTCATTCTGGATGGATTTCCATAAAATTGTTTTAGAAATTAAATCTGCCCGTTACGTAAGACAATGAATGACTCATACCCCCTTAAGCAATGGTTCATGCCCCCGTAAACGCGGCCTACCCATTACGACGACATAAGAGAAGTGAAATTCTACGCTGGAATGAGTAGCGGCAACGCAGCCAACTGTGGAAGCAGACGACGACGATGAACGCAGGAGCAGTGGCACGAGCGCGTGCCGAGCACGAGCACGAGCGCAAACCGAGGTGCGCCAACAAGCCAGCTGTGGAAGAAGACGACGACACCCGAGCCAATGCTGATGGTGATAATTTTGTGCGTACATGGACGTTACCGAAATCTGTGAGTTATAAGAAGCTTCGCTTGAAAAGGGAAGCAGTGGAGAGAGAGAGATTATTGTTGGAAAGGGTGAAAGATTGAGTTAAAGTGCAGCGCGATAACTGTCTCTCAATAGAGGACACCTCAACCGCGCTGCACAGGGGGATGGGGAGTGAAGGGAAAGAGAAGGAAAAGAGGTCGCAGGCGCAGGAGCGGAAGCAGCAGCAGCATCATCTAAGGCACCGCAGGCGCGTGGGGTCTACGTCGCACACTGTCGGAAATGAGAACAGGAAGCCGTGGAGAGACTTCGAAGATTTAGGTAAGAGGCAAGAGAGCAGACCCGCCTGCGGCAACACGGCTACAGAGTATCAATGTAACATAAAGCTTTCGTTATTATTATGGTGACTTATCCTTTTATGATCAATCATCAACGTCAGTGTGAATTTCTGCCGTTTTCATGCAATGGTCATCCGTGAATTCTTACGATCTTACATATACTGATGGTGCTGACCCACCCGTTCTTCATATACTGGCCCTACCTGTCGACTCCTCACAGCCTAAAAATCTACTGGTTCTGTCTATTTATGATGCGCCATATGTATATGTGTCTATAACAACAGTTCACCAAGTAACACAACAGCGCTACGACAACAGTTACTGCAGTTAGTGCAAAGTGCACGAAGAAAAGTAAAGAAAAAAAGGATTTCGTATTTTTTCGTTTCTCCTTCGCATTACGGCCCGTTCGAGGACTCGCATCGTGTACTAAATCGGCTCATCCTTTTATTCATTGGCTCCGTGATAGGCCCGCAGGGCATTTCGCGTTGACATCACGGACGCCAGTGACTTTCCTGTACAATGCCGTCGCATTGAAAAGAACATAAATATGAAGATACAGCCAGTCCAGGTGCCAATTATTTCTGAACATTGAAGGTCGTGTTTCGCCGCATTTCTTGCGCCTTCAGAATTATGAAAAGCGTACAGCCGGAGAACAGATGAATAAAATTAAATTCTTTAGTTATTTTCGTCAATTTTACAGAATGTGGACTGAAAGCGAGAATTATCTGCAGGAACGTCAGATATGAGAACGAATATTTCCTTCCTGAAGAATACTTGGAAACAACCTATCCAGCCACTTGAAAATAATGCCTCATGCAAGACATCGTGAAAACAATCCTGCGCTTGTGCAGTTCAAACCCTGCTCAAATACTGCGCTTAATGTAGCTTCAATCCTGCTCAAATTCTGCGCTTGTGTAGTTCAAATTCAGCGCTCCACTAACGTGAAACCTGGGGCAGTGCGAAGCAGTGATGCGTCGGTGTTTCCCTTATGTTATTCTTGTGCTATTCGTGTGCTATTCTTGCACAAGTGAGGAGGAATAGAGCGCTTGTGGTGGTGGCGCCCTCTCTCCCGCTGCTCTGGTACCAGACTGGCATTTCGTAAGCAATTTTCACGAGTTTCTGCTAATTCCTTCATATCCCTGGCTCATACCCGGATATCCAATGCGGGTATGCGCCACGCGTGATTTTATTATCGTTAATCGTGACGTAACTGACGAGCATGTGATGTTATTCATGTCATGACCTATCAGTCATGTTAGTCATACATTCGTACCCTTCCATGCCACTTTTGGTATATGCCAAGTGAACAAGACTGGAGTTTTCGGCGGATCTTGTTTTTGCGTATTACCACGACGACATGACATCACATTAGACGCCGACAGCTCGGGCCCCTAAAGTGCTTTGCACTTAAAATAAATGAAACAAATGAACCCGCTGCATGAGAGAGATATTGACAACAAGGGCGAAAATGCAGCTGTGTACCTTCCAGCTGGTTTACTAAAACATTTTACACGTATTATTAAATCTTGCAGCGCAGGCTCATTTAGAAAAGTTTCAAGGCCTATACGCGGCACGTTTTAAATATAAGTATTTTCGTCACTGACTTTGCTTTCGACGCATTATCTTAGCGTGAACAATTGTGCACACAATGCCTGAAGGGGATCGAATAACGAAGGGGATAGACGAAACATACACGACCTTGTGAACTCGTCGGATAATGGCAAATCAATCGTGTCTTAACCGACCTGTGCGACCACGACGTCATCAAAAACTGTTCTATGTAAGAAAAAAAAAATAAAGGCCATGTGCGTATTGTGGCGTGAGCGGAAGTCCTTGTCGATTTGATCGGCAGCTGGAGATCTTGCAGCGCTGTTAGCAGACTACTTACTTGCCCTTGCAGATGTACTTTTTTCGTTTAGCGAATTTATATGAACACTGAAGGAATAAGCCAGTTTTGAATTGGCTACCATTACTATGGCATGGCGACGTTTGTGGACACAATAAAGGATAATAAGGTCATCTCAGAGCACGCACGGTCATCTGCACACGATCACTGAATACGGGAACAGAAAGCGGGCCTGTCTGCTTGAAAAGGTGCTCCGGTCCGGCAGCGTTAACAGCAACGAAGCCGCCGCAATCCGTGAGGTCTCGCCGGCCACCGCCAACGCGTCGTGTGCACGACAGGACTCGGGGGTGCTGCTTAAAAATGCGGACAACTTGTTCATTAGCGCGCGCGAGTGCGTGCGTGCGTGCGTGCGTGCGTGCGTGCGCGAGTTTCTTGCGACCGCGTTCCGCTGTCATCGACGACACGGCGGCGCGGTCTGCTCACGGTCGCTGCTGCGTATCTTGTTGCGTCGTGTGGTACATGCGCGGCTTGGGCGTGGCAGCGGCCAACAAGAGCGAAGACCAAGACAGACAGTCCGAAGAGTGGTTGAGTTATTCAGCAGTATCTCCTTACGCTGCCGTCCTTATTCAAATTTCACGCATAGGTCTAGTTCCGTGCAGAATGCACTGAACTATTACGTGTCGCAAGGAGCGGCGACGAAAAGTAAGGAGCTATAGACCGTTTTATCCAGGGCGCGCCTGCCGTCAATCGTCCGGCGCAATTCTGGTATGTAGGATCGCGCTGGATAGTGCACAGCGCACATGCTGCTGACGACGAGTGGTATGTTTTCGCGATTTTCTGAGAGGTCTCAACAAGTTTCTGCGATTGTGAAGCTTCTTAACCTGTCGTTACTAAGCTTTGAGCTTCGGTATAGCCGGACTATCGAAGCGAACGGCGACGGACCTAGAGGTGCTGCCACAGCTCTGCCCATGATTAAAATAGGAGGCTACTCAATGCTGAACATTATCGATACGTAACATACGTACAACGTGTTAATATTGTATGTCTGGCCTATGAACTCAACTAAGCTAGCACTCGATCACGTGAAAACAATCAGATATGCCTCCGTGTGCCGTGCCCTGTGCCGAGCCAGTGTACATCCCAATCTACATAACTATAGCGAAGCTCAGACGAAACACGTTTTGCTATAGCTTTCGTACTCCTAAAATTTTCGCGGTGCAATTTTCTAGGCATTGTTTACCCGTGTCAAAGGAATTGCGGTGAAAGTGTTACGTTTTCTGCTCATATTTCTGCGAGAGACAGGACTGCTGGACAGATGGCGACTAGAAAGGACGAAGGAATAGCCAGAGAAGGACAAACATGAGCGCTCGTCCATGTCTTTTTCTTGCTATTCATTCGTCCTTTGTTAAACTTTCTTTCCGCACCTCAGTGCTTCGCGCTGCAGAAGTTACACCACGAACTCAGACCAAGTCGTCCTCATTGTTATTCTTATTCAATGCCCCCATCAATTAGACGGCCGCGACGTGTTGAAAGAATACGCGGCCCATACTGATGTGATGGTTACGGCAGGCTTCATTATCGGCCTTACTTTGTCAATGAAACTCTATGGCAGCAAGTTAAAACACTTCTTTGTATTGGGAGAGTGCGTTGAACGTGCGTTGAACCTGCATTGGAAGAAGTGAGCTTACATCATCTTTAATTCGACTAAATTACTGTGCGTGTCTGCGAAAAGTGCGATGACATTCATTAATTACGTTGTAACGACAACTGCACGGAATCGGTCACCGTTTTGGCAATGCTGACAGTGAGCTTTCGTAGTCATGCATAGTGAGATTCGAGCTCCGTTTCTGTTTTGTCCACTTCGTTAGCTGTATTAGTGACACCGGCGTTTTTTTAAATTTTGCTGATTTGGCAGTGAATACGTTGCGCAGTATTATACAGCGAAGAAAAACAGAATGTCGCGAACTAAATAGTTCTCGTGCGCTTTAATTGACCGAATTCAACCCCGGTTTTTTTGATGTGCCCCTTGCTTCAAGACAGACCAGCAACTATATATTGTAGCCTTGAGTGTGTGTGGAGTAGCATATCATCAGATAATTCCGATAAGCCTGCGTAGCGTAGACTACTGTGCATGCAACTGGCGCTAAAAGGCAACGCTGTTTTTTTTTTCTTTTTTTTTTACATTTGACAAAACAGCGTCGAGTTTCGTTCCGAAGGTTTTTCCGTGATGGTGACTGATAGCCTCAGCTTATATTTTGCATTAATTAGTAGGTCACTCTGGTTATTGCGACTATTTATGCAGAAAACTACAGCGGTTGCGGCCATTTTACTGTCATTATGGGCTTGCGCCACATTCGGAGCCTTCAGAGTCAGCGCAAATTAAGTCTCCATCGAGCGGGCTTTAAAGCCGAGTTTGAGTGACAATGCGTCGCTGAGGTTGTCCTTAAGTCGGGGTATTTATTGTGGCTGGCGATGTGGTGCTCGTACACCGTGCGACGGCCTCGCATACCTAATTACCTCGTCAATATTAACGAGCGCATTGCAAGAGAAAGCTCCTTGACGGCAGGTGTTTGCCGAAATGGAGAAAGAGTGTCCCTTATTCCGAGTCTGTTAAATACTCTCCAACACATGACATACTGTGTTTATAAAACAAAATTTGATCTGCCATGTTTTATCGGCCCGTTTTGACGTGAAACGTCTTTCAGTTCGGTTAGCAGAGGGGGTCGCTTTCTCAGGACCGCATGTAACGAAAACAAATAATACTATAGCTATTATCGCTTATATATTTGCAACTGTACTATAACCACGCGCTTTACCTTGATATCGTTGTGTAAAGAAATAAACGAAGCCATTACTCGAATACACATGGGTGGCGTGCACAGATGACTCCATTGTCGAGGCAAGAATGACGCGATTGGAGCGAAATATATCCCCTCGCTGGGCGGTCAGAGAGTAATAATTCGGCAGTACGCGTGTCGAACCGAGCGGGAGTGGTTGTATTTGACAGCGATTACTCAGTCATAGTACGTATAATTTATCACCCACGAGGAGTTGTAAGGCTTACAAGTGTAATAACAAATCTTTTTTTCCGTTGTTAAGTATTAACAGGAGGTCTCACCCTTACAGTGATTGACTATGAGACCTGCTTCTGTAATATATATTTCATACCTAAATGTACTTATATGGTATAAATAAAGATGATTGATTGATTGATTGATTGATTGAAGTTGCACAAACTTGACCGGTAGCTCGGCTATGGCGCCGCGGCGTTCGGCACGTATAGAGTAAAAGAGAGAGGGGGGCCCATTCGCGTCCACCTGACCTCAATTGACCCCACTTCGAATATAGGGAGCGAGCGCGATTAGGCAAGATTAGGCCAGTATGACATCCACTTTCTGTATCACAAGTTAGGTACGCTACGCTTCGTGACTCGTGAATAAATGTCACTTGTGTATTTGTCTGCGTCCACTTTTGAACCCATATAGTGTCCACACGCCATCAGCCGCACGCCCAAGACGTTTACGACGTACCCCACAGCGACTGCGTCCACGATGCAGCCTATCCGTGTTTAGAAAGTTAATGATGCGTATATTTTATGAAAAGTGAAAGCAAATATTTCGACAAATATAAAGCGATATTCTGAAACACAGTAAAAATTGAACTTGGAGTTATTTGTCCCCCAAACTGACATGTTGAAATACGTGTGAAAATTGCGTCTCTAATTTGCCTTCTTTTCTTTTTTTCTTTCTTTTTTTGCGCGTTAATTTGTTATGTCACTTTATTGTGCATTTTTAGCTATTAATTGGTGAAACTTCTAATTTCATTTTGTTTCTCGCATCGCTTGTCATCTGGTATCATCCGATATTCTTTTTCATAATCTAACTGCCGTCGCAAAGAGGCCAGCGACGACCTTCCGCCAAGATTTCTAGTGCCAATAATTTATGAAATCTCGAAGCACGTGCTTCATGTCTGATGATGTAGAGAAATTGTCTGGATTGTTTGATTATTGTTAGATGGAATATATATTTAATCTTTATGATGATAAAAAAATGTTTCAACCGTTGTTTCAGGCCTTTCGGTATAGCAGCTTTATAGTCAAGAAACTCTTGTCGGTAGGTCCCCTAAAATACAAAGAGAGAGAGAGAGAGAGAAAGAGAGTGACGACAGAAAAGAGGAAGGCAGGGAGGTTAACCGGAACGGAAATTCAGTTTGCTACCCTAAAGTGGGTGAGGGAGGGAGGGAGGGAAAGAGGAGGAGCACGTGAAAAGATATGTAGTAAATAGAAAGAGAGAGAGAGAGAGAGTGCACATGCCCACGATCACATCAGTTGAGCCGTGCTCCCTCAAGGGCTGCAGAAGATAGTGCCAACCTTTCTCAAAACGAACCACTTAGTAGTAGTAGTAGTAGTAGTAGTAGTAGTTCACAGCAAGCGATAACAGTTAACACTCGTCAGTGCTAGAGTCGCTTGTGCAGGTTTATTGTTCGTAAGAAATGCACCAATGTTTTCACAGCCCTCTGATGCGACGGCTTGCAAGGCCGATATTCCAAAATAAATTGTTGTGACATTCCGACATTGCAGTCGCGAGCGATCGTCTTTGTACACTTATCGAGGGCACTCAACAAGACTTGTTGAAACGTCTCCTCTCAAAGTTACAACATAAGTGCGCCTACATCCGTAATACGATGGCGCTATACCAAAAGCTTCCAGCTAATTGCAGCTTATTTTCGTTTGGCTCGTCGTCGTTTTCGTTTGCTGTCGTGTCAACTCAGCCAGTTCCGCCTTAACTAGCAAGCCCCAGGAGAACGTTCGTCAAGGATACCTCAAGTTTTAATCATTCATGTCAATATTTATTTCTCTCTGTCTCTTTCTATGTAAAATATGTGTTTTTCTATCCTCCTATAGTGCGCAGCAGTCATTCTCAAATACGCTGCACTCAATTTCTATACTACCGAAAGGGCTCATTCCGTTGTTTATTGTCGATGAAGGACATTTACGAAAGCCTTGACGGACTGACTTGTCGACTCGTACAAATTTGCCGTTCGCACACTGTCTCCCCACTTTTCGTGGCGGGTGGTCTTTTTCTTTTAGATTTGCCCTTGAGAGCTTTTCAACCAAGCCTTTTACTTATGTTTTTTCATCCTGCTCATTCTTGCATACAGCCGGCGGTATATTAACTAAACAGAGCAAAGTTCCATTATACAAATCTTGTTAGCGTGTTTCCGGCAGCCCCTGGCAAAATTTGCATACTTTCCAGCTGGCTATCAACAGCTTTGGATTACCGGTTATGATTATCGTTTATGAAGGGGAGAGGTGTTTGTGTTGTACAAAATGCCGAACTGGACGAGTTGGTGCGGATTCTTGGTTAGGAAAAGCGCGAAGGGACAAAGACGACAAACGGGACAAGCACTTACTAACAACCGAAAGGTTTGATTAGAAACTGACATATATACATAAACCACATTGTGTGCAGCTTGTCGGTGGTGCCAACGGAGATAAGATTACACACGCAATTTAACTGCTACTGCTTTGAACGTGGCAAGTCTCAGAAGCTTGACTAACGCACGCGTTTTTGTTGTCCTCGATGAAAAGTGCCTCGACGATTTCACGTGTCATTGAATTTCACGTGTCAGTGATTTCAAGTGTCAGTGTCAGTGATCGTCTGTGTCCTTCCACGCATCAGCGTGGAAGGACACAGACAGGAGGAACTGGTATCCGCCTCCATCCGTACGCAGAACATCACCGCAGCAGAAGAGGCCACCATTGTCCTCGCCATCTCGGCATCGAGACAGGATGAGCAAATATATATTCTTACAGATTGTCAGCCAGCATGTTGAGCCTACGCGAACGGCCATCTACATAAAGTAGCCTGCGATATTCTCTACCGCCTCAACGAAATACCCCGCACCACGATAATTTGTACACCGGGACACGAAGCCGTCAGCAGAAACCATCGTGCACACACGATAGCCCGAGTTCAGTGCCACCGGGCACTGCAAGAGACGCCAGAAGACCCTAGTGCAGAAACAGTACACACCTACTATGAGATACTTCAGCACTACCACCTTTCGAGAAGAACGATGCCGCCACCGCGCCCATCCATCACCAGAGCTGAAACCACCGCCGGGAGGCAACTCCAGACCAACACCTATCCTCACCTCACGCTCCTCCACGCGATTTACCCCACCCTTTATCAACCTCTTTGTCCTTTCCGTACAGAGCAAGCGACCCTCTGCCATACCACGTGGGCCTGCAAAAAAATCCCTTATAACTTCCCCAACCGAAATCGCAACGCACGAGCAGTGGGAGATGGTGCTGACCAGCTCGGCATTGGAGCATCAGCGAAAGCTGATCGCCAGAGCCGAAAGTGCTGCCACCGCCACTGGGACCCTGGACTGAAGGATCCACCCACCACGGGGACCCACCCGTCTCCGTGCCCCATCAAAATAAAGTTTTGTCTCTCTCTCTCTCTCTCTCCGTGTGTCCTTTATATCTTGCGTCGCATGTCAAAGGAAGGTCGTACACGACCGATTTCTGGCAGGTCGTTAATCGTGGGACGTGGTTAACAGTGCACGAATCACGCACGCTGTCTTAAATTTAACTCATTTGTATCGTACAACTGCACAATCTTTCCCTAGCTTGTTACGTGCACTGAACACTGCGACATCAACGCCGTACTTGCTTACAATTGCTTCGATCGTTGCGGAAAACAATGCACACACGGAAGACATAGCTCATGTACGAAGCGTAGTCTGCGTTCGTTTAGTCATCTTTCTGGCTACGCATTTAGCTTACTCACCGGCGGTGGTTATAGCTAAATGTCTTCACGCGATATGGAGGTATTCACCATAAGATAAGAACTGATTTAACCCTGGGTCGTAGTCTGTCCCCCGTACAGACGAAAACGCGTGCCAGCTCTTAGCGGCTGCGTGAGAACAAAACCACATCGCCAGCTCAACGAAGAATGATAGGCGTAATGAGATCTGCACCATCGAAAGATAAACGCAACGTCGAAGGCGTTTCTTTTTTCTTTTCCATGTGAATCGGCGAAGGCTGCGCCGTGTAGCCAGAGCAGGCCAACCGCCAGAATCGAGTGACGCATGGAACTTGCACTTGGCGACACTGGGCCATGCTACTATCTCAGTCGCTGGCGGCGGTGGTCTCTCACGCGTTTAATTAAGCAACGCGAAACCGGCCGTCGAGAATAGAACGCGCTCGTATCTGATTTGCGCCCAAAGTTTGCCCTCCTTATTTCTGCAATTCCCCACGATTCTCAGTGGCTGCCTCAAGGCACAAGGTTTCCCGTAGCCTTGCTGCGGATCAGTGTGTGCTGTTGCTGTCAAGGGTGTCGGCGCTGCGTCACACGAGGTGAGCAGCGCGGAGGACGCAAATGTCACGATGGAGCCGGCTCGATTAGTCGCTGTTCTATAAGAACAGGTGGCAATGAAAGCGACAACAACAAAGCAAACGGGAAAGTGTATGCGGCTATACTTTACTGGTGAACAGCTGTTAGGAACTATACAAAGTGGCTTGATGGCGCCTTGATCACGAACTCGTGTAGCTCAAAGAACGAACCAACGTTGGTTCGTTCGTTCGTTCGTTCGTTCGTTCGTTCGTTCGTTCGTTCGTTCGTTCGTTCGTTCGTTCGTTCGTTCGTTCGTTCGTTCGTTCGTTCGTTCGTTGGTGCTCTTTTATTCAAGCGCCGCATGTAGAGAACACAGGAACATTAACAAAACAGTTACTGTACTACAATGACGCCACAATGACGGTGATGACGACAACTATGGCATGAAGATGACGGAAACGAAAAAAAAAAACAGCAGTATGACGACGACGATGTCTGGGGATTACGTGTCGGCAAATAGCTCAAAGATGGGACGCAACAAAAGCGACAGGCTGTTGATTGCGCTCTTTATCCGCACACAGTTATGCACGGTCTCGCCCAAATGCATACCAGTCGGCGGAAAAAGGACAGTTACAACGTGAAGCTCTCAAGTGTTTCTTTAATGCAAATGTGAATGGTATATTCTCTACTGAGCCGGCAAAAAGTTGCGCGTTTAAAAGAGTACGTATAAGCTGGCAGTTGGACAAATGGACGCATGCTCCAGCGCTTTCAGGGAAAGGAACAGGTGTCCTGTAACAAGTACATAAAATGAAATAATTCAAGAAACGAATTGAAAACGGTCATCTTAATGCGTATGCCATGCAAAACAGTACCTCTATACGCCGTCGTAAACTAATTACACTCAATGACGTGAGAGTGTCGGAAATCTTCCGAAATGCGCATTCCCCGAAAATGTATGTACCTAGTGCCCTGATTCATCGATGAAAAGCTGCCGGACGAACCGATATTGAACGCAAGATGTTTCGAAGGGCGCGTTCCTCACATGATTAGCTTACATTATTTTATGTTTAATATTTTACATAGCATGGAATGTCATGCAGGATATGAATACAATATAAGCTGCGCACAAGTTGTGTGCAGAGTCCAGAAACAGAGTTTCCAACTGTCATACGAAAGTTAAGCAAGCAATGCTGCGAGCGTGCACGAGAGTAAATAAATCGTGAAAACTTATAGTGCATTAGGGACTATTGCTAACTGGTGCTGCACTAGTCTCAGCATTCTTAGCAACCGGACGTACCTTTAAGAGCTGCAGCATGTCCGAAGCTTGGAAGTTGAAAGCCCAGCCCTTAAAGGCACGTCTGATTACTCTCAAGCGAAAGTTGAGCTTCTGGAAGGCGTGCGATCCAAAGCGCTTAGAATTTGGCTTGGCCTCCCCAAAATTGCATCGACTGCGGGCACCCTCACGGAGAGCTTGCCACTCATGTCGCTGCCAATTTTTAGCGAGCAGGAGTTCCTTCGCGCTGAACCGCGGTACGTGGTGAGGGTAAGTGACCATCCAAATACGCTCTATATCGAAATGTTTCGCGATCCCTTCGAGTTCGATACATCTTGGTTCTACTGTGTTCGAATTGCGATCCGAAGCTATCATATCTACAGCTTGTGTCTAAATCGTACTTTACGAATTTTCTGACGCAATTGACTTTGAGAAATTCACTTAGTTCAATAATGCACTTGCGCTTGGCGGAGGGCCTAGGAGAATGGGATGTATGCTGCACTTCTGCACACGTGCGTGCGCGTGTGAAGTACGTGTGCGCACAGCTGTCCTTGGGGCGTGGGCGCTCTTCCCGTTGCATCTGTCGCACAGTGTGTGCTGCGACCTTTATCGACATTATGACAAACACTGTCAAAAAACCGTAATCAGAACTGGTTTTGACACGTAAAACCCAAGAAAGAAGAGGAGGAAGAAGAGGAGGAAGAAGATGGAGACCTCCACCTAGCGGCCTCGGCCACTGCGACAGACCTCAAACCGCAGCTGGAAAAGGGCTTTGTCTGAGTTTCCGCGTAACAGAAATATGTTATCTCGTATATTAGAATTGCAATCCGAAGCTATCATATCAGCAGCTTGTGCTTAAGTAGTACTTGACAAGTTCTGTGACGCAATTTACTTTGAAAAATTTTATTATTCATAAGGAACTTCCGTTTGGCGGAGGGCCTGGAGGAATGAGCATGTATACTGCACTTCCGCACACGTTCGCGCGCGCGTCAAGTAGGTCGCTTGTGGTGGTGGTGCTTGTCCAACGTCGACAACAACTTCGCTGTACATCTGTTTTCGCATAGTCAAACGGAGCCGGATTTTTTTTGTTTTTTTTTTTTAAAGCGGAGCTGTTTAAGCGGGCCATTATTCCGTTAGTCGTCCTCAAGAAATGTTGGCCGATCCTGGTGGAAGTGCAGAAAGGATCCAAGCGCAATGGCACTCGCTGAGCCTGGACAAGTCTAGCTAAGCATGGTTGGGACTACTTAAGCTTAGTCAGTCATCGATAGCCAATCAATAGCCGAACAATAGCTAATCGATAATCGACAAGTAATCAATCAATTTCGGGAAATGCTGGGGATGACTTGGTAGTGCTTAGCCTAGCCCAAATACGTGGCCAATACCTTGCGATAGCCAATCGTTAGAAAATCAATAGCTAATCGATAATCGATCAATAATCAATGAATTCCGGAAATGCTGGGGATGACCTGGTAGTGCTTAGCCTAGCCCTAAAGTCAGGACTAGCTAGATGCCCATCATCTCCTCTGTCTCTCTAACATTGCGCCTCCAGTGCAAGCTACGGTAGCTTTTTTTTTTGAGTGTATCGCTAAAGTGAGAGAAAAAAGTCGCTAAATTTCTGCTAAATCTTCCTACAAGGTAGCTAAAATTGTCGCTAGAACTTTTGAGCACATTTTAGATAACGTATAGGCGTATTGAAACAATATAAACGTATTGAAACGTTTCACAGTGTGCCTAGGGCCCTGCCTGTGATGAATAAACAGCGAATTTACCAGCGGTTGTACAGGGTGATCATTTTTAAGTTGCATTCCTTGTATCATTGGAGGCACATGTAGGTCGGCAGATAGGTAGCCGTGTTGCTGCATACGCTGTGCGACATATGCAACGGGCGGAGCGCCTACGCATTCCTAAAGATTTCCTGTGGCGGACAGCATAATAAAACTTGTTCTTGAGCTGGATTATTCGAAGATGCGGGCATTACTAGCACGAGAAATCGAAACACGTATTCAACTAATTAACAAAAAATCGCTAATTATATCTTCTTAATTGATTACTTTACGGCACGTACACATTGCTATTTACGAATTGTAGCCGGTGAGCTTTCAAGGCGTATCCAGTTGAAATGAATTTACGGGATGACACAAGTTTGGAGAAATGCGCTATCAAACTTGCCATAAAACGGCCTAGCAATATTTTACTTGGTGCAAGAAAACGGCTAGATTGGTCCAAGAAGATGTGCTTTCGCACGATATTCCGTGGTTAGCGCAGCCAAACTGTCTGTAATTTTTTTATGGCTCCGCCCACTTCGCCTGTCTGTCATGCGCGTCAAAAAAGAAAGAAAGGAAAAAGGAAAGCGCTAAAACTACAAGTCAAAGTGACGTGTACGCAACTGGAAAAGTTTCGGAATAAACGGAGACTGTTTCATTCCGAAAGGAATAAAAGATGGCTGCCCGCCGGTTGTTCTGGCACTGGTTACTCAGAGCTGCCGGCGAAGATTGATTTCCCTGCGGAAGGCATTAAAAATACGGCACGACACGTGAATTCATCTGCGGGCCGTTTTCAAACCGTGGCAATGTCCGGCATCTGAACTGTGCCCCACTAATGCGCTTAAGGCATTAGTACGCGGCACTGGCCTCGATTTCACATTGTAAATAACTTTTGTTTTTTGCGCATCTTGTTCACGTGTGCGTATTAGTGTGAGTATTTTTTGTGTTAGCTTTTATTTCAATACTGCTCTTTCATCTCTCACCAACTCACCTGGGCTGGCATATGCCAAGTACTGCATTTGTAATGTGTGACGTAAAGTGACTAAGGCAAAACTAATAGGGTTGTGCGAATAGCAACCTTAGAGACCGAATCGAATGGTGCAGGAGTGATTCGAATCGAATACTTTTAGATTAGTTTTTGATTAATGAACAACTGTTTTCAAAATTATTCTAAAACGATGCTCACATGCTTAGCATTCGTAAAGTTAGCCAGTTTCTATCATTACATTGGACGCTATGAAGCGTTTTTTACGAAAAGCACAAATGAAGCACTGTAGGAACGAATAAGCAGCTTGTTCGCGTACATCGGGACTCTTCGCGAACGATCGCTGTTTAGAATGTAGTCTGGATCCCTGAGCGAAGTAGCCTGCTCCACTACGTAGGTTTCCATGCTTTTTGTCTATAGTACATGTCCATGAGTATGAAATATATCGTACCTTTGCTCCAATTTTATGTTTGATTATCCACAGTTGGCTTCCTGAAATATTCGAAAACTACTCGTTACCTTTTTTTTTCGGGATGATTTGCCGCAAGGCATAAAGTGTAAAAGAAAGTTAAATGAAAGCTTCCAACTCTGCATCGTGCAAGAACTACAGCAGTGTATTTGCAAGCTCATTGTCCATTACCGAAAGGTCGTAGTTTTCAGGTAGGTCTTTCTTCGGTTCAGCCTTTCTTAAATTTTTAATTCTAATCTCCCGCGTTCCGGGAAACATATGCGACTAGTGAGTATTGGATTTGTTATTCGAACGTCTCGAATAGTCGCACACCACAATTAAGTAATTTATTAACTTAATCAGATAACGTCATATTACAATTATTTAATCGTGAGCTCTGCGCCACCGCTGAAATATGCATGTCTGCAAAAAAAAAAAAAAAAAAAAAACGTCTCCACCGCGTTGTTTTTTAAAAAAAGTTCATCTTCATTAAAAAGCGGCTCGGCCTGATTCGCCGCCCTTCCGGGAGATGGTGGTTTCATCGGCGACGTTTCGGCAGACTCGTCGCTCTCCAGTACTCTTTCTCTGTTTCTGTCGACCGCGAACCCTAATTCCAATCAAGGGTGTCTTGTATTCCCATTGCTAACCTGCTCAACACGAGCTCTTTTGTTGGCACGAAAGAAACGTTAGCGGAAGCGGGGAAGTTAGTTTTCTTTGCCTCTTCTTTTGTTCACGTGAGTCCACGCGTATTTGTATAGAGATAAAACTCTCGAGGAGTAAGCCGTGGAGCTTTCGGTAGAACGTTGAAAGGAAGACCGCCTCACGCGGCGCGCTTATACAAACCGCCTTAGTTTGTGTACAAGCTCCCCTGCATTGACTCTCAGCTTTGTTTTCTTTCCTTTTTATTTTTTTCTATCGTTCGCACGACACGGAAGCGGGCGGCGCTCTTTGTACGTACTTTCTGAAGCAAGAACAACATGCCCGAACAAAATAACACAGGAAAAAAAAAAAGAAGAAAATCAGAAACCGTGGCTTTACGTGCCTCCTCCGCGGATTCTCCTCTACTCTGATTGGTCCGCTGCTTCACCAACGCCAGCCTTCCTTATTGAATCGTCGCGAAAAAAGCGGGAAACGGCGAGGACATCCTCTTACGGTCGACGCGGAGGCCTTTTTCATGTGGCGCGATCAAACCTCGCGCCGCGCTGCGGCCGTCCCGCTGAGAAGACAATCCTCCAGAGCGCGCATCCGGGTCTGCGAAGAGGTTGGAGAGGAGGATTGGCGTACGGCATGGCCGCCGGAGAGTACACCTGGCTTGATATAGAATCCGAGCCGGAATGTACTCAAATCACGGACAGTACAACACGCAGTCTCTTCGGTTCCCAAGATGCGTGAAATGCAAGGCCCTTGTAACGTCGCTTCTCAGCTATGAAAAAGAAGAAAAGAAAGAATACGTGCTGCGTGTGTGTTCTTTTTTGTGTTTTTCCGCTTGCTTTCGTGCTACCGCATCCTTATAGTACGGGACTTGGGAGAGGCATACGTTTAAAAAGCAGTCAATTACGAACGCCCTGGTGAACATGTTTTTTTTTTAATCTGCCCCGTGACAAGTATACGCAGATGATGAAGTTGACAAGCGCAAAGGTAAAGCACACGTATGCAAATAAGCATATGTGCATGAGAGCTGAGCATCAGTTCTTTTATCGGGCGTCCGGCCTGGGTGGTGGTTCTACGCAAGACAAACTTCCTCTTTGAGCGCCCCCCTCGCCCCCCCCCCCTCCCTCCCTCCCTTCCTCACCCCACCTTGCGAGCTTGCAAACGGATCGCGCTTCCAGTAATATCCTGTTTGCGATGGTTGCAAAGTCGGCAGATACAGAACCGGAGGAACAACTTTCAACGGTGCGCGGTGCTCGGTTCAGAATGATTGCGTTTCCGAACGTCCGCTCTAGTTTGAATTCTCTTTCTAATCCCGAATGGTCAAAGCTTGTATAGCTTCTATGTGATTCAGTATAGCAAGTAGTAATGAAGCAGTTTACTCTCATCGTCGCGTATGTAAAAGCCTCAGCGCATACTTTCGGAACAGGAGTGTCCGAATGAGATGGAAAAAGGACGATGGCCTTCCAAAGTTCAGCTGGTGCAACAAACTTAGCCGGCTTGATTTGTTTGGCGTCATTTTCCCGTGGTACAACGGATGGTGCTACAGCCAACTTTGGATGGCAGGGTGACGGTTCCTACGGTTAGTGGAATGCGATACGCATATGTATATGATACCGAAATAATGAACGTGATAGATGTGGTGACGGCTCGTTTAGCCTCTTTGTCTGAGAAAGACAGTCGCTCCACATTAGTGTCACTTATGCTTGACAACTGAGCCACACATGTCACTAAGCGTGGAAAACACTGGTTTAAAGAACAAGAAGGATAAGTATACAACCACTTTCATATGGACTACACGAACACACCCTTGCGGAAACGCTACCAAAAACGAACGATAACTTTATTATAATCTGGCAAGTTATTCGGGGATTTGGGCGAATACCCCTGCCTAGGTGTCGGCCACGAGCCCTGAGCTCTGGCGGCTTCCTCGGCACGCTGGACGGCCCAGAGTTGGTCTTCGAGGGCGGAGCTGAGCAGCGTAGTCTCCCAGCGCATTCGGCTCGAGGCTGCGTCCCCGTCTGGAACCCCCCCCCCTCCCCTTGTTTGCACTCCCATAACATGTGTTCCAGGGTTGCCTTGGCCTCACAAAACTTGTACTCTGTTACCCAGAGCTTTATTCGTCAACGCTACGAAACAGTTAATTAATTTCTGGAGTGTTACGTGCCAAAACCACAATTTGATTATGAGGCACGTCGTAGTGGGGGACTCCGGATTAGTTTTAACCATATGGAGTTCTTTAACGGGGAAACATTACAGGCGATGCAGGAAGAATGCCAGAAGAAGGGCTGCGGATGCCTAAGTTCGGTGCCGACGTTTCAGCAACATTGGCACCGGTATAGGTCATTCCCCCACCCTTCTTCCTTGGTTTGTGTATGCCATGTTCAGTCTAATTTATTTAGTTGAATGTGTTGCAAATGTTCGGTACTTCTGTGACCGGCTTTTTCACGATAAGTGATTGCTAAATAAAAGAAGAAAAAGAACGGCAGCTTCGCCAGAAGTGCGCAGAATTGAAAGCGAAAGCAAGGATCAGCGCTGGGCTTAGGTTCCTCAGGTTCCTCAGCACGCGAGGCGACTGCTGCTGCGCAACAGAAACCGCGCCCTGGAAGCTGCTAGGCGTCTCGTAACGCTGGCGTGATGAGCGAGGTGTCGCAGGCGTCACGCCTCAGTAGTGCACGAGATGAGACCGATGGAAAAACGCCGGCGTTTGTAACTTGAAGTTTCAATGCGATAGCGTTTAGGGCCCCGTCTCGCAGAAAATCCCGCGTCGGCAACCGGCGTGTGATCGCGGGTGGCGGAGAAAATCATCCAACCACATCGACCGCGCAGGCCCTCCACGTGGTGCAAGGTTTTTGTGAACAAAATTTGAATTCCTCACAGTGAAATCTGTCAGAAAAATGGTAAAGTACGACTTTACCATTCGGCGTCGGATTCGCCGTCGGATTGTAATTTGTATGTACGCGGAAACCTAATTTTGCTACGACTAAACTCAAACATTTCCACCAGACCTGCGCACGTCGGGGCCATAGCAAACAATTAATAAAATAATAAAAAAGGTGCTAGGGTCTTCACATTTTAATATAAGACCACTTATATTGCCCCTGGAAAAACGTCTTTCTAGAAATGCATTTCAGTTTAGAAGCGAAGCCGACTTTAAGGGGATCGGTGTAAGCTTGGTCTTTGTAAGCTGGCTTTCCCACGTTCAGTGTTGCAGCGAATGAAGCCTACTTGCCGTATGCGAACGATGCGATGCGAACGGGTCCCGATAACGCTATCGCGTTCTACTCTTAAAGGAGAAGCGTCCTCCAAATTTTTAAATGTGTAAACATTTTAAATGCCTACCCAACGAAGAAACCCGTCTGTCTGCCACGTAAGACGATCGCTCTCAAGATATGGCCCGCAGCAGCGAGCAAATTCACCCTCGTGCTGCCTCTCGCTTGAACGCGAACTAAGCGGCGAGAACACAGTGCACACGAAGCCGTCAGCACTCGGCGCACTCTGCCCCCATGGCAGATCGCTTTCAAGATATAGGGCCCGCGCGGCCGCGCCATACGCAGCCGCCCCCGGAGTACGGGTGATTACGGTTCGTAATGGTTCGACGCGGATGAGTAAGGCTCTAAAGAGCGATACCGGCTCACAATGATCGGAACGTCATCAGCGCACCTGGCACCGGCACTTGCAGTCTTGCGTCATCAATTCACCTTCCGCAGCAATTCATGTCACCACAGCGTCGTCGCTTAGACTCGTCGGTCCAAGTTTCGTAATATCGATAATGACACCAGGCTGCGTGGAGATGAGCAAGTGGCACAATGCATGCTTATGCATACTTAGACAACTTCCAGAGGAGTTTCTGCGTGAATTTTTTTTTACCGTTCTCTTGAGACCATGCAGTGCACGCACCACGGTGTGGTATGGCCAGAGCTGCTCAGCAGGGACGACAGTGTTTTAGGGAGGCTTCATACGGCACGCCTGTAATTGTAACATGTTATATTGTGCGCTCGAGCATGTGGGCGTGAAAACATCCTGTAGTGCTTGTGCGCATGTAACACTTGTACCAGCAGCGGAAGGTAATTAAGGCTGCACGGGCTCCAGTGCAGAGCCGATTGCTTGCTTGCTTGCTTGCTTCGTATACCATGGCGCATACCCACCACGGGGGATTGGCCAAGAAGCCGGCGGTGAGTGAGTGTGTAGTGAGTACGAACTTTATTTAGGTCCTGAGGAAAAAGAATTAAAGCGGGGCCGGAGGCCCCGCCAATCTATCCGGTGGCTCCACCCAGGTCGGGGCCGGTAGACATAGTCCTTCGGCGACGGCCCGGGCCCTCTGGACAGCCTTGAGCTGAGCGATGAGCTCTGTACTTCTGAGCGCTGAGTCCCAGGAGGACTGGTCAGGAAAGTCCGTGCCCGCGTTGGCAGGGCACAGCCAGAGCAAGTGTTCGAAGTTGTTGTATTCGTGGCCGCAGTGTGGGCATGCAGTAGAAAAGTCAGGATTGATCCTGCTTAGTGTTGTTGGTGTGATGTATGTCCTATAGTCTGCAACTGTCTGTAAGTGACGGCCTGTTCTTTTTTGAGGTTTTGGTGAGGAGGAGGAAAAATTCTTCGTGCTAACCTATGATTTGAAGTGATTTCGGGGTATGATACAAGCGGGTCTTTGTTGTCTAAATCCCTCCAGGCTGGGTTGAAGCGAGGGGGCGGACCGCAGACGCGGAATGTGAGTTCTCGCGCCAGTTGGTGTGCCCGCTCATTCGGATTACAGTCAGGAGGTCCGGAAATGTTGCCCATGTGGGCCGGGAACCATGTGATGTGTGGGGACGTGAGGTTATCTCCTCCTGTTTCTTGGAAGATTTTGTTGACCACCGTAGCTGCTTTCCTAGAGACGAGGGCCGCCGAGAAGGTTCTGATGGCTGTTCTTGAGTCCGAGTAAATGACGGAGGCTTCTTTGCAGCTTCGAAGGGCCACCGCGATGGCCATTTCTTCTGCTTCGTGAGTGAAGTTGGTAACCACCGTGGCTGCGTTGACGAGTGATCCATGGGCGTCCACCACAGAGACCGCGTATGCGCCTCGATTCCAATATCTGGCCGCGTCAACGAAGAGCACTTGCGTTTCGTTACGATTAATGTTTCCAAGGATTGCCTTCGCTCTCGCTTTTCTCCGCCCTTCGTTGTGGGTCGGGTGTATGTTTCTTGGGATTGCATGAACGGTTATTGACCTCTTGGCATTTATGCACAGTTGCGACTTCTCTGGTGGCATGAAGAGGGGCTGTATGTCTGCTTCTAGTAATATCTCGATGCCCGCCTTTGTGAGTGAGAGCCGACTAATTTGGGCGTTTCGCTGTGCTTCAAAGAGTTCTGTTGCCGTGTTGTGTAGCCCCAATTGAAGGAGTCGTTCCGTGCTAGTGTTTCTAGGGAGGCTTAGGACCTTTTTCAATCCTGTTCTGATTAGTGTGTCGATTTTGTTCAGCTCCGTCTTCTTCCAGTTGAGGAAGGGAGCGGCGTAAGTTACGTGGCTGATGAAGAAAGCGTGAAATGCTTTCATGAGGTTGTCCTCTTTCAGTCCGTCCCTTTTGCTAGCGACCCGTGATATGACCCTGGTGAAATTGTGGGTGCTCTTTGTGATGCGTTTTAGTGCCTCCGCGTTGTCATTGCTGTAAGCCCCAATGACCATGCCCAGGACCTTAATTGTGTTACACCTGGGGATGTTTCCTCCGTCCCTGGTGTGTAGGTGAACGGGGAGGAAGCTAAGGGGCTGTCTCTGCCTGGGGCCTTGTTTGCACAGGAGGAGCTCTGATTTGCTGGGGGAGAGCTTCAGTCCCGTGTTTGTAAGGAAAGCTTCCGTGGTGTCCAGCGCTTGCTGTAGGTTCTGCTCCAGAGTGCCTAGCGGGCCGCTCGTGGACCAAATGGTGATGTCGTCCGCGTAAATCGCGTGCCCTACCCCGGGGACTTTCGAGAGTTTGTTTGCGAGATCGTGCATTGCGATGTTGAAAAGAAGCGGCGAAAGCACTGACCCTTGCGGGGTGCCGATGTTACCTAGCATGTGCTTTCTGCTTCTGATTTGTCCGACGTTTATGGTGGCCGTTCGGTTATCCAAAAACGATCTTACAAAATTGTGGAAATTTACTCCGAGATCTAAAGTGGAGATTTCGTTGAGGATGTGTTCGTGCCTGACCGTATCGAAGGCCTTTGTTAGGTCGAGCGCCAGGATGCCTTTTACATCCCTGGATTTGTTGTCTATGACGGCGCTCCTGATGAGTAGCATGGCGTCTTGCGTGGATAGGGATTTTCTGAAGCCTATAAGATTGTGGCGGAATAGACCGTTTTATTCAATGTGCTCTCCAATTCTATTGTGGATGGCATGTTCCGCGACCTTCCCGAGGCACGACGTAAGGGAAATGGGCCTCAGATTCTCTACATGGAGTGGTTTTCCGGGTTTGGGGATGAGGACTACATTGGCAGTTCGCCATTCGTCCGGCACCCGGTCTTCAGCCCATACCTCGTTAATTTTGCTCGTAATAATTTGTATGGCTTTGTCATGTAGATTTCTGAGTAGTTTGTTTGTTAGTCCTCTGCGCCACGCGGAGGGCCTGCGAGGTCGCGGTGGTTGGGGATGATTTTTTCTGCTATTGACGCCGGCGCGCCATGCCGACGCCGACGCCGGCTTTTCTGCTACACGGGGCCCTTAACGCTGTCGCGTTAAAACTGGCTTAACACACAGAAGAATACTTCGCAATAAAATTAAAATCTCGCTCTATTTTTTTTTTCCTTGTATCATTGCACTGCATTGAGCTTGTCAGAATGTTAGCAGACAATTCCGCCTATAGGCGCTTATTTGAAACTCCAGAGTCCATAGCTTGCACTGGTAGCGCTCCAAATAAACAGAAGTGGGTACGATATTCGGGGTTACCGGGGCACTTTCGCTTAGTGCTGTGCTCAAGTTTCTCGATTGTGGCTTCAAATCGAGGTGTTTCGTCAAACCCGAAGTGGTCCTTGCTGCCGATAATCCTACGTTGATCGGTCTTGGGGATTTCAGCGACGAAACCGCGGAAACAGTTGCGTGAAAACAGTGCGTGCAAACGTCCGGCTTGCTCGGCGAGCTGAGTCAGACTTTTTTTTAAAGATAAAGAGCCTTGCAAGCGAGCCGTAGGTTGAAGAAGACAAGTGTTTGTGCTTAGCGGGCTTCTTCAAAAGGTGCAAGCAGTTGTGCGTGGTGTGTCTCCACCGGTAAGATATTTTAAGATATTAGACTGTTTTCGACATTCATATATAGGCAACGGCGCACTGTGACTCATATTACAGCACATCACATAGCATCCCACGATACACAGGTAGTAACATCTATTGTACTTTCAGAAGCTAAAAACGCATATTGTGCACTGATAGAATGAGTCTAAAACTGTAAAGATACCCGATCAGCGGCTCTTCGGATAAAAGCAAATGAGAGTTCCGTTTGTGACTCGGGGTGTACCTTTCTCATTCGTTCTCCGATCCGTTTGATAAGGTCGTGTGCGTCTGATGACTGGCGCTTGTGCGTGTTCGCAGTATGCAGTGTCCGAAGTAGGGTCCGGGCTTGGGAACTCAGCAAACGTCCGCCGCCCGTATGCATGAGGTCTCAATTTAAACCCCCGTGAAGCGGGAGAATGTGAACAATTAATAACCAATCGTACCTAATTCCGTTTCTTCCAACACGAAACTTAGCGAAGGTTTATTTCGAGCAAAGTCATTTGTAGTAGCGTAAATGGCATGACTTGGAAACGAATGGAACCAGGTGTAACAGAATTTAGCTGCTTGAGCAGTGCCAGAAAGCCAACTAGTGGCGCGGTGCGCAGGTCACGCGCCACAAAGCTGGAACGAGTGCAATTTACAGAACTTTGCTCTTACCTTTTTTGAGAGCTAATTAACTGACAAATCACCGCGTTGAATAAGAAAACAGCATCTTCTGGTTACGCCGCGGAGCTAAAACACGTTATCAAAGTGATACGTCGCCTGGCGGCATAACATGTGTCATGATTTACTTCAGACCTTCCGAGATAGTTATCGTTCACTGCTACCATGCCTGCGGACAAAAGTACCCTAGCGACAGTATCCCTGCTGCTATAAGCATTAGTACCTCTAATGCTGGGGCAGAAAATTAAACTAACAAAATCAAATTGAGCTTAAGCCTACATCACTATAATTTGTAAATGTGCCTGCCTAAACGAAAGTACACTTCGAGATTTGAAAAGCTCACATGGTATTTGAATTATATAAAAAGAAAGCAACTCACAGGGAAGAAATAAATTCTAGCGAAGGAAGTGTTTTGAGCAAATGAGAATATAGGTTCAGTTACCTCATTTTTCCTTATGCGCAAGTTCCTTATTATTGCTGCTCTCCGATGCGCGTCGTCTGCTTCTTCCGGGAAACGATGAAATGATACAGTTCTGTGCTTCCAATGTGATAGCACGCATAATGGTACACAGCAAGTCTTTCGACATGCATCATTTTTCCTTCTTTAATTTTTTTGGGGGGCTTGTGCGCGGCGGCATCATGATGATTTGAGAACTACGACGCAACATTTGAGCACACGCTGTAATGTTATAACCTATATTTCGCTTCAACGCTGAACACTGATCGGCTGGTTCTGGGCACGCCCGCTAGGTGGCGAGCGTGAACACGGAATCGAGAATACGTTAATAAACACATATCATAGGTACACGCGCACAACTATATGCACTCATTTAAATACAGTTTCGTCTAATGGTATAAAACGTTAAGGGCATCTACGTCGAAGGCATCTGTTTCACATGGCGTTAAGCATCTCTCTCCATTCATTTTGTGCTACGTTGTCTTCCGGCGCGCATGTGCCCATGACAGCTTAACCTTCTCTCCATTTTCCTACCCCTTCTCCTTAGTAGGGGAGCCAACCGGACGCTCTTCTGGTGAACCTCGCAACCTTTTCCTTCTTCAAATATTTCTCTCTTCATTTCTCATTCTTCATCATGATAAGATATCGACATCCATTCGGTTCCTTCATTTTTTGTACTTTCGGATACACGATAAATTGAGAGTCAATTAATATTTCTCTTCGTTTTGGACAGCACACGAGGTCCACATCTTCGTTTTCAGCAGCAGTTGTACTACAGACTACGAAGGACAAAGTGAAAGTTCCTTACGCTTTTACGTGCTTTGCCCAGCTCATATTTCCGACACCATTCGGCGTTGACGGCAAATATAAACAATGCGCGCGCGTAACCTTTCCTCGAGTGTCGGGAACCGTGCTTCTTGTGCGGTCACAGCTTCTTTCTTTCCGGTCTCAATGCCGGGTCATGCAGTACACACGTTGACACTGACAAGACGTTCGTGATACTCTCGCGTGTCTTCGCATCTTTTTTTCTCTCTTTCGTGCGTCACGTTGACGAACTTCGGCGTTCCTGTGTGAGTACGCTTGTTGGCCGCCCTCCATACGCGATGCTTCAAGTGTTTTCAAGCAGACGAGCGCCGTACCCAAGCGACCTCGTGAATGAGCGGTCAGCTTGTCATCGCGAGCGCGACCTGCTACTACGGTGACTGATGAGAAGAGAGCGCCAACAAGAACATATTGTTTGAACGGTTGTTTGTTCACCATCGGCCACATGAGAACTCATTTGAGTGAGTTCAAGAGTGTGGTCAGCAAACGTTATTTATACCGTAGCCCGGAATCACTTCCAAAGTGTTCTTTTTCTTGTGACGTTTATTCGTTTTCTAACTTAGTTTATTATCATTTTTTTTTAATGCCGAGATCTCATTCATTCATTCATTCATTCATTCAAGATACAATGCATGTTGTATGGTTGTATGGGAGGGGATAGCAATGAAGGCAACTAATTGGCTGACAATGCGCCAATGCCCTCCCTTAACTACAAAATTCCATGGATTTCAGCACATTGAGCGATTACTTTCTGCAAGAATCTAATAATACGGTAACTGCTCGTACAATTATTCATTCATATAAAGAAAGGTTATGGACACTTAAGAAGCTGCTTTGAAGCTTGATTTCCGAGAGAAATTTGTTCAAATGTTTCCCCTATAAGGCATTCCTCCCATCTTTCGAGAATATTGTATTCGCAGTCTTGCAAAGAATGACTGAGCACTCTTTGCATGAATAAGAAGTAAAATTCAGCCAACTCATGCCATGAGAGCTTACGCAGAAAGTGGCTGCAGCTACGCTACCCCTTCATGAAATCACCCTTCTGTTTGCATATTTGTAAATAGAATGACGTGACAACTTATGATGTGCAGTGTAAAGAGCGTTCGACAGTACGTTGAACACAACCGTTATTAGTTGTTAACCGCTTCGGACAACGATCTTTTCCGCCTAACGTTTAGAAAGTTACCGCTAAGCAATAACTGTCTCTTCAGAAAACAAACGGCAGTAGGATTTATCGAAAATATGTCTGTCCACGCTGAAAGTGATTACGGTGCTGCCCTTCGTTATGATCGCGCATTCTAGTGAGTCTACAGAGGGCTTGTATACTGACGTCGCTGCAGCCGCCATGCTGGTGGACCACTGCCGCATGGCGAAATATTGGTAACCAATTAATGGGGTCCATCTGCACGTGACGTCATAGATACCATATTTGTGGTCTATTCACACTCTTGACGCATATCTCGTTATAGCGGGCTTGCAGATGACGTCATAGACGCCATCTCGGTGAACCATTTTTTCAAGATCCAGCGCAGTGCTCCTATAGATGGGTGGCTATTCTGGACACTATCAAATTCTGCCATGTTGCCGTTTTGAGCCAATCAGAGACGCTGTAGCAGCCCTGTGAGCCAATGAGAGAAGACAAGGTGGCGAATTTGACATTATGTCGGAATTTGTCACTGCCCAGCAGACTAACACATAATATTAGGATTATGATTAACATAACATTATGATTAACATTATGAATAACCCATTTGTATACTGGCATATCATAGACGCCATAATGATGAACCATTCATAGATTACTTATAGTGCGCCTATGTAATAAGAGCCCGCGAGGGCACGCGGTTATCGAAAGAGTGACGCAGGACTGTAGTTTCCCGTTTCATCTCGTTGTCTTCACTCGCAATATAAACGTGGACGAGTGAAAGAAAAAAGAAAGAAACAACTTAAGAAGAACGCAGCAAGAGGAAAGGGTCACGCTTCTGGATCTCTTGACAACGCTGCTGTACATGCGACGATACAAGAACCGCGATCGCGTTTCTGGCACGTACCGTTGTTTGGTTACCGATTGCAGGTGTTCGCTGCTTGCCGCGTTAAGGAAATTCGTGTCGTACAAAGCGTTGCTTTGTAAGGCGTAAAGAAATAGCCGCTGATGATATAGGTTGCCGACTTGAAAAATAGTCGAGCTGAATACATCCGTTCCTTTGTTGAATCACCGTAACTTTTTTTCTTCTCGTAAGCCCTTCGTCACGATACCGATATAGTAAACTACTTGAACGACGATAATTTTCAGTCATAAAACTACCCCCCTTGGAGAGGAGAGAAAAGGAGGCCAATGCGGAAATGCAGCCTCAAATATGTGTAACAAATGTCTATTGATATTTTTTCCTCTGACTTCCTTATTGATCTTTTCTATTTGTATATCGTTTGCATCTGAGCCAGACCAGCCTAGCTTCTTTTTCTTGTGTCCTAGGCGGCAAACTTGCGCCACATTTTTCGGGTGCGAACTAATTGGCGGATAAATTTGTTTACTGTAAGAGCTGCAGCGACGCCAATAAGAAAAAAAAAGAATGCCGTTGTCAAACACGAGGCTACTGCACCGGCACTTTTTGGCGCTTCCTATTCCAATACTTGTTAAACGCAGAAATACTCTAAATAACCAACCGCCGAAGCCAACGGCACGAGCTCTTTTGAAAGTGGCGTAGAGTCACGTTTTCTTATGATTGCGCCTCCTAATTGGATTAACCTTTCACGGGTTTAACACAATGAAGCTTTTGTGTTTAACTAAGGCGTATAGAATTTATAACCTTGCAATTCTAAAACGCAAACAGATATTGTAATTGCGTAAATGCAACATATAAAGCGTATAATGCAGACATATTGGAAGTACAGAAATGAACTGGCCTTGTTCAAATTGACTGAGCATTCTCTACGGCGCTCTTGATTTGAGTTTTGCGTTCTGGCCTGCCTGCTTAGTTACAGCCGAAAGGAAAACAATCGAAGTGTTAAACTGCCGGAAGACCTTTTTAAGATTACGCGTTTTTGGGTGACCGGTCAGGAGCTCACGATTTGCGTCAGAGACTCGGTTCGCTGGACGGATCGCGGGATCGCTGGACGAAGAGGTCACCCTAGGGGACTCACTGGAGTAAAAGCTCACGGAATTTTCTATGCCGGAACAATATACTGTTAGGACTTGTTTTCTCTCTTCAATCATGAAATTGTAAACTTCTCGTTTATCGCCCACGACATGAAATAATCTTCAGGCATTTTGAACTATTTTGAAGTAAATAGAAAAAAAAGGGGGGAAGCGCAGGCTGGCAACTAGCACCTGAAGGGGCACAACGCCTTCATACTCTTCAGGAATGAGGGGACAGAAACATAGACTTGAAAGATACAAAGAAGGAAAAAAAAGAAAAAAACAACAACCAAAAAGACAAGACAACAAATTACAAAGAGTAAAGCAAGCAATGATTAAAGATAGAGTACGGTAGCAGAAATACAAAAATATCACTGCAGGTCGCACTTTTAAAGAATGCTAAAATATAGAAGAAAGAAATGATCAAATTACTTTGGTTACCACTTTCACGTTTTTCTTTAAATGGAACATATTCTAAGCAGATTGGCTCAGGAGTGACCTGGTGAGAACATTTCTGTGCTTCACATACGTACATAACCGCTCAATCTGAAGATTTCTCTTATGCTCATCTCACAGAGGAATGAGTAACATTGCAACGAGATGTCCTCCGAGTCGAGTTTGCTATTCCCGTGGTCGCATGGCGTGCGGCCAACGGATGTTACCGAGCCCAGGTAAGTCACCGAGGACGGACCTATGCGACGGCGTCTTCACGGCGACTGTAATGGCGCGAATTCCAGGAACAGACTGGTGCGTGCTTCGTCGAGGTTGCTTCACGCGTGTTCGAAACGAATTACACCGAAGGCATTAGGAAGGCGGCTCACAACCGGTGCGGGTGGCTACGGTAATGTTCAACCAACGAGACCTTCAGTGTCGCTGGAAAAGATGTGTTGTTGACGACGCAAGAGGCTGTACTTACGAAAAGTGAGCTTGTGTTTGTTTTTCTATTTTTTCCTTCTTTTTTATACAGCTTGTGGTAAAGGCGAAAACGCTGTACGCATGTACGTAAGACTTTCGAAAGCTTGCTAAGCAAGGAGGGCGTTTCTGACTGTAGATGATGGTGGTAGTACGAGGTCGGGAGGGGAAGGTGGTGTAGCTACAACCTGGCGATCGGCAGCTGACAATGGCTCCGCCTGAGGGTCTGTTCTAATGTTATTAGAGAGTTTTAGATTCGGGGAACGCAAGCGTAGCGGCCCCCTAGCGCTTGGGGCGGCGGTACTGCGCGTGAGCACTGAGCAGTACTGCGGCCCCAAGCGCTAGGGGGCCCTTACGCTTGCCGTCCTCCTAATCTAAAGCTCTCTATTGAAACACGTCACGAGACATCGAACGAATTCGTCATTATCAGCCTATTTTTGTGTCCACTGCAGGACGAAGGCCTCTCCCTGAGATCTCCAATTACCCATGTCTTGCGCCAGCTGATTCCAACTTGCGCCTGAAAATTTCCTAATTGCATCACCCCATCTAGGTTTCTACCATCCTCGACTGCACTTCCCTTCCCTTGGCACCGATTATTAACCCTAATGGTCCACCGCTTATCTACCTTACGAGAGAGAGAGAGAGAGAGAGAGAGAAATAACATTTATTAGCCCCGAAGGAACTAAAGCCCAAGTCCGGGCCACCTTACGAAATGTATGGCCTGCCCAGCTCCATTTTTTTTTCTCTGAATATCAACTAGAATATCTGGTATTCCCGCTTGTTCTCTGATCCACACCGCTCTCCTCCTGTCTCTTAACATCACGCCTAATATTTTTCGTTCCATCGCTCTTTGCGCGGTCCTTAACTTGTTCTCAATCTTCTTTGTTAACTTACAAATTTGTGCCCCATATGCTAGCACCGGTAAAATGCAATCATTGAACACTTTTCTTTTCAACGACAGTGGTAAGCTCCCAGTCAGGATTTGGTAATGCCAATCGCATGCACTCTAATCCATTTTTATTCTTCAGTAAATTTCTTTCTCATGATCAGGGTCCCCTGTGAGTAATTGACCTAGATAAAAGTACTCATGTACAGACTATAGAGGCTGACTGGCGATCCTGAAAAGATTGTTCCCTTGCCAGACTATTGAACGTTATCTTTGTCTTCTGCATATTAATATTCAACCCCACTCTTATACTTTCTCGGTTAAGGTCCTCAATCATTTGCTGTGATTCGTCCCCAGTGTTGCTGAACAGGAAAATGTCATCTGCAAACAAAAGATTGCTGAGATATTCGCCGTTGATCCTCCCTCCTAAGCCTTCCCAGTCTAAGAGCTTGAATACTTATTCTAAGCATGCAGTGAATAGCATTGGAGAGATTGTGTCTCCTTGCCTGACCCCTTTCTTGATCGGTAACTTTTTACTTTTCTTGTGGAAAGCTAACGTAGCTGTGGAATCTTTGTAGAAATTTTCTAAGATACTGACGCATGCCTCCTGTACTCCTTAATTACGCAATGCCCCTATGACTGCTTGTATCTCAACTGAATCAAATGTATTTTAATAATCTATGAAAGTCATATAAAGAGGTTGAGTGTACTCCCCAGATTTCTCGATTACCTGATTGATGGCATGAATATGATCCATCGTAGAATATCCCTTCCTTAAGTCAGCCTGCTCGCTTGATCAATTGAAGTCAACTGTTACCCTGATTCTATTGGAAATTATCTTGGTGAATATTTTATACAATACTGAAAGAAAGCTAATGCGTATTTAGTTCTTCAATTCTTTAACGTCTCCCTTCCTATGGATTTGTATAACGTTGGCATTCTTCCAGCTCTTTGGTACACTTGAAGTCGTGAGGCATTGCGTATAAAGGGCCGCAATCTTTTCAAGCTTGATATATCTCCTCCGTATTTTATTAGATCGATTGTTATTCCATATTCGGCCGCTTTTCTCCGCGTCATGTCTTGCAAGGCCCTTTTAACTTCATCGCTAGTAACAGAAGGAGCCTCTGTATCCAGTTCACCACTACTTCGAATGAAGGTGCCGTGGCTGCTCTGGGTACTGTACAAGTCAGTATAAAATTATTCTGCTGGTTTTACTATGTCATCTAAATTGCTGATGATATTACCCTGCTTATCCTTCAGTGCATACATCTTGCCTTGGGACCACTTGCACGAATGTCAAAAAAAAAAAGAAGGTTATGAACAGCCTTCATAAACAGCCTTGATTCTCCACCCTCATCTTTTCATTAATATGAACTTAGAACAGTACGTGGTTATGATCACGATTGTGGTCGAAAATTCAGAATACAGAAGGAAATGAGATGTAAGTGTAGAATGATATCGATTCTGCAGAACAAACTCAATTCGCATTTAGGGGAACAAAAAAAAAAAAAGGAAAAAAAATGCATCCGTCTTCAAGTCAGTGGCTTCCGATTTGAACTACCACGCCAATTTTCATTCCTCCAAATTAGATTTTGTGGGACGAGTTTCAACGAATTAGAACTTGCTATGAAAACCCCTCGCTCGTTCGTACTAATCCTTGTACTTTCCCACCTTTACAAAATGATACTTCATAAACACACAACACCATAGTGAATATATTTTATTACCTACATTTCACCAGATGTATTTCTTTGTGCACAAACTAACTGTTTGAGTCAACCCACGTTGTAGTCACTGCGCGGAGGCTTTGTGTGTTGTGTGGTTATGCATAATAGATAGATATATAGATAGATTCATTCATTCATTCATTCATTCATTCATTCATTCATTCATTCATTCATTCATTCGTGCTATGGATGGTGCACGCTCATAGAGGGAAGGAACCCTCATTCCCTCTTCAGGGTGCGGAAGCGTTTAGTGCACAGTTCGATTTTCAATACTACAATGCTACGCAACACACGCACAAGCATACAAAGTTAAGCCTACAGGCCCTCCGAATGTCCTACTGCGAATCTTTATCGCGTCACGCAACGCTGCGGGCCTGTCGCACGCTCACGGAAACGCCCACATTGAGCGCGAACACCATTTGTTTTGTTTTTTGGACGTGCCGGCAGAGTGCATGCGGTGAGCTCGAATCAAAGCGCGATGGGCAGCGCTCAACCGAAGCAGAGGCAGTCGGTGTTCCGCCACTCTGACGCCTGTCAGTCAAGCGAGCGGAAGTTCGAAGCGCTAATAGAGGGCGCTTGTGCACTCGCGCGCGGCGCTGCTTCAGAGGCGAGCAAATCTCTGCAATCACACGCGCGCCCGCAGGAGGAGAAATGCAAACCGGTGCTGCTACAGTCACACACCACACACACATTCTGCCAGCCCTCCGGAACGATCCGTCGAAGCCGTTGCGTCACCTCGCGCTCCGCAAAACAGTGCCGCGCTGTAGATTCAAATTCTAGTTCTTGTGTTTTGTGCGTCGGATTCCGATGCCTGTGGCACACATTAGCCGCTGGTTACGGATTTACACATATACAGCAGAAAGAACACTCGCCTATACCCTATCGCATGCATAAACTGAACGTATGCGTGTGTGTCTGTATTTTTCGTGGAAGAAGCGGCTAGCTTGATTGGTAAGGAGGTATTACAAAGCAGCAGACACATGCAGCGCATTTTGGACGCATTTTCGGCGTCCCGTCAAACGTGGCGTTGTCGAGTTTGAATTGCGCTTCGTGGTGCCCGTGCTGTTGTACCCTTGCATGACTACCGGCTAAGGTGGATGTTCACGGCATGCACTTCAGTTGTGAGATCAGCATGGTTGTTGCGTTAGGGGCAATTAACGTGCCGACGCCGGACGGCCCAACGCTGCAAATACGGCGGAAATACGCTCCACTTGGTTTCCGTTTTATATACTTTCGTATTGTAATCAGAACTGCACTCTCTCCGCAGGTTTTACTGCTTAGTGTCCCCTGCCATTTTCGTCGTCGTGCGAGTGCTTCACTTGAGAAGAATTCACAGAAAGAATGGTCCTCGAGGGTAGCATTAAACACAAATATCTGTGAAAACTGAGTCTCCTATCGCCGAATACACTATTTGACATATTACATCGGGGTTTCTTTTAGATCATTTATTGTGTCGCTTATTCTGAATGCCTTGACGCACTCAATCACGCTTGTGGATTTGCCTATACACTGCATTGCGCGTGTTTTTCGCACTGCCCACCAACCGACCATGTCCTCGCCAACCGTGTCTCGCGGAAGTCCGTCGCACTCCTGTTTCCGTTTCGATGAGGTTGCGCGAAGTTTCAAAGAATGGGGGCTTGCCTGTGCAATTTCACAGCGCGTACTGAGCCTTTTTTTCCGGTTCGTGAATATGGAGCCACAGCGCCATCCCAGTTACATTTAATTCGTTTGCGTTGCTGTAAATTTCAACTGTATTCTCCCATTTTACAGGAAGCAAGTCGTTCAATGTTTTACTTGCCGAATGCATTCGCTCTGTCCAGGCGTACACTAGCAGTGCCAGCGGAAACTCTATGCGGTGTCCTTGCAACGCAACCGATTGACCCTACCATTTTCTTATGCACTTCAATGAACGTCTGTCTACTACAAAAAAAAAAAACAACAACAACAACTAAACTTTACCAAATATATCTGGCAACGAACTAGAGAGGACGACTCATTTAGCCCGTTCCTTGTACGACCTGTACTGTTGCTATTGGTAGCTTATTTAGTACGCTTTTTGTATTGAACTGGTCAACAGTTGTTTCTCAGTGAGTATACTTCTTATATGATCTTATACTATCACACACTTGCAAATCAGTATTTTAATGCGAAGCTTGCTTCGCCGTGTCCATCCACTTTATGGCGGGCGGGCCTATCTCGCGGAAACGCCGTGGTTACCGTCGCGGTTGCTTAGTGGCTGTGGTGTTGGGCTGATAAGCACAAGGTAGCGGAATCAAATCCCGGCCACGGCGGCCACATTTCGATGGGGGCGAAACGCTGAAACACCCGTGTACTTAGATTCAGGTGCACGTTAAAGAACCCCAGGTGGTCCAAACTATTCCGGAGTCCCCCACTACGGCATGCCTCATAATCAGATCGTGGTTTTGGCACGTAAGACCCCATAACAATTTTTTTTTCTATCTCGCGTTCTTCGCGAGCTGATCCCCGTATTGTGGAGTCTACAATTATGTGCCACAGGGGCGACTGGGCTGTGGCCAGTTGGTATGTGCCAATGGGTTTTAGATTGATTTCAATCGTTGATCTTGTCATTTGAAGAGTTATCTCTTTATTATTATAAATATAAACAGTACACGATATAATCTCTACATAACCGTTCGCTACACATTTACATCATTCGCACAACCGTTCTATACAAATCATGAATGTTTCGCATTACGTAAACGTCAACTACAGTTGAGTCTGCCACATTTTTTTTTCACGTTGCGGTCGTCAGTCTCTTAAACTCACAAAGCGTGCAATGGTGTGAAGATTAGCGCCTCCGGTTCTCGCTTTCCATGCAAGCGAAACGTTGCAGCGTGCAAGTCAATGGCGAAGAACAGACAGAAAAGATACGAGTGGAACAAAGTGAGTATTTGCAAAGTCTGCATCCAGATAAGCATTTCGAACGCGGCCGGCAGATGGATAAATTCGGAATTACCTTCGGGAAACTGGCATCATGGCGACGGGTTATACTGGTGATGGGAAACTGGCGACGGGCCAACTACATGCTCTACTATTAGTTTCTGATTCCGCACTGCACGTGTTTGTCCATGTTTCGCACGCCGCGGCCGGCCGGTACTGTGCACGTGTATATGTCATTTCATACGTCATCGGTGTCATCCAGTACCATGCTATAGGTGCATGGCACAGCGGAGGTACCCAGCATCGATGAAACACTCAGTTTCAGTTTCTGATGGAAGAAATGTCTTTGGCCGCGGTTTCAGATGGAAGTGGAACGAATCCAAGAATACATCCCCGCCTACCGAAGAAACCCAGGTGGCTGAAAATAATTCGTAGCCTTCCGCTGCGGTGTCGTTGTCAATGCAGTGTAACTTTACGGTGTCGAATTTCACGACTGCTTGCTTTTATGCTACTTTAATAATGTTTTTTTTTTTCGTTTATATCTCGTTTCACGTCTCGCTTCGATATGGACGACGGAAACCACTTTGCCGGCGGAAGGCCGGGGACGTAGAAGTGAGATAATTATCCCGAATAAGCTCTGTATCGCATTTAAAGGGGTATTTGTTGATTAAAGTGATCGAAAACAGGTCGTGCAGGCCCGAGCGAGCCCCACGTGCAACCATGTGCACTCGCTGCAGCTATATTTAACTCCTTCGACGACGCAGGCAAAGAAAAAAAATAGTGTGATGCTTGTCCACTCAGCTCGGCGTCGCCGTTGCGTTTGTCAACGGACAGGCGCGAATCCCTCCCTCTTCACGATGACGCGCCTGGTCACCTGTCCGCGTCTCGTAAAGTCGTTGGCGAAGCAAGGCGTGTCGGAAGTGTTGTTGCGTTGGTCTATTTCAGGACCGCTCGGCTATAGCCGCAACCGCAATGCCTAGCTGAGCGGCTGCAGAGCTCTTTCTTTGCACCTCGGCCGATACGGTTACTGCTATAGCGGTGATACGAATCTGCCAGTGTGGGCTTGCATTCATGCGCAGGCGGCGTTGCAGATTACTGATGTAGGGCACCAGGAGGCTGCCAGTTCCAAACATTTCAGTGGATTTTGCGATCATGTTACTTTTTTTAGTTTATGACGCTTTCGTTTTTATTCGCCGGGGTTGCCACGTGACGTATAATTACGTGAAAGCGCGGCGACCAGTTTCATGTAGACGGTGCAACAGCGATTTATAAAGCGCATTGTTTAATGAACCATCGCTAGTATAGTCGTCATGCTGATCAGTTCCTTCGCGCTGTGTTCAGTTGCGAACAATCTTTCTGCTGCTGGCGATCAATCCGGTTGCACCGTCTTCTTCTTATTTTTCTTTCTTCGCTATTTATGTCAATATTGGCCGCGTAATAATAATAATAATAATAATAATAATAATAATAATAATAATAATAATAATAATAATAATAATAATAATAATAATAATAATAATAATACGAAGAAGAAGAAGAAGAAGAAGAAGAATTACTCACTCGTGACGCAAAATCAGGCCATTTCCCTACACCTTTCCACAATAACTCGAAGAAGAAAAAAAACGAAAAAAAAAAAAGAACGGGTGAGTTCGTATTGTGGAGAACATCTCGATTCCATGCCGGATCTACTTTCATCAGTTTCTCTCGCTATATGAAACTGAAGTACCCATGACGTATGTGTCCGACGTACCCGAATTTATGACATTTCGGCATACTGTGGTCCCCACGCTACTGCAGGGAAAAAAATGAAACGTAATTTCTTTTCTTATAACAAACAGAGAACAGTGCACATTTTCTCTTAGCCACTATCTACGAGGTCTCAGGGAATAGTTTCGGGAACTCGAAGGTGACGTCGCTACCGCTATATTCTACATGTTCGCCGTCGTTTTCCGAAACACTATAATCCTCTTCGCTCGATAAAGCCGACCGCACGCACTCTTTAAAGCGTCTAATCCAGCTATCTAAACAACGTACTCCAACGTATCTAAACCTAATATTTTCGTCTAGGACCCCTCTGGTATATTCGATGTTCCCCGCAACTGGTGATAAGGCACAATAGTGTGACGATAACTTCAAGTACGCACCCACTGACTCCACTGATAGCTGCCGCAGGCGACGGCGCTTCCTCCATATTTCTTCGCTAATATCTGCGCACAATCGACGGCTGCACGTGCTCGCGCACGACCGGAAGAGATCTGCTTCTCTGTCCGCGTACGTGCTCGCGTGAGCCGGTGTTGTGCCGCAGAGCGTGGCCTTTCAGGCGCGCAGACGCTCGCGATATAGTGTAGAGCGTTCACATATAGGTTTACACAAGCAGTCGTGCCTCGTCGCTTCAGCCATGGCACTGTAGATATACAGCTATATGCTCCGCATGGTTTTGTTCCGCTAGTATATACCCGAGTATACGTGTTTTCGTTGCTCAAGTTGCAACAAGTATTGGGAACAAACTACCGCTGTTACTTCATTCAAAAAAGAGAATGCCAATATGCACAAAGCACTTAGTTCGCTAGAGCACGGCCGATTTCACAGAAATATTTGTTCGTAAATGCTGTGTACCGCTGGCCAGCCGCCTTCATTAATACTATGTCATTTCCCCGGCGTAGGGTAGCAAACCGCACGCGCGATGTCCCTGCCTTTCCTCCTCTCTATATCTCCTTTTCCTCCTCCGCCTCTGTCTTCACAATTGGCATCTGTTCTTACGAACAGTTTTCGCTCACAAACATTACGGCTTGATTCGGCAAGGATGCGGCAACAACGCGATACCGAAGATATTGCTAACGAATAAGCGGCCGGCCATTGCCATTTAGAAATATTCGGGAGATATAGGGATCGAACGAGCAAAGCTTTTCACAAAGCCTGCTGTTGTCTCTATAGCAGTGCCTTGTGTATCACCTCGGTGCCTTACGCTTACGAGCCGTTCTTGTGTGCGAACTGCTTCGTCAATACGGTCCAAGGGTTCCGTGCTCACAAAACTTCTCTCACGTAAGATTCATTTCCCCATAAACTGCCATTCGGGCAACTGTCACTCTTGATACCGATAGGTGTCGTCAGAAGGAGAGAAATACTAAGTTTAACGATAAACTCTAACGATTGGCAACGACTAATCGTGGATGTCGCTTGCGTAAAAAGCGCTTTTGTGAATACGCTGCAAAGGCACACATTGAGAAAGCTTTTCGTATACGTTATTGTGGTTCGTTAGAACAGGCGCCGCACAATCGTGATAACAACAGAGTGAACGCGGTTTGGCAACGAAACTTTGTCGAACGAAGACCTTGATTCGGCACCTGACACGATGACACGTGTAGCATGCACGGGGGAAAAGAGAACGTAACCATTTTGCACACTGAGCTGTTCGCGGAGATTTTCTTTGCGAATAATGATTTACTAAGAGTCTAAGACGTTCCACTTTCGCTGTCCACATTCATCTCTATTGCTGATCCTGTCTTGGGCGGCTTGGGGGTGCCGAGTAGCGTTGGTTGCCGCGCTCCATAGCAGGTGCAGTGCGTCCACCGGGTCATCACCCTGGTGACAAAAGCTGGTCGGACGGAGTGGTCCATCAGGGTCATTTTGACGTCTCTACCTGTCCGTGATGCGAGGCGTTAGTGTGACACTCAAACAAGGCCCACTCAATATCGCCTCCTGTTTCATGCTCAAGTTAATATAGGGATGACAACTGAGCACCAGGGATTTAATGCGCGTGTCCGGAGACGAAGGAGGCTTCGCAGGCTAGAATGCGTAGTTCGGGGTCGTCAGTGACGGAAGAACAAGCAGCAATTACGGGGTCATGAGTTGACGAATTTGGAAGAATATTTTACCAGTCTAAACTGATTTAATGTGTTTCGCTAGTGTCCCTAAATTTAACCCCGTAATGCTCAACGTATCGTGTATGCTACTGCGTTGAGTCACAGCCTATATAGTAGCATTTCTGATACGCTGGAGCAAGCGGCAATTTGTTGGTAGTTAAGCAAAACCAGTTACCGATCAATATTCAATGAACTATTTCAGTTATAACTAAAAAAAGCATTTTATTGTTGTTTTATTCACCCCCAGAAATGGAAGCGAGAAAGTTATTCTACTTATATGCTACTTTCTATAATGTGGAACTGTGTTTGCGCATCACCTGTAGGGTTAAACGACTATAAAACTTCCAGCCTTGAGCCACTGCGCAAACACCTGTTCCGTCCAACAAGCGCTTTCCTCGTATGCTCGGCCCATGCCCCAAACGCCTTCGTGGTATATGCGCCATATACATATACGCGCGAACTTCGTTGGTGCCTTCGAGAACCGGCCGCCTCGAGCCATACCCAATTGAGCGGGCGCGCGGTGGCCGTCGGTGGCAGTTCTCAGGGAATCGGCCGTCGCGAGAACCACTTCGCTATCTATTTCCGCGAAGAGGGGGTTGATACTCGGCCCGTATGTGTACGCCATACTTAGTACATATGGGATGCGTAGGTGTCGTACAAACGCCGCCGCCGGGTGTATTCGAACTCTCTCTTTTAGTTGTTTCTATTTCGCGGACTTTTGTTTGGTTTCTCGCAGATAAAGAAGAAAGAAAAGTGTTTTGTTAGGCGAAGCACGTCTTCGCGGCAGCAGTCGCGAAGTCTTGCGTGCCGATCGCGTGCTCTGCTGCGCGCCACGGACGTGTTTAATTTGCTGCCTGGGTTCCGTTCCGTCTGCTTACCCGGATGCGCGAGGAGAAGCTCCGTTTCCGGATCCGCGAGTCTGTGTTTTGCGCTGTCAGCTTGGAAAAAAAACCGGGGAAAAAAGTGTCTTAGTTATCTTCCGGCGTCTAATTTATGCCCACCTGTTTGCGTGTGCCCAGCCAATGCTTTACAAAGCACCGTCGACATTCGGAGGCCATTGAAACGGAAGAAAATGGCCCGATATGTGAAGCTGCGAAGAGGCCAGGCCGTTGACCACCTGTTTTGATGGTGGCCCCGATTTCACTTGCCAGAGAGGATGTCTCTCAGAGGCATGTCAACCTTCTTGTGCTCAACTTTTTATTTTGCTTCTAGATGCTCAAAGTATTGTTTACAGTTTAAGCTAGGTACTAAATGTAATAATAATAGAAACTTTATGAGGGAGAGAAATAAAAGCAATCTTTGTACAGGAGAACATCAGCGCCAGTCCTGTTCGAAGCGAGAGAGTGAATCCACCGCAGGATCCCTGCCTTCTCAACATGAAGTTATTCCTCACGAGTAAAAGCTGAGCTGTATGGCTTCTCAGCATTTTAACAATTTTCAGGGCAACCTAATCGCTCCTGTAAAGTTGCTTAGGGTGATATCATGTAAGGTTTTCTCCCCGTGGATTCTAGCATTTTTCTCATTACCCATCGCAGCGAATGACCGATACTGACAACAACGTAGGCGTGGCGTCCTGCCAGCAGGTCACGAAGGGCAAAAGGAATGAAAAATGGAAAGCATCGTTACGTAATCTGGCTCACTACTGCGTTTTCTTTCGAGTATGTCACAGAAGCGTTGGCAGGATTTCTTTCTTTCTTTTTCTTTTTTTGTTGTGCCTCGCATCAGTGGACACCAAGAGGTTACGGGGACCGAACAATAGCTGCTGACTGTTAATAAAGTAGATGCTAAAAACTGAACTTTTCAGTCGCTTACGAGGCACTGAAGACGCTTCTATCGTTATGACATCAGCTATGGAATTGCTTCTATCTAATACTGTCATCTTTCTCCTTCCCATTTTACACCTCTCCCTTTAGCGTGGGCTCGATTACCACTGCCGCCAATAATTTTACTTTGTCCCAGGGCCTTTGTGGATGCACAGCGAGAAATACCCCGCTGAAAGAGGACGTAGCATGCTGATGATATAGGCGTATAACCGACGAGGAGCCACTAAACTGCAGCATTCTAATGCTGGTGCAGCACGCTACTGCATTAGCACAGGCTACTAACCCCGCAAAACCCTTATACCATTCCACACCAAAGAAAACTTAAACTTGTTCACCTTTAGTTCTGACCGTATCGAGTCATACATTCAAAGTACAAAGGAGACAGAACATTCAAAGGAAAATAACATACAAATAAGTGTTTTTAAATAATATTTATTAGTAGTAATTCATTTATTTCTTAATATTTAGCAATCAGTTTGCTGAGTCGTCCACAATTGAAACTTCGGTTCAGCGCGTCAAAAACGCTGATACATGGTTTCGCATCAAGTTTTCCACGCTTAAATCAGTATTTTGAAGTACCAAACTCAACGTATTGAAAACGATACTTCGGGTGTTGTGTGGTCAAACGATCATAGCTTGGGAGCTGATGTCGCAGAGATCGTAAACGTCGAGGCATGGCGCATTCACGTACGCGCTAACTTTGTTTCGCAGCATTTAACACTCCTCCCTCTATGCCCATGCTGCGCGTCGCGAGGTCCTACCTTGATCTCGGTTGCAACCCCAGCCGTTCCTATTTCCTGATGCGCGCCTGTGTACATTCCACGCATCACATGCGTCGCCAAGGCATTGGTGTTGTGACCCTTCGAACAGTGGCATTTGCCAACCAGTTCCTCGCTTTCTCTTTCCTCTCTTTCAAGTGCATATATCTTCACACCAAATCACAACAATGCGACGTGAAGAGAAAAGCCGCGAAAGATCGAAAGAGGCAGTGAGAGGAACAAAGCGAGAATGCGCGAGAGCACAGGAACGTCGACGGGAGAGAAGGAGACACGAAACGGCCCACATCGTTCCGCGCGTTAGCTACAGACGTGCGGCCGCTGCGGGCTTTCCTGCAGAGATAAGTGACTGCATACCGGCTACCGCCGCTACCGTCCCGGTGGACACGGGCCTTTCTGGACCAACGCCCTTTAAACGCCTTGCGCGTGGCGCAGCGTGCGTGTCGGAAGTCGGGAGTAGCCGCAGCACTGCCCGCTCTGTTTTCTTTGTGAGACCATTAGGGCTGCAAGTGTGGATACCACGTCTTGTCAGAGGGTGTTGACACACACTTCCAGTGTGACTCCAACGTGAAGGGCTACCCGCATAGCGTCGCGAATTGACGGGGCCAGAATTGAACACCGGTACCCGCTGAGCGCGTGCTTCGGGTAATTTTCGTGGCGACTGTCGCAGGGATCATCGTCAACCTTATCATCATCAGGTTTTGCTACTCTTATTTCTTAGAGACGTTGGCTTGGTCGAAAAGATCAAGATATTTTCGCTCGCACCGTCTCTCTGTCTTTTCTCCTTTTATTGCGATAGCAATTATATGGACACTCAAAAGCAGATTTCTGCCGTCGGCGTCGCCGTCGCCGTCGCCGTGAGATTCCGCGTGACGTCAATGGTGATGAAATCGTCGCCGCGCGCCGAACGCTGTATGTGCGAGTGAAGGGGCGCGAAGGGCGCGCGCTTTCACGGGGAGTGAACGCACGGCGGAGAACAAACGCGCGTTCTGCGCCGTGCTCCCTTAAGGGCTGCAGAAGTAGGCGTCTCTTTCCTCCTTTACAATCACCATATATGTAGAGCAAACGCGCCTTCTTCCGACGCGCGAGATGCCGTGGGGGAGGGGGAGGGAAGGGAGGCGACGTTTAGCTGCGGCACCAAGTGCCTATTTATACTAGAGGCTCCGGCAACAGTCACCAACGCCGCACGCATTTTGAGCGAACGCGGGCAAAACGCCGACGGCGTCGACAACAGTTCTGCGTGTTGCCGGTGCTGCTGCATGTCCAAGTTTATACAGCTGATAAAGCTAATATCATTACTCTGTATAGCTCTCTACAAATTTGCTATCGCAATTGATGCTTCGCCTTTTAGGTGAAACTGCGACAACCTTTTTTTTTTGTATATGCTACTATCGCACTATAATTGAACGAGGAGAAGGGAAACACAGAGGCTTCAATTTTTTTAATCACGACCATGTAAAGCCAGCAGACAATGAAGCCAAGGGAAGTATATAGGGTTAATTAATTGTGGTTGAAATCGAAATGCAGGAAATAAATGCGTATTTTCATTGCGCACCTCATTCTGGTTCTTTTTCATACCCTCTTGCTTCTCTTAGAGGTATACTTGTATCAAACCACTCTACCTAACCAGGGTATAATACAAGCACACGGTTATTTAAGCACCGATGTCACTCACTCTTTGGTGTCAATTAAAAAAAGAAAGATCGTTTACCTTACGATTACCTTTGCGCGTAAACGCTGAAAAGTACGTGATTGGCTGCACAGACCATTACCTCGCACAACACTATCGACAGTCTCAGTTTCTTGCTGGCCTCCGCTTTTACGGCATGAGAAAGTGTTGAAAAGATACTCTGCTTGCGAGCTTGTTCGCCACACTCTCAGCTCGAGTGTGGTGATAACAATGATAGTGATAACAATGAGCCTACGTTATCTGCGAGTGCTCCGTCCCTCACTCTTTCACTTGAGAAGATATATTGAGCATTGAGTGGGGCACTCGAGAAGTCCCAAGTGCTCCACTTAAGCAACATACTCGGAGCAGTAGTGCACATGGTTGAGTACAAAAGAACATGACAGCTAGGTACCCTATTGGACGTATGTACAGGTAGCTCCAGCGCTTAACTGAATCCCGCTATCCTTGTGAACTTTCCGCTGAAACGACTCTTCCTCGATCGCTTTCACTACAATGACAGCAGGAGTCAGGCGACATAGTTTTGAAGTGTGGTCGATATGTAAAAGTGCATGTACGCAGACCACATCCAAAATGCCTATATCAGGAAAAAATTCCCAGAGTTGGCGCCACTGACGAAAATTGAAGCTATACATTGACATCAAATTGTGAAACGTCCGCAAAGTTCGAAGTTATTTGCACATTTTGGTTCGATATTATCATCCCCTACCTGCGTCCGAGCTATTATTTCCAGTTTCCTAATCACTCGTTATAGCAAAAGATAACTGCCGTTTTATATTTATCTTTCGATTAGGCTATGTTTTCTTTTCTTTTTTTTTTTTTTTCGGTCTGTTTTACTTTTAGTCATTTTTTTTTCATCAGTACGCGCTGACAAAAAGGAAATGCTGTGCTTAAGCGAGTTTAAAGCCAGCCGCTGTCTCTTGTTGTGTCTGCATGTATTGCAGCATCGTGCTTGGATCCAGTTGCAGCACAATATACGAAAGCGATGAAAGGAGTGTAGCGTGTCTACTCTGCCTTAATGCATACGGGGATTTATGACTAGCTCTTCCAAATCATCAATCCTGAGTGTCCCTGTGTGTGCCACTGGGTTTTAGTTTGCTTTCAACCTTATAGCTTGCCATTGCAAATATTCTGTCTTACTTATTAAAAATAAAAACACTGCAGCCTATAATATATTCAGAAACATTCGCTTCGCTACGCAACAGTGACAGTATTTGTACAACCGTTCTCGACAAATCATGCATGTTTCGCATTACGTATAAACGCGAACTACAGTTGAGTCTACCTTTTTTTCTTTCTTTTCTTTCTTTCCGTTTTTTTGATGCTGCGCAGTTAAAGAAAACTGTTGTTTAGAACACCGTGCGCACTATCGGTGCGTAGTTGGAAAGTGCCACGAGAGAATCGTGAGCTGAGTGGGATCGCGGTCGAAGTTATCACGCGCAAATTAGCTCCAAAGGAGAATGTGCGGGATGATTGCAATACATAATGGCGAAGAGCGTACTAACTGAACACGAAGCACGGATACATGCCACTTTGGTGTTTTAAGTATGGATCACGAATATAGGCATGCACCGAACACGAAATGCATGCCGAAGGCCCAGCGTGGTATGCCATTTATAACCGCCTTCGAGTTTACAGCGTTGCTTTTCTAAAGGAATCTAAACTGGCTGCGTCGACCGACCGTCTCTTGGGCGGCGTCCTTTTATCGTCAAGGATCTCTCGCGTGATCCGATCGATCATGTTCGCGCGTAATCCTATTACGTGGCCGCTAAGCTCCTTTATTGGCCCACGCACGCCCTACGTGTGCGCTTCGAGATTATTATTAGCCACGACGCGGCGTTAATCCTTCATGAGCTCCTCTATTAAGGATCGTCCCCGTCATCTCCGAGTTGTTCAATTACACCAGTTTGGATTACTTCAAGTGTGGTGTTACTTTGAACTAAGCACAAGGAAAAACGCTGCGCACGATTATCATTTAAAATGTGAACGACTAGCCGCCCGTAATACTGTTGGTCGAAGAGGCACCTTGGGGCACTATGAAGAGGCACTTTGTGACGAGGCAATCTTGTGCATAGGCGTGCCAATACCGCATTCCACTCATCTGTGAATGATAATATCCGCTTGCTGAGTGCATCGAAAACATGGGACGAGAATGAATCCGGAACTTATCCATCAGAAGGCTCTGTTACCCTATATCCGCTTATTTGTCTGTTTTCATGCAATAATTGCTAAGGAAAATGAATAAACAATTGCGCGATTATCTGAGAAAACCTAGATGCACCCGAAAGGATATCTGTCACCTTGAATACTAAGATAGGGAGAGAGAGAGAGAGAGAGAGAGAAGAGTAAATACATATGTTGAAAGAGTTCAAATTATGTTTTTATTAATGTTGTCACATATATGCACGCATGTCAACTGTCACAAATTAATTCTCTTGAGTGATTGAAAAGCACTCGTCCGAATGCTATGATTTCAAGGCGAGCAGCACGTGCCAGTGAGAACAACTTTAGTGAATCAATATATGCGTATCTATAGTTTCACAGTTGCGGATTGTTAAAAATGTTGTTCACGTGGAATCGCTCTCTAATTCACAAACTATCACCATGCCAGTGCAGCCTTGTTTTTTTTTCTTTTTTCCCTCTAGTTTTTAGTAACGACAGTGCTAAACTATTTCGCATTTAAAATGATTCATGAGTGCTCGTGTGCCCATTTGCCAGCTTTGCCGTCTGTCTGTTGCTTCCTTTTCCAGAGAGAGCTTTTTAATGTGCCTCGTTTTTATTGACCCACTCAAGTGTAAGCCATGCATGCCAGGCGCTATAGGTACAGCAGTGTGAACAAAAAAAGAAAAGAAAAAAAATTAGGGAACATGCGAACTTGCACGAAATGTTTTAGGCTAAGGTTCACAGCTCGCAAACACAAAGGAATTCAACACTTAATGTTACGCATTTACGTTTAATATTTCTTCCTTACCTGCCATGCATAAAGAGTTTCAGTGTCATCCATCTATCAGAAATAAATACCGGCTGAATATAAGCCTACGGTTTTACTGGCTGAATATAATTCTGGAAACGGGATAAGATGAAGTGAAAGCGGGTTAAGCAGGGTCTATCAGACGATAACGAAAGAGGAAGGTAGCTAGTTTTTCAGCTCCAGCTGGCCAGCAGCCATAAACGACATGTGGGGGCGCAATCCAAAATCGGTGGTGTGGGTGAGGTTCTGCGAGATTTCATGGTGAAACTTTGCCTCAGCTATGTCGAAACGTGCTTCACATGTGACGTACAGACCTGCTCGTGCTTATAGTTGTTTGAAACTTTCGTCTCGATGCAGTGCAAAAACCAGATGTTTCCCGCATAGCCTGGAGTATCGTGCTTATAGTTATCTATATAACTTTCGTGCAGTCACAGTATAGGCAAAACAGACGGCTGCCACTGTAATTGAATTTTGAGGTTTTACGTGCCAAAACCACGATATGATTATGAAGCACGCTGTTGGGGGGGACTCCCGCTTAATTTTGACCACCTGGGGTTCATTAACGTGCACCAAATGCAGGGTATACGGGCGTTTTTCTTTTCTTTTTTTTCCCCCTTTTCACCCGATACGAAATGCGGCCGCGGCCACTGGGATTCCATCCCGCGCCTTCGCGCTTAGCAGCGCAACACAAAAGTCACTATACTCCACCACCGCGGGTGACTGCCACATTTCCGGACGTATATGGCACGTTTAGTTAATAGCCAATAGCTTCCACCTGGGCAGAGTGTGCAAACCGTACGGCTGCCGCTCCGACACCCCAGCCGTTAATCTTCAGCACAGCTCGCCTTCCGGGAAGGCTCGGATCTGCAGAGTGCGGCGCTATGGCGCGAAGCTTGTCGCCGTGTGTGGCTTCCTAAATGACCGGTTGCGCCACACACCCCAGCAAGGAATACCCGGTAGGTAACTTTACTTTTTTTTTTTTAATCTCCGGAGGGGAGGACCACCCCTCCTCCTGCTGCGACGCTCCAATGGTATAGTAGAGTGTGCCGTGGGTCTCGCTGGACGCGAATCGCAGCTCGCATCGTGTGGAGCGTACAGCCTGGCCGGAGTGTGTGTGTGCGTGTACGCGGGGTTATTTTTGAAACGTCGCACGCACGCACCCCGTCGCGAGCGTTAGTGTATACGACGCTCACGGAGGGGCAACAAAAGGAGCTTCCCGCTGGGAAATGTGTGAAAGATGAAATCGCCGCCAGTTCGCCGGCGATATATCACGTGCCGCGCGGGAGCGTTTTCGTGCTATCACCGGCCTGCGCGCGCGCACCTGAGCGAATACTATCGCGGTTTCCGCGATGCGCTTCAATCTTCTTTTCTTTTTTTTTTTTTTTTTTTTTTTGTGGGCGAATCGCGCGATATACGCCCGGCGTCACATGCTCCGAAGATTTATGGTTCCGTTTTCTTCACACATTGTAAGCGCTTACACGCACGAATGTTCGGTGCATATGGCGTCTGATCGCTGCCGACGTAAAACGTATAAATGCGGCGAATTCGCGCGGTGGACAGCGTTTGATCGTTGCCCGGGGATGTATATAGCGGTATTTATGGCGGCGTGATCGCTTCGGAATGCGCAATGAACTGATAGCACGGCGTACGTGCCGTCCGACGATCCCCGTTACGACGATATTACGGCCTTTGACAAAACCGCCGCTCTCTCAGATATGAGTCACGGAAGAGGATTCGGGGGCTCGCTACTGTTTGAAGATGTTGAATGTATTCCTGGACGAGCCATCGATCTATTAGCCGTCATGTCTCATGCTAGTCGCGTTTTCTCATTTATTTATTTTTAGCCGCTAATGCAGCCAGCGGTAAGACTGTACGCTGCTGGCATCAGAACTGCATGAGATCAAAAAGAGGCGAGAATGCACAGTACTGACTTCCGCATTGAGAATAGACTGTATGACAAAAAACTAAACTTGCCACAGACGAATCGCTATGTGCACGGATATTCCAGGCACCATCTTCGTACAAAGTGAAGATATGTCTCGCCGGCCTCAAAACTAATGACACCTTTGCGCCGTGCATTTCATTAAACAAGAGGTTTAGGATCAAGCTAAGGAGAGAAAGACACAAAAGTAGGAAGCTCAGGTAAGTCAATACCTCTGGCTTCTTCAGAGTAAAGTTGTTGAACTCTGTAGCAGCATGGCTAACGACCCCTCGATGGCATCTCAAAATAATGCATATTCACTAAGCGAAAGAAAACATGGTGATCGCTGAAATGCGGGCAAATTGCGCCGTATCTTTCGCTGCATATTTTCACGAACTGCTTTCTGCTGATATGTGAGCGCGTTGCTGGACAGTGAATGATGAATTAAGGACGTGATCTAGCTATCTCGCGCTTTGAGTGATACCAACCTTTGGCTGCAGCCGTATGCCGCTAAGTGCAAAACCTGTAAATAGTGTTGTACACACTCATCCCTGTTGTCTTGACAGGAAGTCGTTTGGAGATCTAGCCACATTGTATATTAGAATAACGTGAAAAGAATATGTACGTATATATAGTCATATCATAAGAAAGCCAACAAACAATGACATCAAGGACAGCATAGGGGTACTTACTTGTAGTTCTTAATTGAATTAACGAAATTATAAATAAATCGAAATGAAAGTGGATGAAAACCAATTCACCGACGATTACGATGCTCCCTAATGCGAAATTTGAGTGCAGCTCTATACGTGTTTTCATTTCGCGATATATTGGCTGGCGCGGACAATCTGTCTCGTGAGACACGTTGCAAACGGAGCGAAATGTGGCGCGACTTCCTCGCTAATCAGGAGATCACGAGAGGCAGCTCGTGGGTGACGCGTGGGCGCGATTCACAGCAGCCACCGCAGACAGACCTGCCGCTCATGTAGCACTTTGTTTCCACACAGACGACGCGCGCTACTCTGGCGCCATCTCGTAGCCATCATTGCCGCAAAGCCCGTCTTGCGCGGCACTACGCTTCTCTTCGCACGCTTTCGCCATACCCTCCTCCTCCGCTTTTTTCCTCGCGCTCTCTTCGCTAGCGCAGTCTTTCATCTCCCGCTGCGATCCGCATTCGCTTTCATCCTTCGCTGTGCTCGTTCGCTCGGTTGCGAGGTACAACGCCGACGCAGGAACGGGCGCCTAAGAGCTGTTGCTCTAAAACAACTGCATGGCCTCAGGTGGGACACGAACCCACGTCTTCGCATTACGCGTGCGATGCACTTACCAATTGAGCTACAGCGGCGCTGTTTTCCCATCCACGTTTTGGGATATATATGTTTACTTACTAGAACTAAGGTAAACATAAGTGTTAGGAGTGTTAGCCAGCGCCGCCACTCGCGGCCTTGGCGGCGGATGTGGAATATCCTTTCTGCCGCAGGCGTCGTGTCAAGGTGAACTTTACGGCGGCCGGATTTCGATAGGGGATAAATGCGAAAACACCCCTGTACTTAGATTTAGGTGCACATTAAAGAACCCCAGGTGGTCCAAATTATTCCGGAGCCCCCCACTACGGCGTGCCTCATAATCAGATGGTGGTTTGGCCCGTAAAACTCCATAATTCAAAAATTTTTACGCGAACTTTTTACGTGAAGGCAACCGGTCAATAAGCCCACACATGCTACCTGAAGGCATCAAAGCTGCTGGATTTGAGACCCTCGCTATGCCTTTCGCTCTACAGGTTAGCAAGCCATATATTAACATGTGGTTAACCAAATTTCTGCCCTCTCCTTCTGCTCTTTTATCTATCTATCTATCTATCTATCTATCTATCTATCTATCTATCTATCTATCTATCTATCTATCTATCTATCTATCTATCTATCTATCTATCTATCTATCTATCTATCTATCTATCTATCTATCTATCTCTCTCTCTCTCTCTATATATATATATATATATATATATATATATATATATATATCTATATATATATATATATTTGTCAATTCCTTAATTCAATTAAGAAGTACAAGTAATTTCGCCTATGCTGTCCTTGGTGCCATTGTTTGTTGGCTTCTTATGATGTGACTAATAAAAATAGGGCGCCTCTGTTTCCTCTCTTCTCATTCATTACATAGCGAGGGTCTCAAATCCAGCAGCTTTGATGCCTTCAGGTAGCATGTGTGGGCTTATTGACCGGTTGTCTTCACGTGAAAAGTTCGCGTAAAAAATTTGAATTATGGAGTTTTACGGGCCAAAACCACCATCTGATTATGAGGCACGCCGTAGTGGGGGGCTCCGGATTAATTTGGACCACCTGGGGTTCTTTAATGTGCACCTAAATCTAAGTACAGGGGTGTTTTCGCATTTCTCCCCTATCGAAATCCGGCCGCCGTAAAGTTCACCTTGACACGACGCCTGCGGCAGAAAGGATATTCCACATCCGCCGCCAAGCCCGCGAGTGGCGGCGCTGGCTAACACTCCTAACACTTATGTTTACCTTAGTTCTAGTAGGTAAACATATATATCCCAAAACGTGGATGGGAAAACAGCGCCGCTGTGGCTCATTTGGTAAGTGCATCGCACGCGTAATGCGAAGACGTGGGTTCGTGTCCCACCTGAGGCCATGCAGTTGTTTTAGAGCGCAGCTCTTAGGCGCCCGCTCCTGCGTCGGTGTTGTACCTCGTAACCGAGCGAACGAGCACAGCGAAGGATGAAAACGAATACGGATCGCAGCGGGAGATGAAAGACTGCGCTAGCGAAGAGAGCGCGAGGAAAAAAAGCGGAGGAGGAGGGTATGGCGAAAGCGTGCGAAGCGTATATATACGCGGTGCTGTGGCACTGGCTCCCGAGTCCTGCATGCTGGCTAGAGACGCCGCCGATGTTTGAGATGGCCTAGCAATAAATCGTGCGTGCCTGGCGTGTTTCACTGAGGCCGTCACTGACTACGCGGAAATAGGAAATGGAAACGGAGTTGTAGGAAGAAGGAAAACAGTTTTGTTTTCCAAGACGTTTACTTTTAACTCTCAAAAACATTTAGCTCTCATTGGCAATTGCATCAGTTGGACTGGCCAACAGCCCTACCGCCCTTTTTCTCTGGCTCTTCGAGCTATAATAGTCCAGACGATATCTGGGCCGCTATTTTGTAGCGATGCCTTTAAAGTAATAATGCCTTTTCGCGCTTATCGCGCTTTGTCAGTGGTCAGAGCGACGGTCCGCTCACGATATCAACGTTGATAACGCGAGCGGACCGTCGCTCTGACCACCGACAAAGCGCGATAAGCGCGAAAAGGCATTATGACATTGAAGGCATCGCTACAAAATACCGGCCCTGGTCCCTCAGTATGGGCTATAATCAAGATAGCTGATAGATCGGTGAGGCTCCGTACAATGTACTTTAAAGGGAGCCGGGGCTGTAATGAAATTTGCTGATAGATCAGTGAGGCACCGTAGAGTAGTCTGGGCTCTACAACAATCATTGAAACAGCCGAAGAGTGAGACATTGTTTCCCTATTGTTCAATTTGTAATTAGGTTGTTTTATCTGCCATGTATCAGCATAGAAACGTTTATTTGTAAACATCTCTATCTGATTTACATCGCTTCCTGTCTGCGTTTGAACATCACTGCCGATCATCATTCGAGAGACTTCACGTTCCAGCAAAGAACGGAGAAGCCAGGAGAACGGGCCAACAAAACTTTACTGACACCCTCCTCGCAAGGTGCTCTCCTCCTTTTGTATTATTTAGGACAGAACCATGATCCGCGCGACGTCCGAGGAAAATGGTAGTTATACCTGCCTCTGTTGTGTCATTCCTGTGGAATATAGACCTCGGTCGGACTCCGTAAACTTGACGAGTATACGCGTGCTCGTGCGTTTCTAGTTGTGCGTTTTCAGTGTGTGTGTGTGTGTGTGTGTGTGTGTGTGTGTGTGTGTGTGTGTGTGTGTGTGTGTGTGTGTGTGTGTGTGTGTGTGTGTGTGTGTGTGTGTGTGTGTGTGTGTGTGTGTGTGTGTGTTTTCTTTCCTCTCATTCTCTTTCACCTCTCAGTGCACGTGACACTTGTAATGGCATGGTACACCTGCATGTATGGGCTTAGCTCTCTCGTTATCATTGAAGTTTCTCTCCAACAAGCTTTTTTGGCACCGAACCCTCTCACACCTTCCTTTCAGGCGCCTCCAGTGGCTACGCTACTGAACCAATCTCACATTCGAGCTTGACATCAGTTCGCTGCCTGACTTCGTTTCTCAGTTCGCTGCCTGGGGTTCGTTTCTTTTGTTTCTCTTAGTTTCACACGAAGGACGGGACACAAAGAACAGACACGGTGGCCACACCAGAAGACACACCCGCGCAGAGACTGCAGACTGCGAGGAAAGTGCCAGATAAGAAATCGACGCTGTCGCGCACAGCCTTCGTCAAGTGGATGAGTACAGAGACAACCTTCATACAGGTTGTGGTAATTCACGGCACCGTGACGTTCAACCAACGGCGCCATTGTCGGGAATCAAACAAGGTATTCGACAGGCGCACGATGCTCGGTGGGAACACGAGTGTGCCGAGTGAAGTTCGATCAAACTGAAGGCTTTCGGAGCGTGAAACCGCAAATGACTCTGACACGCACTCGAACGACCAGGATTGGTCCCACGCCGCACTGACCAAAACGCGAACTGTGCATAGCGAGTGCCACGCCGGGTGTCCCGTTAAGATACTGCCCTTGCATTTGCTTCGAAACTTGAGAACTTTTTTTTTGTGCTTTCGCCCCCAGTTTCTCGGGGCGTCGTGAGTGCGCGTGCTCCGCCCACTGCGTTCCCTCTACCCGCATTGAAACAATGGGTTCGGTGTTTCGGGGTAAACACTGGTGGCTGTTACGATTCGCACGCAGTCCGCGAAAGGACGTTGTCCATTCTGAGGCGCCAAGGGCGCCCGCGTCACGCGTTGTCACGCCGCGGCTAAGCATACGATAACGCTCACTAAATGAAAAATAAGAAGAATAACGTTTGTTCGTTGTTCTCGCTGCACCTTCCGCACAAACCAGCAAAATGTAGACTTGTGGTTAGTGTCCTCGGAAGGCGCCATGCTGTTTTTTTTTTTTTTTAATTTGCGGACGTTTCAACTTCACCGTATACACCCTCAAAGTGTTGCCTCGGTCCGCCGAATTCCTCGTGTACTCGTTGGCAGGAGCTTTGTGAGAAGTGCAGGTGTATATCAAAGCGTTATATTGGAGTGCCTCAAGCCTCGCTAGACGAGAAAGATAGGTTGTATAAATAAGGCAGGGAGTTTAACCTGAGCTAGTTTTGGTTGGGTACCTTGCACGGGGGGAAGGGCATAAAAAGAGAAAGAGATAGGAGCACGAGTTGAATAAACCCCGCACACAATTCAGCGATAAAAGGCGGCGTTTTTAAAATCTATTATGCAAGCCCGTGGAGATCAGGAATTTGAGCAGTGCAAATATAGCCTTCTGCGGGGAGCACAAAGGAGCATTGGCCTGTGGCAGATAGCACAATTCTAGTTCATGAGCGGCTCTACTCGAAGAGGCGGACATTACTTGCACAAAAAATTTAAATGCCTAATCGACTAATTAACATAAATTTACTAATTAGGTTTCTAACTAATTACCCGATGCCCCATATTGCAATTTACAAATTGTAGCCGTGGAGTTCGCAAGGCGGATCCACTTGGAAAGAATCCTCGGGATGACACAATCAAGATATTAATTCTCGAACTTTGCGGAGAAATGCATTGGCGTTCCAGTTACTTGCTTAACAAAACGTCCCTTTATGCATTGAAGCACAAAAGTAACTGGAATGCCAATGCATTTCTCCACAATGTTCAGGAATTAATATCTCGAAACTGGTGTCATCCTGAGAGTTCGTTCCAAGTGGATCTGCCTTGCGAACTCCACGGCTACAATTTGTAAATTGTAATATGGGCCATCAGGTTATTAGTTCAAAACTTAATTAGTGAGTTTTTGTTAATCAGTCGATTATGCATTTCAATGTCTTGTGCAAGTAATGTCCGCCTCTTCGAGTAGACCAGCTCATTAACCAGAATTGTGCTATCTGCCACAGGCAACCTTCAAGAATTTTTGAAAGTGTTCGCTCAAACACCCGGTATATATTATGTATTTAAATGAATACTGCAGCTCTTTCCTGCAGGTGCGAAGTTCTGTAGCTTTTCGGGACTGCCAGCACGCTAGTATAAATGGCCCATTGCTGTTGCCGCAATTGTTAATTATAATGGACCTCGGTACGACACACGCACACACACACAAGAAAAGGAAACGAACAGAAAAAGGAAAGGCATGACTTACCTGATGTGGAATCATACGGTTCTAACGCGTGTCCTACTTGCAAACGGTCTACGCCGAAGCATATGTCTTCTCGTTACTTGCTCATGCCTCCGTTTATGCTCGAATGCTCCGTGAATCACTGAAACCATTACCTAAAATGCTTCAAGGATGAAAATAGTTAGGCCCGTAAGTGAAACGGCGACCTTCCGAGGGCCGATGCATACACGCATATGAGTACTTCCATATATGTGCCGACTTTCTTTCCTCATAGCTGTAATGACCGTTTCGGGGAGACGTATATATAACGGACCATTAGGTAAGAGTTCCGTTTCTTGTCTTCAGCTTTCTTCTGGAGGAAAGGCCGAAAAAGAAAATCGGTAGATCCTATAGGTCATACGGACGCTTTGACGGCTTTCCTGTCGTGAAGAGGAAGCAACGCGGACGATTATAGATGTTGTGCCTATTTCCGATACGTTCTCGTAAGGCGGCGTGTATTGAAACGAGAAGCAAGATTTCAGTGAGGCCTGTTGTACTGGGCATAGTGAGTATCTTGATTACCACGCGATAGTGTACGATTCGATTGCTTCTTGGCTGTGGGTTAGGTTGGCTCATAGTAACTGTGCTAAGAGCTGTCAGTCAGGTAGCAATGCGGCCACGATTCCCGTAGCTCTAGAATCGCGGAAAAGTGAGCGAATAGTGTTTCCTCTCGAAGGCCGAAAGTCGCAGGCGCTGAGATAATTCGCGTAATAACGCAATCATTTCATAAACGTGACGCGTACGGACCTTGAGCGTTTTGATGTCTCGGCGGCTCTATGGCGTATTCGCCGCTTTTTTATTTCTGGCAGTTTAAGCGCAAAGCTAAAGTCAGAGAAATAGGTGTATATGGTCCCGGAGTTAATTTGCCGTGTCAGCAACGTCGGTCAATGCCTGCCCAGTGATACTGTATGGTAGTGCGAACAGTGGAGGTGGTATGGACGCTCGCAATAGTGCTTTATTGCCTGATAGCGTCAACTCCTGCAGGTTTGATGTTGTGTATACAGGTGTGTACAGGCCGTCGCAATTGAACTGTGTGTACAGGCATGTACCGGCCAATTCAGTGCCGATGAATGGAAGCCTGAACCCTCCAGAGACTAGAGCACTGATGTTTGCACATTGATGGGGAGGGGATCAAATCCCGGCCGCATTTCGATGGGGGCGAAATGCAAAAAACGCCTGTGTACATTGCGTGTGTGCGCAATGGGGGCACGTTAAAGAATCTCAGCTGGTCAAAATTAACACGGATTCCCCCACTACTGTGCGCCTCGTACTCATATCTTGGTTATGGCACGTGAAACCCCAGAATTTGATTTTTAATTTAGGAGGAGGCAGGGGGTGGGAGGGGGAGATGATAGCTTACGTTCAAGTCGATACGTGGGGCGCTGGCTGAATCCAGATTTGTACGCGTGCTTTAAGATCTCAGATGATTACCGAGAAGAATATGTCTGTCAGCCGTTACGTCAACCTCTTTGTTACATTACATTCTTGGTTGTCTAAATAAAATAAGTTGAAATTAGCGTCCCGAGCAACCACAGGGTACCAAATAGCTTTCCCATTCACATTGTGTTACACAATCCAATGTCTGCGTGCTCATTCTTTCTCGGAAACCGTGTCGCCGTTTCCTTATCTAACCCCATCGAGGCACCGGCGGCAACGCCTAGCAGCAGCGTGTGTAACGATCGTTTGGAGAGCTTCCGTAGCAATGCGTAAACTCCCACAACTGAGCACTTTCTCCGCCACACAGGCAAATACCGGACAGTGGCTGCCAGGCACGTTCGGTCGCATTATTATTGCCAAGTACCATTCCACTATCTCCGCTTCCTACATCTCCAGAAGGCCTCCGATCTCCGTAACAGCTGATGATAAGCAGTCGTTTAACGATCAGCTGTACTGCCCCGATGTTCGCTTTCTTATCATTTCGCGGGTCATTCGTTGCTCGGCGTCCTACTGCGAGCACACGCCGGCGGTAGTGGTGCCGGTGTTTAGCGCTGATTTTTACATGCTGCCCTGGTGCTCATGTATTTCTCGCCGGTTACTCGTTCGCTGCTCCAGTGTACGGGATCTGCAAGTATACTGTAACGCGTACCCACACCGAAGAACAAAATGTGAGGAAGGCAGTAAATAATGCGAAAAGACAGCATCCGTGTGTTAGAGCGAGCGTCCGCATGTGTTTTCGAACGTCTCTTGCCATATTGACGTTCTAACCGCGGAGATTCTTACCAAAATTACTAGAAAAAAAATGTGGGGCTGGTGTTAGCAGGAGCTGCAATAATGGTGGTTCAATCACAATGGGAACGGTGGATAGTATATAGATTTTCCTCTTAAACTTCAACCTTCTATAGTTTAAAACGACATTGTGGATTTGCAATAGGGATCATTTTCATAAAATACTGCGTTACAAGTGCACCAGGTTGCAATGATTACGCGTGTGCCCAGGAACCTGGTGCCTTTGTACGCTTAGACGAATGTGATTGCTTGGAATCTTCGAAAGATAAAGCATAATCAACAGTGTCACAAGAACGCCTCAAATCGCGAGCACAAATCGTAGGTCAATCCATGTACTGACCATCATTCCCATGGTAGTTGAGCAATCTCAGCGTCAGAGCTTCCTCAAGGAAATTTTGTAGGCAACAGTTTAATCTGACCGGACGAACATCGATCTTAGCAAAGACCGACAGAAAACAAAAGGCGCTCTTTAAAAAACTTCCGCTAAAATCCAGACGCCGCTATACTTTCTGCTTTTCTAACAATTAGAAAGGTGAACAAACTGCTATGGAAGTATGGGCGAAAGTAATTTGGAAGTTATGTGCAACTTTCGCTGCCTAAAGATGCATTGGCTACTGTAACTTTCTCCTTCAATTTTTTTTTCGATTAAGTTTTTTTCCATCTGTTCATTTATCATAGGCAGTGAAGAGCTTCCACTCTTGCTTAACTTATTTCTCATCATTACTAGTTTACAAGTGCATCGAGTGCCTCTAATTGCGCGGCACGGCGACTGGTTGTAGAGAGTTGGGTATAGGGTTGACAACCGGAGATATCCTTAAACTTACTAGCTTTCCTTCATTTCTCTCTTTCTATGTCTATTTGAGCTCAAAGCTAACTACTATTTCCGTTTTCAAGTACACGTGGAATCTAGAAATGCTCTCATTGAGGATTCGCCGACGTAATTTGAACGAATGTTTTTATCACTTAGGAAAGAAAGCTAAATGTTATTAATTGTTGGAAGCAGAATTTTGATTCAGGGCATCAAATGTTTCAAAAGCATTCCCAGAAATTGGTAAAATGATGTAAAAGACAAAAACAAAAAGTCGCAGTTTCGCCCGAAAGGCGAAGAAGCATCGATTGCGATAGCAAATTAGTGGACAGTTATACGAAGTAAGGATAGTAGCTTTATCGACCGTATAAACTTGGAAACATTCGCTTACTAACTAAATTATTTACAAGCATGGTGTCAGCGTGCTCAGGCAAACATGAACACATCGCACTCGATGACCGCGGACACTCCCTGTCAAAACGCTGGCGTGAGAATGCGCGGTGCCCCCCCCCCCCCCCCTCTCTCTCACGCGCTGCCTCCCCGCTTTCCTCACTGCGCGCGCCAGATTGAGCCGCAATCGTCGGTACCCCTTGCGCGCGGTCGCGAAATGCTCGGTTGCTGCCGGAGAACAAAGCCGCCCCCCCTACCTCCCTCCCTCTCTCCATCCCAACCCCCCATGGCTTTGCGCGTGACAGAAGACAGCGAGTTTCCTTTAAGCTTTCCTCTCTTGCGCGTGCCAGATCTAGCCGCGATCTTCGGCGTCCCTAGCGCGCTTTCACTCGCACATACAGCATAGGGCCCACGACGACGGTGTTTCGCCCTTGGACTTTATACGGAACATCACGGCGACGGCAAGGATGCGCCTGGAGTGGCCATATAATTTCTATCGCAATAAAATTGAGTCACAGAGTTAGCCTCCCTGTAACTCTGCATCAAAAACAGGTATCACAATGCTGCTAACTCTAGCTTTTAGATTATCTCAAGCAGAGAAATATTTGTTAGTTGACCGCATGCGTGCAATGTATATGTCTATGATTTGTGTTATATACTGCGCTCGAGGCCAGTCGGGTCCCTTATCAATCAATTACCGCTGATATCTTTATCGAAGAGAGAGCATGAAAAGTATCAGTTTGGCGTCTGGGCGCCTAGAATCAAATCGCTTTGTCGACCAGAAGAAAGGAAATGAATGAAAGGAAGGGAAGAGAGACGTGAACGTGCGGTACAATGTCGAGTCTTTTGTGATCTCATTTTTGGGCTTTTGAGCCGCCGCTGACCAAACTCCTTCGTCTCTGCGAGTATGACTCCGGAAACGCCTTTCTCCGCCGATTGCGCGACAGACCTCACAAGCATAAACGAGTGAGACCTTTCCCGTTTCTTTGCACTGATCGTTTATCTACATCAATCTGTATTTACCTCGTTCAACGCAACTCTAACCACCGTAAATACAGTTGCACGTTAATTTAGCCCGTTTTTCCGCCCTTGAGTAAACTGTCTGGGCGGAAGCAGTCATCCGTTTCGTAAGCAGCGAAATTACACTGCGACCAGCCTCTTCGCTAAAGTAGCAAATGCATATATACTACAAAACCGAATGCAAATATCGTTACTTAGTACAGAAGTGTCCTTCTCAGCACACCACCATTTGAAATGTCAATATGGCTGGCGGAATGATCGCGACTTCGAAACGACTGCGTGGCCCTCGGGCGCAGCTCGACAACAAGTCGAGGCACACGGATCCATTTAGAGCAGAATCAATCCAGGCCGTCTCAATCTAGAGCGCCCCGGGTACGCAACTGCAAAGCGGGGTGGGGACAATAAGCAATTGAGTCGGGGTCCGTAGGAAAATGAAGAAGGCGGCGACGTCGTCGACTTGGCTGGTAGCTCGGTCGCAGGCCAGGGCCACAGACATATTGCTGCGTGACTTGTCTTTGCTGCCTCAGTGCGACCAGCCTGCGAAGCTTTCGACAACGACTGTCTTTTGTCGCGGCGAACGGGACCTCTATCGCGCGACGTGTATGCTCACGCCATTGCATGCCTTTTGCCGTGAGGCAGTGGAACTCGCGTACAGCGTAACGAAGGGAGAGACGTAGTCGACAAAGGCGGTGCCCCCCGCATTGCTTTGTTGTGTCGTGGCTCGCGCCAATCTTTTGTTTGAGATATCCCTTGCGGACGGTGACGCTTTGTCGACGAGAAGGAAGAAAAAAAAAAAAAGGAACGAAACGAAGGGAAGAGAGACGTCGCAATCGCTTTCAAGGTGAACTCGGGAGTGAATATCGCTGGCGAAAGGCTGGACTTGACGAAATCGGCAAGGCCCCCCTCTCCCCAGGCGAGGTGGCTTTATAGTTCGCTTTACGGCTTTGGTCACGCGGGTGTGCTTTTATTTGCCGCGACTTCACCCGGCCGAAGCTTTCAAAGAAGCGTCGCTGTCGGGCCGCTGGCTTGTACTCAATGTGTTTTGTATTCACACTTTTCAGTGCCCCTGTAATTTCGCGCTGTGTACGAATAAAGAAAAATACTGAGGCATTATGTTTTTCTGTCGTCGTGTTTATGTAAGTTGCGTATTATGCGTTCTGCGCTCAAAGGGGAGGTGATGACACTCCCGAGAGCCCTTTGTGTACCCGTTGTGTACACCATGCATTCACTGTTGTTTAGTTTTCTATCGTCTCACATTGTGTGCACCTCTCCGTACAATACGTTTCTCCAACAAGAAACTCTTACATTATATACACTCGTATTTATTTCTTTTTTTTTGTCGCATTGTCCATCTACTGTGACGAATAGCCTGCAAAGTGTCTACTGTTTGTTTTTAGCAATTCAGTGGCAATGACACTTACACAGGCCTATTCCGTATGCTGCACGAAATTCAAAAATAGGCATTTTTTTTATAGGCAGCCACTCTGAAGTGATCCGTAAGTTGGGATTAGCATCGATGTAGGTACGGGCGTTTGTTCTACAACGCCGTTTGCGAAGCGCGTTTTGGAAAAGAGGGAAACTGCAGTGTCGCAATACTACAGTTGTATTGTAGAAAACGCATATGATGGCGTTCATGGGCCTGGTAGTGACGCAAGCTGGAAAGAGAGCTTGGCGTAATGTGCGTTTACTGTTGTGCCGGCGCCACAGCTCCGTTTTCAGGCACCTTCTCACGTTCCTGGAAGACACGGGGCTGTCATGTAACTTGTGAATGTGCCGCCTGGCTGGCACTGACAGCCAAGGGCTCTGTGACCTCATCGAATTTCTCTCCCTTCTTTCTTCTTTATATATCCCTCCCTTTCTCCAAGGCGCTGAGTCGTCGTCCCTAAAGGGTTGCAGAAAATAGCGCCTCTTCCTCTTTACAATCACTCTCTCTCTCCCTCTCTCATATATGTGCCTGTCGCCATTCTTCGTCGATTATGCCTGTCTCGATGCAACTCTTATCACCTGAGAAGTAAGCAGGAAGCAGGGTTACCAGGTCCGAAACACAAGACGCAACCACGAACTCGCTTAATGTAGCCAAAAGCTAACCGCCGGCGGCCAGAGACCAAAAAGGTAGCCTAGAAACAGCCGAATAGTGTCTAGATGGTCATGACAGAGGGTTGCACTCCGCGCTACTAAAGGCATAAGGGGATTGAGAACACCACCTGTACCATTAAGAATTAAACGGAAGGAATGCCCTGACTGCTGCGCCCAAGTTTAGTCTGGCAGCGGAACGCAAAATTCAGGTTGACTATCGCAGACATCACAGCCTCGCAAGACCTAAGTTTTATTTGGGATCATAAGTTGCTGGTTTTTTAAGCAGCTACGGATAATTTCGAAGCTCTAATAGCACTATTACACCGCTCGATGACTCATTTTTAGCGCTCTGCATAGAAAGAAAACCGCTCAGTTTCTGAGTTTAGATACGAGCCGTGAATCGCACACATCAAAGCGTATACGGAAAAACAAGCGTTGTACGTCCGTTGGGGTGTCTGTGAAACGCATGCGCTAGCATAGCCACTTAAGAGCATATACCTTAAAGTTGCAATGGAAACGTTCACATCAGATCAGGGAGGTTGTAGGTCAACGTGCGACGCCGCACTGCTCGCTATTTATATACAGCTAAGTTTCAATCAGCACGCCACACACGTTTGGCGGTGTGCCAAAAGCGACTCTCGTCTCGCGTCGTCGGTCATAATTAGGCAGCACCACGCCTCCATGCAAGCAATCACAATCCTGCAACCCATTCCAACTTCACAAACCGAGCCGTATTAAATCACCGGAAGTGCGTAGGAACACCACAGCTATACATATGCGTGCAGCCTCAGGCTCAAGTGCCGCCCTAGAAATAAAGGTTTCGCGCTATATAGAAAGCTCGAGTCGCGTGCCAGCGCTTTTCACACAAGCCTCGCACGCGAGGAGAGTTCGCGAACCAGGAAAAAGAAAGTAAACTGAGCTCGGCGGCTTTTTTATTTCTCTTTGATACCAACGACAACAATGGCTCCCACATTGCCTTCCGGAATAGCGGGGGCGTTCCGCGCATTGTGATCGCCGCGATGCGCGAATTAATCTCTCGCTAATCACTGCACGCGTCTCGAATACTTCGGCGAGCAGCCCGAGTCATTGTTTCCAGTGCCCTCCTTAGAGCGAGCCTTCTTGAGAACGGCGCTTGCGAGCAGATGCCGTGAAAGGGCGAAGGGGGCAAGCGAAGTTCGATTACAAGGGTGGCTCACGAGTGTACATCTTGAAACGTGACGCCCTTCCTGTGCATGACGTCACGTCACATTAGCATGCGCGCCCGCGAGCACGCGAACTTCCTAGTGGAAGTGCACGCGATATGAAGCATCATCGTTCTGACCGTTCGTGTTGACTGATGATGCAATGGCCGCGCGAGATATTCACGAAACTCTTTGGACTTTCAAGCACATTCGGTGGGTCACTGGGTAGGCCAAGGTCTAATAGGTAGGGCATGTGTATCCTGTGCCGAGGGAACCAGCTGGTTCGAAACCAACCATCGGACCAACTCGGGTCACTGGATATATAACACTGGGTGTGTGTCACTCTTCATTGAACCTCTTTGACGCCAATTGGGTCACTGCAGCTTGAGTCCGCAAATAGCACTGGGAGCTTGAAGAAAGAGAAGATTACTGTCGACTTTTATGCGATTTGCATTACACGTTATCACATGTATCTGCCGCGCCCCAGAAGTAGTGTACGACACTCTGCTCAGCTGTGTACTAAGTGTACACAAGCAGCAGCGGTAGCTCGAAAAGAAAGACGACGAGTCCGTCTGGCTGCATACACGCTTCATACATGACGCGTTTCAGCGGTGACAATTTGCTGTGTCGCTGCATATTGCTTCAATTCTAATCGCATTAAAGTCAACATTCATCGTGAGATGGGTTCTGCAGTAAGAGAGAAAGGCAAAGGAAAGATAGGGAGGTTAACCATCTCCGGTTGGCTAACCTGTACCTAGGGAGGGGTAAAGGGATGCAGTAGGTGAGACAGAGAAAAAGAAGACAAAAAGCAGAAAAAAAACCACACACATACACAAAACAGAACCGTTTATGTGGGCACTGTGTGCGAATTCGTTCTAGTGTTGCATAGTGTCAACGTCCTATCCTACGTCACACAGTGTAGAGTCACAATTTGTCACTTGGTCCGGTATATTTTAAGTAACGCAGCAGTGCCTTCAGAGTGGCTCACGCTGTTTTTCGTGTAGGCCAGTTTCCAAGGATGTTGTTTTTCGTTAATGGGCGTTTGTCCAGTTGATCTATCGTGGCTGAGAGAGCTGCTCTCTGCGGGTTGGAACGAGGGCACTCACAAAGAAGGTGCGCGATTGTTTTGTTGCACCCGCAGAAGTCACAAAATGGGCTATTGGCCATTCCGGTAAGAAAAGAGTACGCATTTGAATATGCTAAGTCAAGCCATGGACGGACTATAAGTGTGCAGTCACGTCGTGGAAGGTCGGACGGAATACGGAGCTGTAAATTAGGGTCCACGGTATGAAGGCGTGCACTTGTGAAATCAGATGAATTCCATTGAACCAATGTTAGGTCACGCGCAAGCGCGGAAAGTTTTTTCGCTGCGTCGGCTCTCGAAAGAGGAATGGCAATGCAGTTGACGCCGTCATGGGCAGATCGGGCCGCTGCGTCCGCTCGATCATTGCCATGTATGCCACAGGGACTAGGCAAGCACTGATATATTATATCGTGTCCTTCGTCAAATATGCGATGGTGTACTTTTCTGATCTCTGCGACGAGCTGCTCATATGATCCATGGCGCACTACTGAGAGTAAACTCTGGAGGGCTGCCTTGGAGTCACAGAAGATTGACCTTGGATGGGGTGGTTCCTGGGTTCTGCAGAATTCTCGCTTATTCCAATGACTCTACTACAGCAAACAGATGTGTAAAACTACGCAGCTATATGAGCGTAGTCACCCGACTGTGCTTGAAAACTAATTATTTCCGCTTCTCTTCTAGCTTCTGTAATGCACCCTCTTACAAAAGCGCAAGACGGACAACTGCCACTTCGGTCTAAACAAGTTTACCTCCTTCAGACTGATTATTCTTTCTTCCTTTCTCTCTTTCTTTTTTTCTTGTCTTATAGAAGCCAAATATGACAGTTTGCTTTCATTAACATCACAGCCCAATTATCTTTTAACACATACGTTCCACCACGAAATCTCGAACGCGTTTTCGATGCCTTCATAAATGACGCCGCAGGAAACAAAACGCCTCAGGAAACAACGATGACATCTCTGCAAGAATAACTCTGACCAGACCCTTCCCCGACGTTTGCTGCAATTGGCTCTGATGCTTTCAGAGAGAGGGTAGTGCAACCAGCGCTATGGTCTAGCGAGCCCGCTGACAACAATGACCGATGCCAGGAATGAGTGGGAGAGGGGGGCGGGGGCGTCAACACCCAACACGGGGTCAGTTTGCAGGGGGTAAAGAACCACGAGGCCGTTGGTGTTTGGTCGCTCTATATGCTAATGAGCGCGCGCGAGCGTACATATATTAAGGGTGCTTGTTTAATCACCGTCTATAACCTGCCTTATACGCGCCCACTCTCAAGTGTGCGCGCGTCGAATCTGGAACACATCATGTTTGCTTGAAATAAGTGCCAGCCCGGCATTGCACAGATTAGGCCAAGACAGTGTGCCTGATTGAATTACGCGACGCTTTTCATAGCGCTTCCTCTCAACAGCCTACTTTAACAAGCCCTTTTATTTCTACTAGACTATTTGGAATTACCGACAGTGCTGTGTGCGATGTCTGCGGCTGAGAAGACAACATCGAGCGTTTATTGTGTCCCTGTCCTCGATTTGTATAACAGAGATAATCGATGTCCAGTGCATTGCGGCGCCTAGGTGATCGTCCACTGTCCGTGCAGATGCCACTGGAACACCGTCCCCTCCGATCGTCGGCCCAGAAAGCAGTGAAGGCCCTTTTTGTGCTTTTTGTGCTGTCCGCACAGGTGCATACATTCACCACCATCTCTCTCTTTCTTCTTTCTGATCCCCTGATCGCTTTCTCCAGCGTAGGGTAGCCAAACAGACGTCTTTCTGGCTAGCATACCTGCCTTCTCAGTTTCTTTTTTTTCTGTACCCTTAATAATTTCATTACTGAAATGTAAATGAAAAGGCAATCCTAACGTCAAGGAAGTAAAAAAAAAATGGAGCAGGACAAGGAAGGCGCATAAAACGATGCCAGTGATTCGCCTAGTCGAAGTACAAGGTCTCTTGTGTGCATTGTTCCACTTTCATGTTCCTTTCGCTGACGTTTGTTTTGTGGGGATAAGAGAGACTAGTATACGCATATGGGGGCCCAATGAAAAATTGTGCAAATGCTGGTCGGTTCTTGATCGTTGACAACAAGTTAAATAATAGGACAATGCGAATAAAGCAGCCGCTCGTTTGCACATTATGCTGTGTGCGTTATCGTCTTTCACAGTAGCTTGTCTAGTCGAAGCTATGTGGCGTAACTTGCCTTCCAGGATAAATGCCTCTTCGGGCTAATATAATACGAATTTAGCCAAGGTGTAGTAGAGAAGCTATGGCAGGCAATGAGCGCAGTAAGAACACTAACCACAAGAACTGTGAGAAAACAAAAAGAAACAGTACTGTTTCTATAATCTATATCAGTGATCTTGTACTTAGGGCTCCTTTTGCGCAGGTTTCCCGAAAGACGTCTGCCTCTTTCATGCTTAAATTTCGCACAGAGATTAAATTTGCACTTTGGGGTTGAAGGCGCATTTATTTAAGTGTCAAGTTTTTAATTGCCCGTTCACTCCACAATTCTAATATCCGTATTACTTGCTGTGCTATGAACCCCCAACTATCTCAGGCTCGAACCATCCGAAATCAAATATCCACTGCAGTGATGTATGTACAGAGAACACACAAGCAGGAACTACGCTATACCACCCAGTTGATGCACGAATGACATCGCAGTGAAACTTTATTGCTCCTTGCAGTGCAGATGGGGTTCACTGTGTATTGCGCGTGATTTCAGTTTCCCTTTTGGAGACCGCGCGCCGAAGACCTCCAGCGAGTTTCAGAGGCACGCACAATGCGAGTGCCTAAATGGGCAGCGCCTGTACGCGCGCGCGGCTTCCATCAGCGGCGATGCCATCCACGTTCCACCACTTTGCGAAACTCACGGGGTCATTCTCTCTGGTGGTGATGCCTATAAATACCGCGACTCACCAGAGCGACGCACGTTGGATTTAGCGCTCTATACCAAGAGTGCGCCGTGGCAAAAGGTCACCCGATGGAGCTTCTTGCGTAGCATTCCAACAAGGCTGAAATGGAAGCGCAATGCTAAGGGGAGCGGACTCGCATTTACACTTGAGCGGAGCACATTTTCGAATAAACGGAGCGTATATAGACAGCACGGACACTGCAATAAACGAATAGTAAGAAAAGCAGATTAAGCTAAAGCGTATTTCTAACGAGAAAGTTGTGCAGCGTAACTTATGTCGCTATTTTAATCTTCCTGTGACGTATGCGAAAGTAGCCTTTCTCATCCGGAGGAGGTGGAAAGGCCATAGGCTGCAGTCTCTCAAATTATTCGCGTTAAGTGAATTAATTAGCTGAAGGAAACCGCCGACATAAGCTAAACGGACGCTCCGGCCATGAGATGCAGGAACTGGAACTATATATAAGTGATGATGATGATGAGGATGATAATGATGATGTCCTTAAAACATGGTACGTACCCACTCTGTGGGATTGGCCAAAGATTGGGCATCTGAACTTTTATGTACTGTTTCTACAACCTATACAGTTACTGTGCGATTTAGTAATCAAAACAGACAGATTATTTTCCTAAAAGAAGTGAGCGTTCTTTCTTCTTCTTTTTTTGGCGAAGGTTGAGCTCTACTATGGAAACAGTGTACAAATTTGTAAACAGACGAATAACAAGTTGATAGGAAACCCTGCCTTTCTTTATATTTCCTCCTCCTAATTCATATGGATGCCAGTAATGACGTTAGTTCCCTTGCAAATTTCGACAGGAAGTTGAGGTTAGATGGAACGCACAAGGCGTTTCTTCGCTAAAAAAAAAAACAATCTAAAACAGAACTGAAATTCTGAAGCGCTAGCTTCCTTGTGCACGGCGATCCCACTTTCGCTGAGCGCACTTGATCCGACAACAAGTTGCCAACTGCGGCAAGGGCTTACGAAGAAAGCAGCGCCGATAGTATTTGTCTAGTGCTGTCAGCTGAACAATGTGCACACGCACGAGGAAAAAAAATAAAATAAATATATATGGAGTCGTTCTTTAACCCCTGGCCACCCGTGTCGACAGCCGAACTGAGACCTCCTCCGATCCAACATGTCGTCGACTGCCTTCTCAAGCTGTCGGCGTCCTTTTAACAGCAGGAGTGCGGCACATGCTACGGCTTCCACGCAGCGTGCTGAGAGCAGTGAGCAGAAAAAATAGTAAAGAGCGAAAGGCACGGGGAAGCGAAACTACCGCGTACGTGTGCGAGGGACAAATGTTTGGCGAAAGGTCGCGCGGTTTCGTCGGCCTCTGAGGGCAACGTGCAGCTCGTTCGCGGTGGGCATTGTTTGCCGTTGCCGCTTTGCCGTTCGCTGCCTTCTCTATACACAAGCGCACCTTTAGAGCGTTGCGGCTTCCCTTCGCAGATTAAGGACGAGGGAGAAACGCGCTTCCGTGTTGTTCCTGCATTGTGCGTTCGAGACGACGCTAAGCCACACCTGGCCAAGCGTGGTCGCACGTGTCCGCCTTTCGAGAGTAGCAGCGTGGCTGTGAGGAAAAAAAAAAAAGAAATGGAGAATATCTTACGCTGCGCCACTACCACATCGAAAAAAGAAATTGAATATAAAGTGTAGTAGGCAGTATAGCGAGCTAATTTAGACACGAGAAATGGACTAACAGGGTGTCACGTCCTAAAGAAATATTTGGGCTACGATGGACATCATAGTAGGCTGGGACTCTGGATTGATTTTAACCACTTGCCTTGGAATACCTTAACGTGCACTTAAGTCATGCGGACTTTCCGGTTAGGAGTGGAACCTACGGCTTACTTATCAGCAGCACAACGCCATAGCCAATGATCCTCCGCAACGGGCATAAATAGGAGAGATTGAATGCCGGACGTGAAAAGAAGAACTCTTAGAACTAATATCTGACAGGCAACAGCGAAATGCAGCAGACGAATGGGGACCAGAGTTCTAAAATGCAAACATCCCTGGCCGAATTGACAAGGTGTTTTCATTAGAAAGTGTTCTTCGCCATCGACCGGCTCCCTTCGTTAATAAAATGTCCAGCATCTCAGCATTGTCTGGCGTTTGGTCTTACGAAAAGTTTTATAGCGTACGATTCTTTACACCTCAGATGCAACTTTGGCGCAGACTTTCGGATGCAACGGAAATTGCGTCATCGCCTGACCTGGCGGCACCTGGCCCTCTTCGGCCGAACTGGAAGCCGTTTCTGACCAGTCTGCACCGTTCACGGCAAGTGAATGCTGTTGTGGAATTTCGCTTCGCTTTCGCTTTCGCTCACCTCAGCGACAAACTTCGGGCTTTACATCTCAGCGGCCTTCTTGAGATTTGTTCTTGATATCAAGGAATGAAAGCCCAGTCTGTGCTCCCCGGGGTGTCAAGAGAAAGAGCTTTCGGGTTTAGGTTCGGGTTTGGGTTCAGGGTTCTGCATATTTACCGGTAAGGTTCAGGTTCAGCTCTGGAGCAAAAATATAATGGTTCGAACCGGTTTGAGCCGGTTCATATGGGTTCCCAACGGTTCGGAAATAAGAAATAAATGCTTTAGAAAAGGACGTTTCCCAGGCTCATTCGTGAATTTACTTAAGCGAAAAGAGATTTATTTCTACTTTTACGTGACGTGAACCGATCTAGAAAGTCTGTCTCAAAAGTTCATGCGTTGAGTCCGGAAAAACGTGGCAGATTAAAAAAAAAAAAAAAGGTGGGGGGGGGGATGTGGTTGATGGCACCAGCGGCCGCAAGACCAGGAAAAGTAATAAATAAATAAATAAATAAATAAATAAATAAATAAATAAATAAATAAATAAATAAATAAATAAATAAATAAATAAATAAATAAATAAATAAAACAGTTGCGATTGGTCTCGGTGCCAGGACTTCTTTTTCCTCTTCCTCTTTGTCCCATGTTACCGAGCGTGTGCCTTCCACTTCATTACAATATGTATATACTAGGGCACAAGACGCTGAATATAAGTCGTAAGAGTCGTTGCATTTGGTCATCGCTAAACGTTAATCACATAAAACGCACTTCTGGCGTACTTTCGGTGGTTTGTCTTGGCGGTACTCTTGCATTTCGATTCATGTCACGACCAGTGGCACGCTCTCGCGACAACCCTGCAGGGTCAACGCCGACGCGATGTGCGCGCGGAATGCGCTCACGACCTCGGGACACGTGACTGTGAGTGAAAGTTTCTAATTACAACCTTGAGTGCGCGTTCGCGTATATGCCCCTTCCGTGCGTGAATTCCACCCTTGTGCGTCGCCTCAACCTTCACCTATCTTTCTTGTCTTAGGTATATAGCGTGTAAGACCTGTGGCCATGGGCTCACACCTCAATTTTCCATTGTGGCCAGCATGCCTCGCGCAACCAGCGTTGGTATATAGCGTAGCGTCCCTTACCGATTAAACTACCGCGGCCTCCAGCCATCATCTAATTTATTTCGCGTTTATGCATACGCGCCCCAGCCTTGAGAGCACTAACCAGCGGCGCTCCCAACAGCCTGCTTTGCTTCGTGGCTGCTGTGCTGCGGCAGCGCTTGTTAACGACTGTCAAGGCCAGGTCGCATTTGCATAAACACCTGAGTAGCGGGAAGGCGTGGCTCGCTGGTGGTCGAGGCAGCTCTGCCCTGGGTTGTTGCTGTGGGCCACTGGAGAAATGCATGTTTCGGCTTCAACTTGCGCTCTGCGAATTTAACTAGTGTTTAGAATCGTGAATTCGCTTTGCTAAATCGATGACGGCAACAACAACAACAACAACAACAACAACAACAACAACAACAACAACAACAACAACAACAACAACAACAACAACAACAACAACAACAACAACAACAACAACAACAACAACAACAACAACAACAACAACAACAACAACAACAAAGAAAACAATTGCTTATGAACGATACTTGTTTAGTTTGAGTCGAATAATCTATATCACTTTGTACCACCTTAACTTCTGACTGCAGCTACCGCTTTGATAAGTCTCCACTGTACTTTTTTTTAACGATTGTTTTGTTGAGCTCTGCTGAAACGCGAGGTATGCCAATTAAAAATACGGAAGCATTCGCATGATTAATTAGGAAAATTGTCATCCACCTGAATGTAGCACGAAGCTGCAAATTCGTCCAGGGTGAATTCGTCCAGGGTGAACTCGTCCAGGGTGAACTCGTCCAGGGTGAATTCGTCCAGGATGAATTCGTCCAGGATGAATTCGTCCAGGATGAATTCGTCCAGGATGAATTCGTCCAGGATGAATTCGTCCAGGATGAATCCGTCCAGGATGAATTCGTCCAGGATGAATTCTCCAGGATGAATTCGTCCAGGAGTAGGACGAATCTTTCCTCAACTGCGAGGCGTTCTTCCTGAGAAACCCGTATGGGTTCCCTTTGCAGCTTCGTGGTACATTCGGGTGTATGACAATTTTCCCCTTTCATGATAATTCCTCAACCTTGCGGGATTCCGCAGAATTGATTTACCATTTCAAAAAAGTTTCATGCTATTACTCCTTTATGTCGAGCAATTATTGCCCTCGCGGCCGACGAGTGCCAAAAGGGCCGCTTTAGTAGCAATAGCTTAGTAGCACTGAAAAAGTTTCGTTGGGGACAGCGGCATTGTTGGGCGCTACTAACGTATGCACAAAACGTTTTGTTGAGAAGACTAGTTCCTGTCCTCTATTACTTTCGCCGTGTACGCTATATGTGATGTCGTTTTGTTCGCATTGTTGCTTTGAGAGCTTCTTTGTAATGTCGCGTGTTACTACGACTGTTATGTTGGAAGATCGTTGTCTATGCGTTATTCTACTCATTATTTTACAAACTATGAACAAACTACACAAACTAGGTGCGCAAGTGTACAAAACAATCGAGTGTAACTATTTGTTAATGAGACAATCAAAGAGTAATCAGCGCTCTCTGTGCGCCAACATCACCTTCTTCTACCGTGTCAATAAAAAAATAAAAAATTCACCGGGCGATTACGATACAACCTTATGCGAAATTTGAGCGTAGCTCTATACGTGTTTTCATTTCGCGATATATTGGCTGACGCGGACACTCTGTCTCGTACGGCACTTTGCAAACGGAGCGAAGTGTGGCGCGACTACTTCGCTTATCTGGAGATCGCGGGAGCCAGCGCGTGGGTGACGCGTGGGCGAGATTCACAGCAGCCGCCGCACACAGGCCCGCGCTACTCTGGCACCATCTCGTATTGACCCTTTTCGTGGTGATCCCGTGGGCGCTGCCATGTTTGATCCCGTGGTGACGCGTCCATTGCTTGCCTCAACTGCCTCCGTTGCCTCCGCGTTTACAATGGATGTGTATGACGCCGGTGCGGCTTACCAAACCTCTGTTTCGGGAGATGTCGTAAACTGTGACTGAGTGGACGACACGAAACTTTGGCCGCAGTTTCAGAGAACATGCAAAAGCGCTTTCGGAGCTGATTAAGCTATCTTCAAACAGCGCGAGCAGCGTATATGGTGCTTGCTCTAAAAGCGGGGCTGAGTATGTATTCGAAGCTATCCAAACTTTCCGCTCATGAATTGAATCAAGATTATGGTGTTTTGGTCTTCGTTCTTTATTTGGAAATATTTTGAAGCAGTGGCTTGTCAGTTTCTGACTCAGTGAAGCTCCTCGGTGTGGCCACTATCTGATTATTTTCTGCCTACTCGCTCGCGGGTGTGCTCAGTTCCGATAGATTTGTTCTTGCTGCGCACAAGGCTTGAAAGGTAGCTGTTTTGTACATTGTAATACCTTGTAGCAAATATATATTACAGATAGTAACTCGCTTACTCTTGTGGACCATCACGAAACATTCAGCTTCGATCATTCGTGCGCCATCAGTGTAGTCCGTCATTTATTGTGCGTGTACATTTATTGTGCGCATATATTCAAGTGTGCGCCCATTCACTTATTCTTGATACGTCGGCGATAGAGTGGGCGTAAGTTTTCCTGCCATTTGGGACAGATGTGTATAGATAACGTGCGCGAAACTTATTATGACAGGAAGCGGCGCTACACCCTTTGTCTTTGTTTGACGAGTGGTAGGTACTCACTCTTGCCGACGTTCTGGGGATGAAGCTGTCGCAGAAACGAGACGAGACAGCTGCGTTCGATGCGAACGAAATCAAGATTCTTCTTTTTCTTTTTTTATTGCTTTTATAGCGCGCGCGCCTTAGGAGCCCGCCGTCTTCTTCTTTCTCGTCTTGTCCGCTCCCATGAGTTTCTATAGCTTCCGGCCGCGAAAAGTCTTCTTCTCATCAGTGGAAGCAACATTCGAGTATGTAAAGGTGTTGTACAGGTCTCCGAACGAGTTTTTCTTTTGATTTTAAGAGACAGGAGCGCGGCTTCCCGTCGACTCCAGAATATACTTCACTGACCTTAGCCAGGTTCCAGAAGGATCTAGGAGTACGTGCACCGATCAAAACGATATCTCCTTGGTTCACTGTCATTTCTTGCTTTCTTGCGTTCCATAGCTCTCTCAGTTCTTTCAGATATTCCTTGTTCCATCTTTTCCACCAATCTTTCGTAATTTTTTGCTTATTTCTCCACATTTCTTCGATGCTGACCTGTTTTTGACCTTCGGTACTGTCTTTGATCCTATGCTTTCCACCTATTATATCAGCCGGCACAATAGGTAGAGACTCATCCGGTTCGCTGTATACATAGGTCAATGGTCTGTTATTAAGGACAGCTTCAACTTCAGTTATTGTTTGCATCTCTTCTCTTGATAACAGTCTTTTCCCAATAACTTTCCTCATTGTTGATTTCATGCTTCGTACCATCCTTTCATAAAAGCCTCCCCACCAAGGCGCTTGTTCAGCGATGTACTTCCATTTGATTTGATCTCCTTGGCTTGCTCTTTTGGAGACTTCTTCCTGTAGTTCTTTAATCCTACGATTGATGTCTCTGTTGGCCTTCTTGAACGTCCTTGCGTTGTCACTGTAAATGATGCAACATAGCCCTCGTCTCGCTGTAAATCTTCGGAATGCATGTAAGAATGCTTCTGTTGTCGTGTTGTCCACAACTTCGAGATGTACAGCTCGTGTATATAGTAGCGCATACAAATATTGAAACACACTGTGCTGTAGTGCCTTTCATCGCGTCTTTTATAAGTAACGGACCCGCGAAATCCGCACCGATCACTTCAAATGGTTGTCGCTCGTTGACTCTGTCAGCAGGAAGTGGGGCTGTTTCTTGGTGCAGCGGTATGGCGTCAAATCGTTGGCACTTTAGACATCCATGAATTATATTCTTCACCAGCTGTCTTCCTTGTATTATCCAGTACTTAGTTCAAAGCTGTGAGAATGTGACGCTTATTCCTCCATGCAGCGTGCGTTGCTGAATATGGTGTACCAGCAGCTTTGTACCAGCCGTCCACTTTGGTAGCACAATAGGATGTCTTTCGTTGTATGTTAATCCACTTTTAAGTAGCCGACCTTTGGGTCTTATCAGTTTCACGTTATCTTTCCATGGAAGTCTGACTGAATATCGCTTCTCTTCAAACTTTAAGTGCCTCTTGAAGTGCTGAATCACTTCCTCTTCTCTCTTGGTTTCTTGCTCAGGGCACTTTATACCTAGAGTTTCAGTATCCCAGAAATGGCTGAGCTCTGTCTGTATCTCAGAGTTATCCACGTTGACGTTAAGCACCATTACGGTTGACTTCTCTATTATTGTTTCTGATATCTTAGCTTGACCCTGTACTGTCCAGCCGAATATTGTTTCTGCTGCTGTCAACCTTTCTTCTAGTCTTCGGATCCGACCTGAGGAAACTGCTAGTCGCTTACAGATTCTAGCGGCGAGACGTCATCCGAATCTTGGTCCTCCTCTGTGTCCGTGCCGCTCCTTGCCGTCGATGTCTCGTCTCGCTGCCGTTGGTTCGCTCCCGGGCCTCCTCTTCGTCCGTCTTCTAGCTGTGGCCTGTCCGTCGTTCTGGTAGTCCGTGGCCAGTCGGAAGAGGAGTAGCCGCTAAATCCTGGTCACGGCACCATGTCGCAGAAACGAGACGAGACAGCTGCGTTCGATGCGAACGAAATCAAGGTTCTTCTTTTTCTTTCTTTTATCGCTTTTATAGCGCGCGCGCCTTTGGAGCCCGCCGTCTTCTTCTTTCTCGTCTTGTCCGCTCCCATGAGTTTCAATAGAAGCCCTTTCTTTGAAGGTTAGCGATACAAGGCTGGCGGATGAGCAAATTTCTGTATTCTCGAGGAAAGCCGTACATCACGAAGTGCCGGTAACACGTTCGGACAGTTGCAGCAGCGGTCCGCGAACTTGGCCCCACATTTTCATCACATTCCTTAATATGCCAGTCACTATTTTTGCAGCCAACTACTGCACACGTCTTCAGTCCACATGATTCAAACCAACACGAATGGAGCACAGTGCGTTAGCGAAAACTCGGTTGCATTTCCGACAGCTGATCGCGCAGAAGCAAGGCAGAAGCGGTAATGGTTTCGTATTCGTGCGCTGTCGCTGAAGAGACGAATGGCGTGTCGCCGTAAGCGCCATCTCGTTTCTCTAGAACAAACTGCTGCGCGAAAAGAGTGAATAGCCATCGTCGCCGCACTACGCTTTTCTTCTCACGCTTTCCCCATACATCCTCCTCCTCCGCTTTCCACCTCGCGTATTTCATCTCCCGCTGCGCTCCGCGTTCGCTCTTTCAAAATCCTTCGCTGCGCTCGTTCGCTCGGTTACGCCGACGCTCACCGCAAGCTGCGCTCTAAAAAAAAAAAAAAAAAAAAAGAACGGAAGGCGTGAGCCGATCGTGATGTTGTACTATTATTAGCGAAAGCGGCCTGTCAATAGCAAGTATCCCTGTAAAGAAAAGACCTTGTGAATCTGGGCCCAGCATATTTGTAGCCTGTTTTATCAGAGATTTGTCGCTTAATAACCCTCGTATACAACAACTCGCAAGCCTCTTATATGAATCACGCTGATTTCCGGAAAGAAGTGGCGTATTCATTGATGAAAGCGTGCCGCCTTCGTGATGCCGGCTTTCGTATGCCTAAATTTATTAACGATACCTGGCTGCGCTGAGTGATATCAGCGCCACACTTTATTTTCTCCGAGTCGCGCAACTATAGAGAAGGGAGGAAGAAAGCGCATTTAAATTTCGCACTTCCAGCGATATCACAAACGTTTTCCACTTTATACAGGATGCAGCCCATATATTCACCGCCGCCGTGGTGTTCCTTATCAGACCAAATCTGGCCAATATAGACACGTCTCCACCGAACAAACCTAAAACCGGAAATTTTCGCATTCGCCAAAGGCTTGAGGTGCACTGTATCGCGGGCAGACGCATAATGAAGTCTGTTTTTGACCCATTTAGAGTAGATATGCGATGCCTTCGAAACTGATTAGAAGAAGCCAGTCATTCCGCAAGCGTTATCGAGTGGGTCTCTTTTTTTTTGGCAGGTCTACTTCCCGTGTCATTTACTAAGACGCGTTGCCTTTTCATATGTATGTTTTTGCTTGAGGTATAATATGCGAGCGGATGCCGTTCGTTCTTGCCAGCTTCTAAGGTGTGATGTAAGCAGCGTCTCTCTCTCACTCTCTTCTTCTCTCTAAAGGTAATTGTCCCCGTCTAATGACTAAATTCCGCCCGCAGCACAAATTCCTTCGTCGCTTTCTGGAGCGAGTCGTCCTTAATTTTTTGTCCACCGTAGCGTGTTATTACCTAAGAGATATGTCTCTCTATCGTCAACCGACGGGGACAAATACGGTGCCGCTCTATCTTTATTTCGTGGTCTTGTTTTCCCGCTGCCCGCAGAACCAGGGGAAGCAGCTTCTCCGCAGGCCAAAGAAAAAAAAAGGAAAGAAAACGTCAGTTCGGGCTCCGAGCGCGTGCAAAAAACATAAATGCAAGGAGCCGTCAAGTAACGACCCGCTGTAATCAGTCGCAATTAACACCTGTCCGCATGCTATCCTCGCATCGGCCGCCGTTTCCTGATCGCCCTCCCATTTGTGGAATTAATTGACGTGTTCCAGGGGCGATCTCTCGTCCATCGCGGCCGGCAGATAACGTGAGGATAATATGCCTATATAGCGACGCTGCTGTCGCAACCTAAAGGCGTCGCCAAGGGCTGTCGCGTGGACATGGGTCACTGGGGTCAGCTGGAAATGCTCGCACGTCACGATGCGACTGCGGGAGAGATGTCGCAAAAAGTGCTTCGAGACTCGATGAACCGCGGCGTGCGAAGCGACACTCTTAGTGACGTGTGCCACATTGCGGGAACTGCAGGAAAATGTGGTTTTGTTGCTGTATTTCTTTTTTGTCTTACGTTTTCTTTAATATTCAATTGACGGTCCACTTCGTTTGTTGATGAACACGCTCATTTCTCTCCGTGCTATCGGTCTTTATTCATTGCGCAAGCGATAGTTTGAGGGGAAGCTGGCAACAAAACAGCTGCCGGCGCTTCCGCTCGCTACCAAAATGTATAAATCAACCGACGCTGCTTCTATTCTTCGGCTCTACGAAACGTTCTGTGGATGGCTCTGACTCTTTCTCTAAAACCATTCGTATTTATTTTCTCTGCAGATGTTTACGACGTGATAATTTAATTGTATCTTGGAGCTTTTGTGATTTTATACCAAATACGTTTCCTTCTTGTTGTTTGCAAATTTCACATTTGTAGTCGCGTAGGGGCATGTGTGATTCGACAAGGGCTCGACTTAAACATCCACTTCTGGCACTTTGCTCTCGTGTCCTTTGTACGAAAGTTCGAGAACATTGACAAGGGCTTCCAGAGTGAATTTGAGTGCATGTTGCGCGACTGCGATGTTCTTTGTGAGTAAGCGTCATTTCATACGTCATCACTGTAACCTGGAGTACGCTGCTATAGGCGAGCCGCCAGGGAAACCAATACGGCTTTCACAAATGAACGCTGAAATCTGTCTGACAATGCTTGTAGATCGTGATTCGCTAGAGAATACAGATCAAGCAGATGAGAGGGCTACGGGTGAAAGGGTAGTTGAATGTATGCCAGTCACTTTAGCATGTAGGATATAGCACCAGCCCCGGTAGCTTAGTGTCTATATGGCGTTGCGCTGCTGCAGAGATCGAGGTCACGTGTTTGATTCCAGCCGCGGCTGCTGCTTTTCGATGGGGACGAAATGCAAAAATTCTCGTGTACTTAGGTATGGGTGCGCGTTAAAAAAAAGCTCTCGGTGGTCAAAATTTATCCAGAGTCCCCCCTACTACAGCGTGCCTCTTGATCAGATCGTGGATTTTGCGCGCAAACTACAGAATTTCCTTAAAATATAGGATAGGGGCGTCAGCTAAACTCTTCTTAAGGGCCCCTCACCAGGTCTGGCCATCTTGAGCTGACAAGCGCGGTGTATACATACAATGCGTGCTAACGATCGTGCCTACAAGCTATTACACCGCTACGTGCCGCCAAAGCACCTGAAATTTCTAAACTTTCGAACAGAAAGAAAGAAATGTGAAGAAAGATAGTAAGGTTAGCCAGAGTAGCGTCCGGTTGTCTACCTTACCGGGGTATGAGGAAACGGTGTTTGAAACAGTTTGAAACAGAGTTTGAAAACAAGAGAGAAAGTGAAGTGACAGGGCAAACTTCCGCGCACAAGGAACCACACCAAGCTATAAAAGGTGTTCACGTAAATCGGAAACATTGCAGAAATTGCAGTGTTTCCGGGAAGACATTCATTATCGGTCTCTCACCCGAAAACTAGGCCGTTCTTAAACTTACTATGAGGATTGTTTTTTTTTTCTAACGAAAGCAAAGTCCACGCACTAAGGCAATTTAAGCCCCATCATGGTTGTTTCGTTAAAAAAAAATTTCTGCAGATATACAACCGTTATACAAGTCTTTGAGGACAGCTTCAAATTTAACGAAAGGACGCTGTGTTCCGTAACTGCACCGAACATGGTTGGCTGAAACGTTTCGCTACAGATACGAGAATGGTGGTATGAGTGGAATAGCTCACTGCTTTGCCGTCCTTGGAACTCAGGTTGCGATATCGACCAAAATATACCGCTTGCCAGAGGCTTGTAAACATATGTTGATAAACTTCGTATGTAAATATTTCACACGAACAACGTACTCACTGAGGCTGTGCGCGTTAGTATAGTGCCAGCCCTGGTGGCACGTAACCGGACAGGGCGTCCTACACGCCACCCCGGACGGGTTTCGTGTTGCCAATCTCCGATCGCTTTTCCTTACGGCCCCACTATAAACGTCATCACCGTCGCTGATTTACTTTACGAGCGTAACATGCTACGCTCGATGTAGGCGCCAGGTCCCACGCGTTCGCCGTTATGGAGTTGGGGGGTGTTGTAAATTGGTGAAGTAGTTGCACGCCGCGTCCCCCTTAGATAAACGCGGTTTCTACGACGTTGAGGCGCGGCAGTCGTTCGGCTATACTGGTACCAGCACCCACTAGCACCCAAACCAATAGCAGTTCATTGGCACCCTTACATGCTAGCTGCCCGATAGGAATCTTGATGACGCGTGAGGGGGGCCAGCGTTCCGTGGTTGGTCGCTACAGCTCGTTCCGGAAGACACACAGGCGCTCACGCGATGCCTGTGTTTTTACGCCGCGCAAAGTTGTAAAGAAAGGGAGAGGGGGGGGGGGGGGGTGATGCCGGGCGCGAGGATTTCAGGAAACGACACTTGGGGTTGGGTGGGGGTGTCCGGGTGGTAATTACCAAATTGGCCGACGCGATAAGGCGGCGTCGACAACTGCGCGTGTTGAATGCAGAGACACACCGCACGGACGGCCGTTCGGTCTGCCCAGGTCGCCGAAAGGGCGCAGTAAAACACCAGCCTGTTCGACGCCGCGCCGTATAACGCTGATTGAGGACGAGGATTACAGGGCGGGCACATTAGGAAGCGTGTCGTTCTATTCCCTCGCAGATTGTGCCAGGTAATAAAATTTGCATCGCCGCCCACTTTGTGCTTCCTTTTATGGCGAGCACTGGCCGATCACACTGTCTGTTGGCGTGTATTTTCTCGCTCTCGTTGTGAGGTCTGGTTGGGTCTAAGAATAATTCTGGCATCAGGTATAATTGGAGACGTGCACACAGACACCTGAGTATCGAGGGGGAGGGGGGGTGCTCTTTATGCATGCTTCTGCCCTGCTTTGTTACTTTTCTTTGTTTACTTGTCGAAGCCATTGTCTTACGCACCTGGGTGCACTAGGTTAGCGACAGCACCAGTAGACCGAAGTTGGGATTTGTGATAACATCGGCATTCTACAGGGATCTTGTTTCTGTGGGAACCAGACAAGGTGTGCAAGTTGAGAATGTGCTGGGTGCGATCTTTAATGTATCTTGCATCGTGAGTGCTACAGTCAAGCGCTTTCTCAGTAGGCACACCTAGCTTTACAGTGCAGTTTTCAGCTTCGCCTTTCCATTTGTGTTCGCAGAATCATCTTTGTTTCTCAAGCGAACATCTCTTACCTGAAGTTTTTACCCGCCGTGGTTGCTTAGTGGCTTTGGCGTTGCGCTACTAAGCTCGAGGTTGCGGGATCGAATCCCGGCCCCGGCGGCCGCATTTCCAAGGGGGCGAAATGCAAAAACGCCCGTGTACTGTGCATTGAGTGCACGTTACAGGATCCCAGGTTGTCGAAATTAATCCGGAGTCCCCCACTACCGCGTGCCTCATAATCGCATCGTGGTTTTGGCATGTAACACCCCAGAATATATTTTTTAAAAATCACCTGAAGTTTCTGAAACAGGGGCCCAGATGTTTCTTTGATAATAACCTGCAATATACCCCTCACGTTACCGCCAGAAACTTCATAACTGCGAAGTCTGGATGCTCTAGTGCCGATAATTACTCTTTTCTGCAAATACATCTATACTTTAGAACGGAACACCCACACAATTTGCAACAGCTCTTATTTTATCACATACTGCTTCGGTTTAGAGAGAAATATAGAAATTATAAGGAAAAGACAGAGTTGTTAATTAACCGGGCGTAGCTCGGTTATCTACCCTGCACAGAGCTAGGAAGGAGAGAAGAAAATTTCGTAGCGTTCGCACACACACGTGCACCTTCCTCATAGGCAGTCAATTATAATCGCTCATATAGACTGGTTGACCTCAAGAAACGCTTCAGCGTTTTCATGGCTTTGTAAACGTCTTGTCACGAACGGTACAAAAACAAATTACATCAAATAAAATTAGGTGGCATATGCCAAGAACTTTGTTTACCAGTGTATTCGACTCTAGCTCGTAGACTATCGGCTGTTTCTTGGCCATTTGGATACTGAAAAATAAGGAAGGCCCCGCAGAGCGCGCACTGTGAATACTTCCCAAATTGGTTACTTTAATATTGAAGGCCTACAAAATATAAAGTACAATTTTGCTCTACCTAGAATGCTCCGATCACAGCCTACCGCTTCTACATCAATAATGTTTATTATCAGCAGTAGGCAACGTTCCTACTGAAATTGCGATGAAAATGCTTTTCTAAATTTGGCAATGCTTTCCTTTCAATGAATAACGAAGTGAAGAAGGAATGAATGTTCACCTAAAGCAATAAGTTTTTTTTATACGTTATTAGTCGCTTAGTTCACACGCATAACTTGAATGCCACAATTTAGTTAACCGAGGTGTGGGATTGTAAGTCACGGTAACTAACACAAGGAGCACACGAGAGCAAGTGTCCTTCAGCTGAGTTGCGTACTTTCAATCTCCGATTCTCAAAAAGAAAAATAGAACGAAAAATTTTGACCGGGCGTATCGGACACCGGTGTACCGAAGAGGAAGAAAATATTCAATATGTAGCCTAAGGTCGCCTTCACACCTACGAACACGGCAGTCTGCGGTGCAGCCAGAAGCCGTTGAGCAACACCTCTGAAGCCAAAAAACGAGGTTGCAGCCTCCGATAATCCCCGTTAATACCCGGTCAAAGCGACGCGCGTCGACGGCTTTGACGCATTCCAAGCCCCCCTTGCGATAAACTGCCGTTCATTCGAGGCGACCACTACGTCGACGAAAGCGCCATTTAAGATGTCAAACACGCCTCTGAGTCGGCCATCTAAATAGCACGCCGGGAGTTGCATCTAATGTGTCTCGCCCGCCTCCGTCCGCCACTTTCCTCCACTGCCAGTTCCGTCGTTCGCATTTCAACGCACGTGTATACGTATGTACACGCTTTAACATTTCTTGCATGGGGACGTCGCCGTATACCTTTGTTCTCTGACGATTCACCGCTGCTTAAACGACCTCGTGACGGGTGGAAAAAAAAGGACGGAGGGGGAGAAGTGTATTCACAACACCGCGGCCATCGCCAACATCATTTTCACGACGAGAGCGTTCCATTTCTTTTTTTTTCTCCGGTAGTATTCGGAAGTTGGCCACGCACAATTTGAACGATAGGCGAGTTGCGAGCCTGCTGGAGAACTGGTTCGCGTCAATTCCTGCAGTGATGGCCGCTCAAGCGACTGTCCGCGAACACTTTTCTCTTTGAACGGTGGCGCGTGTGCGCCTATACGTACTGCCACCGGGTTGGTGCAAGAGACGTGTAAATTGCTCGTGCGAAGGACAATCGCGGTCCTCTCAAGCGATGTCATGCCGCTCATTTCTACGCTGAAAGAAATGAAAAATGAAAGGTGTATCAAAGGGACTTTGCCGCTCAGGTACGCACTTGACTCGTTAGCTGAGTGGTATAGAGACCATCAAGAGTGGCGGTCGCGATTCAAGAAGCGCATGAAGATATCGGGTCGCGACCTGCAATCGGGCACATCTGTCTTATAGATACCCTTTTTCCCTTTTCTTGTTACGCTGAGAAATAGAGCGTTATTTCTTTAGAGGAGGCGCGGCTGGAGAACCAGAACCTCGGAAGCGGCACTCCGCTAGGTCTTGAGGGCAATGCGAACGTTACGCATAGGGTGATATAACGAGGACGCTCAACAAACAGCCCCATCGGACATTACGTACGCAGCGTTCCCGAGGTCGGCTGATATACTGGCACAAGCGCACGTTTCTGTGCAAACTTTGTTCGCGCCTATGGTCCGTCACAGACACGCTGTGGCGATAATTCTCTAACTGTAACTCTCCCTACTGTCCGAACTGTTTCTTTATTTTTCCATTTTTCAAATGTCCAAATATTTCGCCATCGTCCAGTTGTAATTACAATTAGCAATTGTCCAATTAGCAAGGTTGACGAAGACGAAGTTTCTGCGAGCCAGAACGCTAATTCTGTAGCTCTGCTGTTTTCGCCTGATTTCTCTGTAAAGGCTGCAAGGAACAAACTAGTAGGCAAGTGTCTTAGTTACGGCGTCCCCGTTGACGAAGACGAAGTTTCTGCGAGCCAGAACGCTACTTCTGTAGCTCTGCTGTTTTCGCCTGATTTCTCTGTAAATCTCCGGGTAGCCGTCATGGATTGTTGCACGGATGCAAGTTGACGTCCTCGCGCCTCTGCTGGGGATGGCGACTTCAGCGGTGGCTGCGTCTAGGAAGCGGACCGGCCTCCAGAGCGACACCGACAGCGACGATACCAGTGTCTACTCGCTCAGCAGTGCGGACTTCTCCGATGACGACTTTCAGCTTGTGAGGAGCCGCAAGGCGAAACGAAGAAACACCAGGGCTTACTTGCCTTCAAGCACGTCGACTGCAGGACCAACTCGGAATAGCGCAGTCAGTACAATTTTATTTATACCAGAACTCGCTACCGACAACCTGAGGCGACTCAACCGACAGTCTGTCTCGGTGTTTCTCGAAGCGGTGGCGCCAAATCAAGTCACGGATGTCAGACTCAACGCACGCAAAAATGTCTTGGCTATTGACGTCATACATGAGACGGCACGGATCACTTTGAGCAAACTTACGGAACTTGGCGGCATGAAGGTCCGCTCGTGCATTCCTCTGGACAGTGATACCACTACTGGTGTCATCAGCGACGTGGACGTCTCCATCTCCAACGCCGACTTGCCGATTTTAATTAAGCCAGCCGTTGATGGCTGCGCTATCACTCACGTGTCTCGACTCGGCACATCCCGCTGTTTGAAGGTGGTTTTCAAGGGCGAATCTCTTCCTTCACACGTCAAGGTGGGCCACTTTAGACACCCCGTGCGTCCATTCATCCAAAGACCACTCCAATGCCGCAACTGCCTGAGGCTGGGTCACGTGAGCGCTGTGTGCGAGTATACGAGAGTTTGCTCGCGCTGCGCACAACCCCACACTGCAGACTCCTGTGTAGCCACGGTGCTCAAATGCACAAATTGCATTGGGTCCCATGATGCTACCTCAAAGGACTGCCCTAAAATGAGGAAAGAAAGGGCGGTCTTGAAGCAGATGGCAAGAGACCATTCGTCTCGTCGGGAAGCTGTTGCGGCCATTAGAAAGCGACGCTCCCGACGCCGTCGACGCCGTCAGACTTCAATAAACGAAGATTCCTCTATGAAGAGCGCGGCACATCCGACAACTCCTCCTCCTCTGCCCCCTAGGCCTGGCAGAGTCGAGTCTAATACTGACAAGGTCGTGCCGGAGAACAATACTGAAACCTGGCCCGCGCTACCAAAGCTACAGCCGCCACCACAGCAGAAGCCACATCCGAAACCACAGCGAATACCCCAGCTGAAGCCACAGTCGAAGCCACTGTCATGGCCACAGCCGACGCCACAGCCGACGCCACAGCCGACGCCACAGCCGACGCCACAGCCGACGCCACAGCCGACGCCACAGTTGAAGCCACAGCCGACGCCACAGCCGAGGCCACAGGCGGAGCCACAACCGATGCCACAGCCGGCACCACAGTCAGATCAAAGTATACAGTGCACCGCGGTAGAGTCCAGAATGCCGACTCCCGATAAATTACCCGAAGAAGACCGGCAAGTGGTTGTGATGCTTCGGTCCCTTGTAAATACCCTTCGTATACTGTTAAGCAAGCTGCATACACCGTCAGCACGAATTGCAGTGCAAGTACTGGATACCTTTAATCCAGTGCTTGCAAGTCTCGAGTAAGCCCCGTGGCTCACCCACCGCCTCCTATTCACGCAATGACCACTGGCCCTTGGTTCATGTCAGATGTCTTCAACGCACATCATCAGCTGTCATGGTGCCTCGCTGCACACACAATACTCACTCTTTTCCTCTTTTTATTCCCCCTTTCCCTTACCCCTTGTGTACAGTAGCAAACCGGACGTCCGTCTGGTTGACCTCCCTGCCTTTCCTCTCCGCTTTCTCTCTCTCTCCCCAATTAGCAACGTTTTGTTGTGCTTTGATTATCCACATTTCACAATCCTTGATCTCGCACTGTTTCTTGTTTCCTGAACTGATTTATGTGCTATCAAACCTTGTATGCCTCACCTGCTATGAGACCTAGTACAGGGACTGCACATGGACAGGGATTGTTAACTAAATAATCAAAAAGAGACAAATCACGTGGTAACACCTTTTTTTACACAGCCATCGAGCTATAGCTTCAATTATATTTGCTGCATTTGAAATCAAAAGCTAAATTAAGCACACGTGAGATCTGTGCAATTAATTTCTTAGAAAAATTGCAGATATCTTGTTTACAGCTCCGAAACATCATAACGAAGCCTATGGTTAAGTTATGGGGATTTACGTGCCAAAACCACCATCTGATTTTGAGGCACGCCGTAGTGGGGGGGCTCCGGAATAATTTGGACCACTTGGGGTCCTTTAACGTGCACCTAAAAATCTAAGTACACGGGTATTTTCTGCATTTTGCCCCCATCGAAATGCGGCCGCCATGGCCGGGATTCGATCCCGCGACCTCGTGCTCAGCAGCCCATCACCATAACCACTGAGCAACCCCGCCGGGTGAAGCCTACAGTTAATCGCTATACTATAAACAGCAGCCGATGGAGCTCACAACCTCCCAATGACGGATGCAGGTCTGCGACTAGTGATGACTGCTGCGAATACCCGGGTCAGTATACCTAGCTGAAGTGGACAAATATCCGGTCTCGCGTCCATTTCAAGCGATTAGTTTGTTCACAAACCTCACGTAATAGGCTGCATATTTCTTGCGAGCGCACATGAACGATGTCGGTAAATAACATTTCAACACAAGTGAGGCAATATCGGTAAGCTGTTTTACTTTAAGCGATTACTAGAAACCTTCCATGCAGTCACTGCCTAAATTCGAACCTGCAGTTCACAATTTAGTATTTGGCCGATAACCTTGATAAGAACAAGGGTCGTCGTTGTATAATCTGGTTCTTCCAAACGCTGACCAGCTTGCATTGTCAAAGATAGCTGCGAATGTGCATTGTGGTGATTGCCGTGACTATTGAGTGAACGCGCAGCATTGTCCCCGATCGCCAGAATCAGCATTTTCTGACAGGCCAGAATCAGGCACGGCTTATATAGCCTTGAATCGCTTTCGCTGATGCGTCTGATAGTAGCAAAATAAAACGTTCATGGGCGTTACTCGGCATTACGTTCGAAGTAGTGCTCCAGGGGGCTCATAACTGGTTTGTTATGGAGTATAATTCGGCATTATCACAGCGAATGTCGCAACCTTACTACACGACGCTCGTTTAAGTTGGCCGTTTTCCAAATATGATGTCTTCAGTAGATTTCCGCACTTTGTTTTAGTCTGCAGGCTTTCCAGCGTTACTTGCGTACAGATGACCTAGTTGCATCTGCGCTATATTTGATTTTCTCTAATAACCCTACCATTTCAAGGCCTGCATTATGCATAATGTGGCCATGACGAGGCTTATCCTTTTTACTGAAACTTCATGTCTACCTTCATTGTTATGTAATAATCTGACTTAGTCTAGTAAAATTGTAATTGTATTAAAAGCTGCCACCAAGAAAAAGCCAGCGGTAATCGTTGCGCGCATTCTCCAACGTCCCTTTCAGCCCTGGCGTCGTCAAATGACGACATGACTTAGAATCGGAATTTTCAGCATGAAAAAAGAATCGAAACTGCTTGTATTTTTCGCGCATCGTACTATTGAAAGTGCTAGTGCCATCGCCATGGTTAGTTACGTGACTCTACGGAGCCATGTCGAACGAGGAAGAAGAAATGCCAACAAACAAACATGGCAGACGCGCCGTCAGGTACGTGCACTTTTTTTCTTTTATAATTAAATAACCCCTGCGCAGTTTACGTTGCGGTTTTTTTATAGTGTCTAAACAGATTGCAGAGAACGCATGTACTTGATTAAGCGTCATTGCATGGTGATATTACTTGTAAGAAGATGTTTTTTTCCGTGTGCGGTTTTGACGACAGCAGGGCTTTGTGGTTGTATATGGTGTGCCGTCGCCTTGCCATTGCGTCCGATTTCATTGGATGTTTTTTCTTCTTTTTTTCAGGCACGCCTATACCGTTGTAAGAGGGACGTGAAGGCGATGACGTGGCTGGTATCATGGTCGTGTAGAGGACATTGTGCGCGTACTTGCTCGAAGGAGACCCCTGGAAAGAGCCGGAGGCCGGGGACGGGGCGGTAGCGCATCGGGTGGTCGACGAGACGGTATCGGGCCAAGTCGAGGGAGGAAGGCTTGTCTGATGGTGGCTGACGGGCAGAGGACGAGATGCGGGTAGCGCTGGCGGTGGGAACGCAGGCAGCGATTCGCGCACCATGCGGTCAGCCACTGGAAGAGCTCCGTTGTACATCCGTTGTACGAGCCATGCCGTACATCCGTTGTACGGCATGGCTCGTACAACGGATGTACGAGCCATGCCGTCATTCCTACTCAGAAGGGCGAAGGCGGCGAGCCGAGCGGCGGCTGCGACGACCAGCGTGGCAAGCTTCTGGAACGACACTGCGCGCGCCGAGCTTGCGCCTCGATCACGCGCTGCTCTTCCTTATTTTTCACTTCTTTGACAGCCGGCGCCAAGGCACCGGCTGAGCGCCGACCAAAACGCGCAGCGTTGCGGCGTCGGTGAGCGCTAGACCGTGTATACCGACAGATTCATCCTATTCCCGCCAGAACTTGCGTTCTAGGCATCTGGAAGAACGCACGGATGCAATTTTTCGAGAACTTGATAATGGAAACTTGCCTGATGTGGAGGGAGAAATCGACGGATCTTCAGACAGCGGTGATGAGCTTGGGCAGCCTGAGCCAGATTCACGTTATCAATGTCTCAGTGTGAACACATGGCTGGAGTACAGAAGTGATGCAGCCGCACGAGGACTGATACCTGGCAAGCAACTGGACTTCACCCTCCATATTACTGAAGCACTTGCACGAGCCGACAGCCGGCCAAAGGTGCAAAAGCGAGGAAGTACGTCACTCTCCCCTCTGGTGACTTCGAAAAAAGCAAGATATGCTGAAAATAGGCCTGTACAAGACGTCAGGTTTGATCAGGTGGGACGCTGGCCTCTTCGTACCGACAGCTGGGAACAGCGTTGTAATCTTGAGGGATGCACAGGACAAACCCGTATCATGTGCGAAAAATGTAACATGCACCTGTGTCTTGCCAAGGCTCGAAACTGCTTCAGAGGCTTCCACATGAACAATTAGTGAAGTTTGTGTCGGCAATGATTGTGTTTTCCACCTCTGAATAAATTAGCTTTTCACTGCGTTTCGCAACCACTGAGCCCTGATGTGCGGTTTTGACGACATGACTGTAAATCGGCAAATAATGACACAAATGACTTATTTTTTTGTTCAGGCATGTTTCTAGAGTCCTTGTGGTGTAAAATATGCAAAGCAAAAAAATATATGCAAGAAATAGAAAATCCAGGGCTGAAAGGGTTAATTAAAGCAAATAAGTGCAAGTAACCTCGTGCAGCCGGGTTCTCTTATGAATGGGAGCACCTGATAATAAATCGTGATTATCATCGTCACCATCCGCCTATCGTATTTCCACCGCTGTACGAAGGCCTCTTCCAGCGATCTCCAATTACTCCTGCGTGCCTGTTAATTTGCTGATCTCATTACACCACCTAGTCATCAATGCCGTCCTCAATTGCGTTTCCCTCCTCTTGGTGAATGCCTGCGACACTAATACTCCGCCGGTTATCGCTGTACGCATTAGGCGACCAGGTCAACTCCACTTTATCTTATAAATCTCACCTATAGGGTATCGGCTACCCTCGCTTGCTTTGTGACTTGTACCCCCCACCACCTTTTTGTCCCTTTCATTACACCGATCGTTTTCCGCTCGAGCTACTCAAGTTTCTTTGTTTACTGCCGAATCTCAGCCCGGCAGGTTAGTATTGCTAGAACGCACTGCTTGTATACGTTTCCTTGCAGAGGTATTGGTGAACTTCACTTCATGACTTCTCGCTGTGTGGGCCATATGTACTCAAATACATGTTTATTCGTCTCATAGTCTGATACAAATCGAGTATAAACGATAACAAATAAAATAAATACTTGTATATTAACTATCACTAATCCTCGTACTTGCATCAAAATGAACAAAGTATGCGATAAACGACTTATTCGACAGCAGAGCTGCCCGCTTTAACGAATGAGTTGTGCAGTAATTTTTGCTCGAGCACCAATTAAGTGTCCAGTAGCATATCGGCGCTCATTGTACGTTGTGCACACATGGTGGCACATGTGTAGCATTCAAAAATAGTGAAGTGCGCGATCGTAGTGCACACCTATGGCATCGATCTTGACCTTTTTCACTTTTTGCAAAATAACTTGATATGGCAGCTTGAAGAGGAGTACTCATCGCAAGCCAGGAACGCGTCCGCCTCTTCATGTTGCAGTGAAATTTCGTGTTCCGACGGCGTTAGAATGCAAAAACCACTTCTGTAGTGGCATTTACTTGCGGTTGACGTAATTCCTTGTAATGAAAATTAATAATAGCCTACCGCTACTGTGTCCTTTGTAGGGCCGTAAACCAGCTTTGAAACATAAGATGCTGTTCTTGATTGATTGTTAATAGAGCGAAGCAGTTTTCACCCGCACGATGTCATCTCCTTAAGCAACAGTGATCAAGAAGTAATTGGAATGAACTGGTCCTTAAGCTTTTGGTTGCTGCTTATGTTAGATATACTCTGCCGAAAATGTGCTGCCGCCGGCTACTTCACACATGCATGCCGGCATCCTAATTTGCGCCAGCTGGATCCTTTGATAGCTCGATTGCTTCACCAGTGTTGCATTCATTTCACGCAGCACTACTTCTAGCTGCGCCATTGTCGACCATTTTTGCCTCTCGATGCACCTCACCTTTCTACTCTCCGCTCAGTTATAGCCTTCGAAGTAAGGCCTGACATCTCCTTGACGTTTCACAATATTTTAAGACATCTTTACAATTCTTCCATCAGACATGAATTCTGCTCGTAACGTGTATTTCCGGGTAACCTTCGTTATACACCCCTCAACCGAGGCACCGCAACAAAGTGGACCTATTGGTAGTCGCGTTGATCACAGTTTCAGGGTTCTCTCACCCGCCTGACTTCCCTCATGCATGGCCAAATTTATTCAAATACAACGACGTGAGCTCGTCGCGCATAAACACGGCCGGATGGTCGATTACATCGTCCGCGAAATCACTCGCGACCCCTCGGTCATCATCGGCAACCCCCGTGGGGCACGCATCCAAACGTTGCAGCTGACGCATCGGTCCATTGCCCCGTTCCGTTCGCTAGCTGCTTGCGTATAGACGAGACAGATTCCTTTCACGTGCACGTCAACAAAGAAAGAAGGGTAGCTGCGAAGAAACAGAGGCGGCGCTCAAGCCTCCCCTTCCGCACGCGCGAGACAGATGAAGTCAGCCGTCCGAGATCCTAGTCGGGCGACGGAGCAGGAGCGCCTCCCTTTGACGCCGCCGCGGCGTCGCTCAAGGTTTCGCCATAGATCGCAGCGGGAAGGAACAACGGGCGACGGCTGGCGGCGCGCGCTGCTTCGATCACTGACAGAATGCGCACGCGCGCGCATATACGTACGTACAGACACGCAGGAAAACAGGCACATACACGAGATCACGCGCACTCAGACGCGCAAGCACCGACGAACACGCAAACACAAATACACGCACGCGCCCACATCGCGTTCTTTTCCGCGTCATCTTCGCTGCGTGTGACTGAGGCTTCGGCGTAGAGCAGGGAACAAAGGTTGATGTAATTTCTAACGCGAGAGCCGGTCCTGTTAGTGGACAGTGCGTGAGATTGGAGCTCAGAAGACGCTCCGCGGAGTCACCGGCAACTTGTTTGACGCCGACCGAATCGGCTGACAGGAAGTCTGGATGTGAGTGGGGTGTGGCCGGTGATCGAAAGGTTCGTTCCTGTAGGCTGATGGGAGCTTCTCGGTATTGATCTTTTTTGTCTTTTTCATTTCCTTCTATTGCTCTCTTGAGCAGCAGTCAACGTGGTCGTGTTATTCGAATGTTTGTTGACCACCTCAATATCTCACCAGGGAATTGGCCCACTTGTTCTTTTAAGTGAAATGATGTGAAACACGTGCTCTCTTGTTATCGCGTTGCACAATAGATGTTCTGCACTTTTGGAGTGCGCTCACACAAACAGCTCGCTTTTCCGTTAGTTCGCTCGCCCTCTCTGGATTGATCAGAATTGTGATTGAGTCAGCGGCCGTCAGAGACAGTGGGGCGGTACCGCAGCTTTCCCACTTTGTGACGTAGCAGTCAAACCGAACGTGCGGAAAGCGCGCCGTTTGCGCGATCGCACCCCAATGGTGCGATCGCGCGAACAGCGCGCCACAGGTGAATTTCCGCCGTCGCCGTGGCGTCCCGTGCATAGGGCGTCCCAGCTAACTTTAGGCAAGCTATTCAATGAAAAAGAAAAAAAGAGAAAAACACACAATATACGATTTTAAGACCAACCGTGTTTGCTCGTCAGACCTCTATTGTCCTAACACCGTCTTATAGTTGTATCTTCCACATTTTTTTAAATATTTTGTTATTGTTGAACAGCTTGGCTAACGTACGTTAGCTGGAACACGCAGTGTATGCTCGGTTGAGCTAAGTAGATGGTATACTATTATAACGCCAAACTTGCTTTGGCCATGTTTCCCGTCTGTATCATCTCGTGAACCGTCGAGGTGTGACGCCTGCAACGCCATTGGTGGCGCTTATCATGTCAGCGTTGTGAGACGCCTGTTAGCTGTGAGGGCGTTGTTTCTGCTGCCAAGCAGGAGTTGCCTTGCGTGCTGCGTGGCGCCAACATGTCACACCCGCGTATACAGTTAGGACCCTACCTTTTTTAACAAACGATCGTTAATTCCGTTACGAATGTGTGCAGTTTTCTTTTTTGCAACCCTCGTTATAAATGTAATTCCTACAAACAGAGTAAAGCTTCAAACTTAGCGCGAAAGGAGGGAACAAGCCTGGCGTCATTCTTCTTTCTATTGTGATATTTATCGAATCTTCTGTTTTCGATCGCTCTCTCTCTCTCTCTCTGACGTTAAGCCTCTGCCCACTGCCACATTTGTCGATCGTGACGTCAGGTTCTGTCCATCTTGCTGTCACAGTGTGGCAGTGAGCCGCAACAAGGCTTTCAAAAGGCGCTGACAGTTGACCACAGTTTGATTATTTAATAGTTGTCTATGGCGCGTCTGGAGACGCAATCCGGTAATCCCTAACCTTGTCTTGGTTGGCAGCACTGGCCCCAACCTCTTAGCAATTAGGGCGCACCAGATCAAAAGGTATAAAGCGTGGTGGGCGGTGCAGCAGATTGCCCACTCCATGTGAAAACGCCAAGGACCGAGTGCGATGACGGATGATGTAGCAATGTAGCAAAATCGAGAAACCTCTTAAGTTCGCACCACTTTGCGTCTTCCTTGCAACATTCAAGTGGTATCTAATGGTGCACTAAATAAGAATGCAAGCGTACACTTATCTCCACGAGAGTCGAATAACAGATGAACATTTGGCCTTCGCGCTAATTACTTCACTGCCTTATTTCGCAACGCAATCTTCGAACAGAAACGTTGTACCGGAAATTCATTCTGTGTTCGATATGGTTGTTCTGAACTCAAAGAGCTTCGAAACTAATTTTGCTTTTGAGATTCTTGGTGATTCATTAGAGCAGTAACCGTTGCGCGTTACGGACAAAAAGGAACGAAAAGAAAACTTTACACACACTTGTCCTTGCCCCCAACGCTCTAGGTTTACTGAACTTGTGAAGCCTCGTTTAAGAGGACATATTGGAAAGCGTCCATTGGCAGATATATACTGAATGTTCCTCGACATGACGTCTGAAGATAATCATCAGTTAACACATTGCAACTTTGCGATACTGCTGAAATAAAAATTTAACAATGTTCCGCTGTTCGCGGCAAATGCGACTTCTAGACATTATGAAGCGACGCAGCACGTTGCACGCAAGAAACACGCCAAGGGCACAAAAGCGTGATTCGCCGTTTCTTACCCATCGGCGAGGCCCGCAGAGACGGCGTGACAGGTTGCCCGATGACGAGAACAACGACGCGCTTCGATCACGCATTGCGTTTGCTGTACGGGCGGGACAGGGGCGGCTGCTCTGCGCGGCAAGCGCCGTCGCGCTTTCACAGCGTGTTTCGCATCTCGAGCGCGAAATGTATGCCCGCGCTGCGCGTGCCGGAGTGTCACGAGGTTCGCGCGCACATCTGCGTACGGAAAACATCATTCGAGAACTCGAAAGAAACGATGCTTTCTCTGCGTGAGAAGAGGGGTCGATCACCCTGGACCACGCCTCGCGCCGGCGGGATTCGGCGATCACAGTCAGCGTGACTGCGCTTGCAGCGCCAATCGAATGAGATCCGTGTCATTGTGTGTGTGTGTGTGTGTGTGTGTGTGTGTGTGTGTGTGTGTGTGTGTGTGTGTGTGTGTGTGTGTGTGTGTGTGTGTGTGTGTGTGTGTGTGTGTGTGTGTGTGTGTGTGTGTGTGTGTGTGCGCGCGCTTATTTTTACTCGTTTGTTCGTAGTCCGTCATTGTCGTGGTCTGACAGACCGACAGGCGTTTGTTCTGTCTGGCCTTGGGCGAAGAGGTGCTTCGCTGCATCTCAGTGTACATAAAGCAACAGAAAGATTACTGCACTGCGCTCCGGCAGAACTATACTCCGTTCCTACCCCGATGGTGCTTATAGTGGATGCTACGAAGCCTGCGCTGGACCGGAGCAATGCAACGATTATGTTTGCTCCGTCCTACTTGAATGTTATCTTCCGAATGCACGATTATGGTGATAACGTAGAAGATTCGACGCTCAAGCCAATGAAGAAAATGCGATATGGTCATTGAATCGTGTCCGCTCTAGTGATCTAGACTTTTCGAGGCTGTAAATAGACAGATGATGTATGTCTGCTGAGGACGTGAGGCAGCGCATGGTACGCATGCGATCGGCTTATGCTCGGTTCAGCTTCCGCTACAGGGTCTAGTTACCTTGAAACAAAGCATAGTCACGTATTTTAATAGTGTGCGACGTACATTCGTCCGACACAGGAACGATGAAGAGGTCTAACGTATACGTCTGAAGAGAGGGAGAGAAAGACGGACGCAGGCGTTTTAATTATAAGCCGGAGATACCAGCCTGGCTGATGGCCTGGTGTACTACTCCAGGTGCTGGATGATAATCATGTTATGCGTGCACGGTGATCACTTAAACACACAAACAGCACCTAGACTCAGAGGGACACGCATACATAATAAAGCTAGCTCGTACATTAACTGATCGGAGAAGCTGCGGCGTTTCGACTACATCGTTCGAAAGGTTTCTAGACGTTTGCTCTTCCGCGCGAAATTACTTATTGCCGGTAGCCGAACGAATATGTCACTACCGGCGCCAATGGAGAGACGAGTTATATTAAAAAACGCAGGTGCGTCGGCCTGAGCTATAGTGTGCCTTGGCCTGTTACTCTGGGAGAAGGATTCAAGGGTACCAAAAAGCGTGCTGATAGGTTATAATGACCAAAAAAAAAAGGAATGTACATATACAACAACGACGTAGGTGCTGGTTTTCTTAAAGGCTTTCAGTCTCAGTAAATAGTGCACAGATAAGAAAGAATGAAGGAAACCCGGGGAGGCTTATCAGATGGGTCCATCCGCTTTGCTGCCTTGCACTGGGGGATGGATGGATGGATGTAAAAACTTTATTTTGGTCCATTGGGTCGCGCTAGATTCCTAGCCCGAACTGGGGGAGGCGAAAAGAATATAATAGATGGTAAAGAGAGTACAACAACAACAACAACAACAACAACAACAACAACAACAACAACAACAACAACAACAACAACAACAACAACAACAACAACAACAACAACAACAACAACAACATCATCATCATCATCATCATCATCATCATCATCATCATCATCAAAAAGCACACTTGAAATTGTTGTAGTTTTTCGCACTGCCCAGATGTGCAAAGTAAGTGCATCATCTTCTGTGCTGACGATAGGGGAGACCACTTTTGTGTTGCCTCTTCTGTACACAAAATGATGGTAGCTTGTTAAGTATTCCTCCATATGAAGATTATCAGCATTGCAGTCGGTGTATCAAGTACGTGCGAAGTACCGTCTGAATAGGGGTAGCATGCTCGTTGTTGGCACACGGTTAAATTACTGCTGAACAAGCGAGAGCTGTGGAGTTCGTACATTTTAGGAGATTATAGCGACAGCGCTCTAAGGGCGATGGACGGCGAAATACGCGTACACAACACAGCGCCTTTGTTATGTCTTTCCCCGTCCTTCGTCCTTAGAGCTCAGTTACTAATATCCCAAAACGGTTCAGATATAGTCCAGAACTATAGCTGTTCTTGGCTGACGTTCGGTTACGATATGCGCCCAAAAGTCACTAAAACTGGCATATGATGTATGCACAAGGGCCAGACGAAAACTTAAACAAATTATTGCACGTTGTCACCTATATCTGAGCCTATCGTGAGCACCTCCAAGCCACGCACTTATTACACTCAGTGTTTCCACAGGTCAACACGCTACGCTACTTACGAGGTCAGGGAAGAACGTCGCTCGTTGAAAACACACATACACGGGCCGCAATGCCGACGAGCCGGAGATGTTCATCGGAATAACTACGCACAACTTTTCGGCATTGCCTCGGTGGTTGCGCTCTCACGTTGGAGAGGAGGCTATACCCCAAAACAACGGGGGTGTCAGCAAGGTGCGTTGGTCCCCCGCTGTGCCTGAAGACGTTGCTTTGTCACGCGTTGGGCTGAGTTGCGCCGGCGGCGCGCTCAGTAGCGAGTGACTGGTTTATTGGAGAATTCCACATCCACCCGCGGTGCGGGCGGGGTCACTGGGTCGAAGGGTTGGCGCTGCTTGCCCGACGCGTCTAGTAGGCGCTGGGGCCAACAACACGCAAGCTCGGGAGGGGGCGCATTATGCGCGCGAACGCGCGTCGGATATCTGTGAAATACGACGTTCTTATCAGGCGGCGGCACCACCGCCAGGAGCTGTTCCTTGCTCCCACGGACCGCCTCACCAGAAGCATGCAGCAGTGTAGCAGCCAAGAGTTTATCACCGACTTCACAAAACTGTTCGCAAATAACGTTTCCGATTGGTCGGTGCCCTTTGGCGCTACCTATAGTCCTTACAGAAAAAGCTCAAATTTGCAAAAGCGCCTGCGTTAAACGCCTGCTGTTATAATGTGAAGAGCTCTGACCATTCGGCTCTTCCCTTGCTGAGATCAACTAAAGCGTAACACGATGCTGCATGCATTTTGCGGGAAACCAAGTACGAAGAATCACTTCGGCAGCGCAGATGAAGTTAATGAGACGGCACGGGAGTGTGATGAATGCGACCCAGGCGTGTTTTGGCAAAAGGTACGTGCCAGGGTCGATAACGGTGCAATCAGGGCAGCGAGCTTTATAGGCATTTCTCGGCCACGGCGGCTGCGGTGCGACGACCCAGTGCAGTGTCACTGTGCACGCCGGGAGTTCTGTGCCTGCTGCGCTCCCTGTAGGACAGAGACTGCGCTTCCACGGGGTCGAAGTGCACAGGAACGCGTTGAATGCGTTCCTAGATGCGAACAGCGTTTGCACGCAATGCCACTGCTTGCGTTTTCGACGCGCCTGCACTGCGTTAGATAGTTTTTGCAGCCTCTCTACCTTCCCAACCCACTATGCCGACACAATAGATGGACGTTCACTTTGACTGTGCACGAACAGTTTCAACGCATGAATGAGAACTCTCGCATAGTGACAGATATAACGATCCATTATCTACCCGCCCACAAAGGAGTTCCTAGAAAACAGTTCTTAATGCACACGTACCCATCTTCTTTCTGGAGTTTTACGTGCCAAAACCCGTTATGATTATGAGGCACGCCATAGTGGAAGGCTCTGGATTAATTTTGACCACCTGGGGTTCTTTAACGTGCACCACAACGCAAGCACACGGGCGTTTTTTTAAATTTCGCCCCCATCGAAATGCGGCCGCCACGGCCGGGAGTCGATCCCGCGACCTAGTGCTCTGCAGCGCAACGCCTATAGCTAACTGAGCCACCGCGGTGGGTCACATGCACCCAGAACGTAATGAACAAGAGAGATAGGGAACGCGGTATAGCGAAACACGGTCTAGGTATGCACAGCAATTCCGGCGAGATGTTAGCGAGAATAAGCGTTATGACAAGCAAAAAACGGTATACACAAGTACTCGTACGTATTCTGTCGCCTCCGATTTGCTCGCAACCGTAGATCTCAAGCTCGATCTCATCAAGGCTTGAAAATCGGAGTTAGAACTGTGATTTTGACAGAACTCTCAACTTTTGCAAATCGGTACCTTAACCAGGACGCTTTTTCTTGTTAGCCTTGCGAGGTGTGCTCCTATTTACGCTTGCTGAAGTCGCAATACGTTATATATATGATGAAGGAAAGGCGAAAAAAAAACTTTTTTTTTTTCATTAACCGTTACACTCAGTTGTTAGCAGAATGATCAACCTCTACCATCAAAAGCGGTTGTTTATCAATATCAGTACTTTGTGGTAAGTTAGTACACAAAGTGCGCGAAATTCCCACTATTACAGGTATACTGGTGCTTACTTCATATAGTAGATGCTACTGCTCTGGTTGAATTTAAACATATGGAAGTACGGGGGGGGGGGGTGGGGGGAGGTTTCACATTTCACGAGATCTCCCGGGATACGAACTATTGGCGGCGCTGCAATAACCAGAATCAACGTAAACCAAATGTAGGGTCGTTTTTCGCTTTCTTTTTTTTTCTTATTGACAGAATGTACCATGTAATGTAACGATTCCATTTACTCATCTCTATTCCCTTCTCTTCATCCCCCGCTTACGACCGGTCTATTCGGGTGACAGCCTATATAGGCGGAGCTTTGTTCGGATCACTGACTAAACGCGACAAGAAAAATTGCAATATAAAATCGCTCCATTAACCCCCCCTTTCAGATATACGTCACTTTTTCGATATTTTAAAAGCACGTGCCATGAAGTCGTGCAACGGTCGGAGAGTGTATACAGGAAGCCGGCAAAAGAAAAATTTGTCATGCGTCGATACCCGACGATACGCGCCAAAGTTATCTTGCAAGAGAGCGAGAGGTCGAGGAGGAACCGTTCCTTCGGGCCGCCGCGTCCATCCGCAGAAAAAAACGCTCTTTGCCACCCGAAATAGCCGCGCAAGAAGAGGTGCAAATCTAATCGCAGCAGGATAAAGCGCAACCCTATACGCAGATGGACAAATAATAGAAACTGATCACGGCCGATCACGACTAGGCGTATCACAGCGTATATATAAGGACCGAAATCTCTCTGGCGAGGGCAGGACGGACGTGCCGCGCCGGCCACCGCACTGATTTCCTCACACGCGGGAGCTACCGCGCACGGCGATCCGGTAGAATGAATATTCTTAGCGCACGCCACAGCAACTTTCTTATACCGCACGATCCTCCGATTCAAAGAGAGAAAGCGACAGAGGAAGAAGAACAACAGCAGTAAAAAAATAAACGTAACTCTGATACGTTCAATGGATGCGTGCTTGCGGGTATAGCTACCTCCAAGCTTTCAGTTTTTGTCGTTATTTGTTTGGTGTCTCTTTTTCTTTGCCTTCGCCTCTTTCGGTTCAGATCAGTGGCCTAATCGGAGACGCCTGACTGGAGAGGTCGGTAGCGGCGCATTCGCACGAGCGGCATTCGCGGGACGTTTTGCCGCTGCATCATCCAGCGGCTCGTATAAGGCGAGCCAAGGAAGGCGTGTGGAGTTCCTTTGAATTGCGATTCAATTGCCGCAACTCGGAAGTGCGGCGGATACCCCAACTCTCCTCGGGCTCAGGAGAAGCGGCGACGGACAGAGTGGAATACATTCGATCGCGTTTACACGCCCCGTCACGCGTCTTGTTGCACTATACTCCAATAAACGTCCCCTTGAGCCCGAAGGTTCCACAGAGAAAGGAGACAGTCCGCGAAGATATCCGACTTTTCGAGGTTGTACTTTTAAATGTGCGACGAATTCGCGTTGGCTAAAAATAACGCGACCCTGCGCGGTAATCTAATTACAGGAAACAATACATAATAACAAACGGCCACCGTGCACATCGACATCTCTTTCGATTTCGCAGGCGTTCATGTGCACGTTGTCACACGACTTCCTTAATCAAGTGAGACGGGTGACGTGGGTCGGAGGTCGTGCATTGGTTCTTGTTTGCTGTTGTTCTCAGCGCAGTGGCAACAGCTGCGTCTGGACACACATAAATAACTGGCCCTGGATTTGCATTCTGCCAGAGATCTGCATGTACATCCACGTTTTCAGCTCATGGCGCAGAAATTATTGGGTAAGAAAAGTATGTATCACGCTTAAAGAGTACACCATACTTTTTGACTTGGTCGGTCACAGTCGTCGCTGCGTCCCTTGTTAGAGGCAAAATAATGGCCTGCATACAGTTTCCATACGGTCGTTGATATAAAACAACCTTTCTACAGCTCATCATTGGCTAAGAATTTGGTACAATCAATCCACGCGTAGCTACGTCTGGTGGTTCTCGTGGTGAGTGATGGTGATGGTAGTAATTGCAGTGTTAGTATTATTATTAATACTAGTAGTAGTAGTAGTAGTAGTAGTAGTAGTAGTAGTAGTAGTAGTAGTAGTAGTAGTAGAAGTAGTAGTAGTAGTAGTAGTAGTAGTAGTAGTAGTAGTAGTAGTAGTAGTAGTAGTAGTAGTAGTAGTAGTAGTAGTAGTAGTAGTAATAGTAGAAGTAGTAGTAGTAGTAGTAGTAATTTATTCTGATTACGAAAGGAAAGGGAAAGGCGACGGGAATCGCGACTGTCAGACTCTTCAGTGAATGTCCCCCGACCAAGGAAAGAATAAAAACAGAAATAATGGAGAAGGGAACAGAAAAAAAAAGTTACAATAGAAAACCTTGTAACTTGTAACCAAAGAAGAAAGCGTAAAGAAACATTACCAGTACATAATAACACATATTATCGCTTAGAATGGACAGTAATATACATAAAGAAACTCAGAAGCAGTTTTACAAAACTACCATGAAAGGCTTGGCATGGTACTCACTTACTAAAACTCATGTATACACATTCACGTTACTGGGCGTTGGGACAGTCGACCGACCAGCGTTGTGATGCGACCAGCTTTGTGACGCCAGTATCCCGGTATACGTTATGATAGAGGAATTGTACCTCTTGCTTCCTTATCTCACGTCTCTCACATCCTTATTATTGGAGGATCGTGTTAAGTGCCCCATTTAACGAAGCAAACTAATTACCCGTTTTTTACTGTGTACTCTAACGCCTTGAGTTTTCTTTTTCATATTTAAACTCTATCGATTTATTCTATTCACTTTATATTCACTAAAATATATTCCTGAGCCACGTAAATGCGTATCTGCGTAGTACGTTATGCATCGCTGAGGCGCTGTTGTTCCAAAATTGATAACTTACGTTGTAGGCGCACAAACGCTCTCAATTTGAGGGCGAATCCATCCGGGTACTACAAGGGTGCGATAAGTGCCCGTTTTTATTCCTTCATACTGGAAAAGAGGCTTACACAACTGTAATCTAATGAACCAGCTGTGTTTGCCATGAAAGCTCATGTTCATCGAAATCTAAGGCACAGAACATGTCAAGGCGCGCAAATGCGATCAGAAAGGAGCCTGCTTTTCTGTGAGAACGGCCGCTGAGTTTCGGCGCCTCGTAAGATGTCCTCGATTAATGTCCCGCTCTATTCGTACTGCAAGAGTAATCGTCGAACATCGATTGCAATTGAGAGCAACCGCTTTGCGTTAATTTTTCGGTTTTCAGTTTCGACGGGTGGGCGGAAAGTGGCAGGAAGTTTAATGTACTCGGCGCTACAGGGCGGTGTTTGCTCGCTATCACGCGGCGCGTAACTTCCTGGAGGAAATGTTTTATTTTTTCCTCTGTTTTTAATTAGAACCACGGTTCCATTTTCTCTACGTGCGCTAAGTGATAGATTACGCTCTATGTAATCATTCTCACTGTAGACCATCGGGAATGCATTTTTAGAGGCCAAATCTCTCCCTCGTTCTACTACTCTTACATCTGTAGTTTCTGTGGGCTCTTTTCTGCTGGACACGTATTGCGAGAAATTATCACCACCGTGTCGTCAGGGTAAGGATGTAATTTTAATCACCAAATAAAATAAATATGAAATAGTGAGAAACAGTAGGAAACCGCGTAGGCACAGGAAAAACAACTATCGAGGTCGTTGTTGCAGCTTGCGGTATAGTATGGTATGGTATGCCTTATCTGATGGCGCATACCCACTGCGGGAGATTGGCCAGGATTTGGATGGAATTAGGCAATCTTTTTTAATACTAAAATCGGCAAAGCTAACTGGAGAAAATGAACAAAAATAAAATATTTAAGAATTCAAGAAAATCTATTTGAAGCACTTATAAATTCCTCCACGGCTGAGCAAATATCCCTGTGGCACTTTCCAAGAGAGGAGGCTCCTAAAGAAAGGATATTTAGAATAGAAAAGCTTAAACCAAGCTGTGTAAATTTTGATTCTAGAATATTTTTCCTTAAAGAAGAAAAACGGCGGCAGAATATGAAAAAAAAATGATCTATTGTTTCATCTTCTCCACAGAATGGGCACAGAGGGGAGGGCACCTTGTGCTATCACTATTGTCGTCGTCATCGTCGTCAATAGTCAGGCAAGCAAGCGTTGTACATGACAGTCTATAGGATTCATCTTTTCTGTGTTGTTGGCGGACGGGCGAATGGGACTATATCGGGATAGTGGGATGACGAGGGGACTTACGATATGAACAAGATAACTTAGATGATAGTTCGCTGATCCATTCACATAAGATAACACACACACACACAGAGAGAGAGAGACAGACAGACAGACAGACAGAGCACAAAAGCGCTAAAACGAAAGCGAGAGCGCGAGCAAAAGATCGATCGCCGCAGGATGGTATAATACTCGCGCGTGCGGGCTAACAAGGCACCGCGGTTGTGGCGCGAGCGCCTCGCACCGCCGGGAGCCGGTTCGAAAGAAGATGCGCTCGCTCGTGAGCCGAGCGGCCAGTAATTGCCGGAGCCGTCCGACCGGTATGGTTATCGGAGTAGCGCCGCGCCAGGCGCGTGCCTGTCAGTGTGCGGCCAGCGCGAGGAAGAAGAGTCCGGCGTTCCGCGAGCCTGATTGGGGGCAATCAATTTAATGGGCTCCCGGTTCATGCATGCGTATACAAGGGGCGATTTTTCTTCGAGACAGTTCCGTCTACGTTCGAGCGACCTTATTTTCTTTCGTTTTTTTTTTTTTTTCTAGCAGTGTCGGTTTCTGTAGCTCCACCATGGTTGGGGTGACGTGAAAGTGCTCTAATCGTAAGAAATGCCGTCTCGTCGAAGAAAAGAGTGAGAGCGCTGGCTGGGATCATTCGTACGCCGTGCTTCTGGAAATCGAGTTAAACGCAGCAACGTTAGCGAATGCCCAGTGTTTATCGTGCTTGTTACGACAAGGACATTGTTGCCGGCCATATTGATACGTGAGCTTGGATTCCATTACATTTTCGGGACTCTTCTGGAAGCGAACAGGCTATTCGAACACCATTTGGGCCTTTTTTTTCTGGTACGACATCCATCGCATATCTCCCTACTCAAGATCGCTTTCAGAAGCGCAGATCGTTGCACCGTCGTCACGTGCGTCACGTGCGTCGCTGGCGTTGAAAGCGACGAGAGCGTTGCAACAGTTACTCAAATGGACAAGTAGGTCTCGGCGACTGTTTAAAAACTCGATGCGCATCTTCATGTGTGCATGCAACGTGAGCTGTTTCTCTCCCCTTGTAACTTTCTTTTCGCCCTCTTTTCATCCTCTTAATGCAAATTAGAAAAGAGGACATACGTTTGGTTAGTTTCCCTGTCTTTCATCTTTCTTGCGCAAATTTAACTGGAAGCATATCACAGATTGTAAGGGTAGATGCGTATGCCCCCGTCTAATACGCCTAAAAATGCCTCAATAATGCAAAAACAACTAGTCGAACGATCAACCTTGATGGGCAGCTCTTCGACTATTCCCTTCTATTGATACGTCTTGGAACTACATTTAATAAAGGAAACAAGGTTACTAGGGTTTTAAGCGTTGCTGGACCTATTGAACTAGGGAGCCGACATGCAACGCCGTTGCATGTAGGCTCCCTATATTGAACAAATGGTGTAAGGCACCTGGTGGATCTTCACATACTCCTACCAGTGCAGTTACACAAGTTCTTGAAGCTGAGACGCCTTAGCACTGCCTCCTCAGGGCAGACGCCATGTCCACTGTGTGCAGGCAGCTCCAATCAAACTTAATCTGTGCTATAGAAAGCAAAATGCTCGAAGTGCAACGGACATCATGGAGTGACTTCAAAAGAATCGTCGAAGCTGAAAAAAAAGTTGTCGCAGTTTCACCCGAAAGGCGAAGCATCAATTGCGATAGCAAATTTGTAGAGAGCTATACGGAGTAATGATAGTAGCTTTATCAGCTGTATAAACTTGGACATGCAGCAGCACCGGCAACATGCAGAACTGTTGTCGACGCCGTCGGCGTTTTGCCCGCGTTCGCATCAAACGCGCGCGGCGTTGGTGGCTGTTGCCGGTGGCTCTGGGGGCGGCTCGGAGGTTTTCGACGAGATCAGAACGGGACACTCGTCGAGCAGCGTCGGAAGCTTTTATCACCTTCTCGTCTCACAGGGTTTTATATATAAACAGGCACTTGGTGCCGCAGCTACACGTCGCCTGCCCCCCCCCCCCCCCCCCCCCAACCGCCTTTCGCGCGTCGGAAGAAGTCGCGTTTGCTCTAGATATATGGTGACTGTAAAGGAGGAGAGACGCTTAATTCTTCAGCCCTTCAGGAAGCACGGCGCAGAACGCGCGTTTGTAATATATAATACGCGCGTTTGTATATAAATATATAACGTGTGTAAAAAAAATAAAAAAAAATCTTAACCAACCCTTTTCCTACCGGAAAGTGCACCTAAACTAACTTTGATGCGACGGCTGCGACGTAGAGAACGACGTCACTGACGGTATGCCCACAGTCCGCCCATAGAGAAAGAAATTCATTTCTTTCTCTATGGTATAGTGACGGCGACGACGACGCCGACGGCAGAAATCCGCTTTGGAGTGACTCCGCGCGCGTTCGGTGCGAACGCGGGCAAAACCCCGACGGCGTCGACAACAGTTCTGCGCCTTACTGGTGCGGCTGCATGTCCAAGTTTATACAGCTGATAAAACTACTATCCTTACTCCGTATAGCTCTAATAATTTGCTATCGCAATTGGTGCTTCGCCTTTCGGGTGAAACTGCGACAACTTTTCTTAAATTTCCGGTCTTTCTTTCTTCTTTTTTTTTACCTCCTGCCGCCAGTTGTTGGCCTTTCGCTCTTAGTGGGTAAACTCCATAAATGCGGACAATCATAATCATCATCATCATGGTCTACCCCAACCAACGCATCCTGTAATGTCTGTATAGGAGGCGTTGCCCCAACACTGGGCTGAGCCATAACACCGGGCGCCAAAGAACCAACCAACGCGAACATCTCGTGCGTGGGAAAGAAAGACGAAGGTTGAAATAGCGCGCGGTGTCAGCCGCCGGACGAGAAAACGTAAGCGTTCCAGGCACAACGTCTGCAGATTCTGCTGTTACCCTGACCGGAATGTACTCGCCCGGGCTTGGACCGACTCATCAGCGAGGTAGGAGGGCTCTGTACCCGGCCACATTCCGTAATATGGCGCCCTACGAGGACGCGTACCTGGACCACGACATGTGTTATCCGGTCCTGACACCACCATCGCAGGATCCGTTCGTGGACTCGCCGAACATGCTGTCTGGAATGGGCCCCCTGTCCGACACGGTGAGCGATGGCTCCTCCCCGGTATCTAGCCACACTGCGTCAGCAAACGGCTGCAACGGCGATGAAGACAGTGATGACAATGGTCCATTTTCGAAGCTGCTGACCTCTCCAGAGATTCTGGCAGACAACAACAACGAAGGCAGCGCTGACGACGTGTGCGTCCTGCACAAGCAAGCGCAACGTGATCCCAAGGAACCGCAGAGACCCGTGTCTGCCTACGCGCTGTTCTTCCGCGAAACTCAAGCTGCCATCAAAGAGCAGAATCCCCACGCCAGCTTCGGCGAGTTGTCGCAGATAGCGGCCTCCATGTGGGAGGGACTCGAGGCGGAGCAAAAGCTGGCGTACAAGAGGAAGACGAAAGCTGCCATGAAGGAATACCGCAGGACCCTCGCAGATCACAGGTCCGGCCTCGCCACAAACGGCGCTGCTGACCAGCTGGACATAGACCGAAGGAGCGGGTACGCGAGTTCGCCGGGCGCTATGCGGACGCCACCAAGGGGCAGCATGTCGCCTCTACAGAACAGCAACCCGCTGCTGAGCTCCGCCATGGACGAGGGCTCCCCGCGTAGCTACATGGTGGCGGCGTCTCCCGAAGACGTGCTCAGAACTCAGCATCAGCGGCAGCATCGTCCCATGGCACTGAGCTCACCGTTGATGTTCCAGAAACCGAAGCGGGTGTCAAGGATGCCGAAACACTGCTCCCTTCAGGCGGTGATGAATTCGGCTCCACCTTCGTCCCCTTCCTGCGCAACTCACCTGACGCCTCAGCGGTCACCGTCACTCTGCAGCCAGGCGTCCGGCAGCGGTGGAGGCATGCCAAACAACCAGCTTCCGGTGCCGATGGTAAACACTTTCAGCCGGTGCCGCCGTACCGGCTGTCCCAATCCGCCCGTTGCTTCGCATGAGTGGGACGTTGAGTACTGCAGCAGCGAGTGCGTCATCTTGTACAGCAAGAACGTGTTCTCGGCCTGGGTAGCACAACGGCAGATTGCCGACCGCAGCCTGCCGCAGTGAACCACGCAGTACCGCAGTTTCACGTTGCTTAAAGAAGCCGAGCCTCCTCGCTCTCTGTGTGGTGACACTACGCAGGACATCCTGCTCCCCTCTTTTGACCTTTCTGATTTTCTTCCTTAAAACATTCCTTCACAGCGGCACGTCATATCTATACAGCGGATTTTTGTTGAGTACAACATCATTTATTTCTACTTTCATAACAAGACGGCACCTTCATAGTGCTCGCTCTACTGTGTGCAATAAAGGTTTTCACAGCCTTCAAAAAGGGCTCTTATTAACACAGTCAACATAACCCAGTGCACCATGGCTGTTTTGAAAGAGAGGTAATCTCAATTTATTTTTCCATTCTGTTCGGTGTCCTTTTGTCGACCGTAATGAGTGCCGCACGGGAGTGTAATCTCAGCTTCCCTATTAAATGGAAGACAACAACAATGCTCTGTTTATCGAGAGCTACAGTAGCCTTGGTCTAGCCTCCTGTAATTTACTCGGTCCTATATATATCACGCAACAAGAAGTGCAAAACACAGGACTTACGTGCTGCGTTCCTTCAGGATGAAGTTGGTCTTTATAGGGAACAGACACAAATCAAGGAGAAGATATAGATCAAGCTAATTATTGAAAAGGAAGAGTAATTATTTGCCAGCGCATAGGCCTTCGAGTATAAAGCATAGACGCTTTCTCAACTTCTTAGTGGTGAGAGCAAAAAAAAATATTGATTATGGAATTCTTCTTGGTGGCGTCAAACAAGTTTCAACCAGGATTTAGAATCGCGTAGTTCTCGTGGACCTTTAAAATATCGTCGGCAGATTGGGGTCGTCTCACAACAGAGCAATCCCGAAAGACATCAGTCAGGGTCCCTAGAGCAGAGTCAATTTGCGAAATGCAGAAAAAGAAACAAAGAAAAAGAAAAAAAGAGCGAGAACGAGCAAACGTTTAACAGACTACAACGATTCCTCTATCTGAGACCTCATTCGCGGCAAAAAGAGCAGGCTGTCACACGGGACACTGCCGTCTTCACAAGAAGAACTTTGCGATACACGCAAGGTCAATCGATTCCGCAGCAGTACATTGCCTATTGTGGCCTCCGAAATACAAGCACAAATGCCACGAATCGCAGAGTCTATGCGCAGTTCACGAAACTCCGCACAAATTGGCAAGTGCCAAAAGGTGACATAGTGCAGCTTTGCGTCCCGCATGCAGCTTCACATTACTGCAAGGGCTTAGTTCGGAACCCTTGTGGCGGTGGTGGGCCAAGTTTTGTTTTTCTTCGCCATATGGTGACGGTGAATCTCAAGATGGAAAGCTCACGGGACGACGTGTAGACGACGTTGGCAATTGCACAATGACTACCGCACATAACGGAAAGGAAGCACGAACGGACACAGCGAAACTGTTTCGACATTTTAACTGCTGTCGCAGTAGATGAAGTCATGCGGCCACCCGAAGTTCGATAGGTTGTAGTCTCGTAGTGAGAAAGTCATTGATAACGACCAAAAAGAAGGAAGCAAACTGATCACATCAAAAGGCCAAGGAAAAGAATGAATGAATGATCAGTTTATTTACATATGTGTACAAAAAACTTAGATGACGCTTAAGCTTCACCTGTAAGCAGTAGAATAGATTTAAGCGATATCATTCCAAGAACTGCAGCTTATGTAACCGTAATGTTTACCTGGAAACGCTGGCGCCGAACGCTATGCACGAAGGCGAGCTTTCTGGTTCTTTTCTTTTTTTTTTCTTTTCCCCACACGGTGTGAGCCGCGGTTGCGCGGAGACGAGCGCCATCTGGAAGGCGTTGCAAGTAACCGAGTGGGGCGCGCAGCTCCCACTAGGACAGACCTCAAACGGCAGCTGGAAAAGGGGTTTGTGTTTGAGTTTCCGCGTTACAAAATTACGCTTTTTCGTATATTAAAATTACAATCCCACGCTATCTTGTCTGTAGGTTGGGTGTAAGTCGCACTTTCCGAATTTTCTGACGCATGTTACTTTGAGAAATTCAATTAGTTTAGTAACGCCTATGCGCCACGCCTGCTTGGTTCGGAGTAATTTTTCTTTAACGGACGCCGACACCGGATTTCCTGCGACGGGTAGCTCATGACGCCATCGCGTTAAAACATTGTTCCAAAAACACCTGGAACTTCAGCAACACTGCTAGTTCTCGGCCTGTGCAAATAATATAAAGCACCGTTGCAACTCAGTTTGAGAGGTTACGTTAATTCAAAGTTTGTATTCCAGTAACACAAACAAAATAATTATTGCGCAAAAGGAAGAAAACAATAAATAGCAAAATCACAAATGAAAAGTTTACACATTATTAAAACACATTCAATAATAATTATAGCCTGCTTACGAACACGATTGAACTTTGTATAAAAACGCGAGGAAGAAGAATAATAAAGTGTACTGACTTTTACGACGTCGTCTATCTCGTCTTTCTGTTCTTGTATTCGGTCACCATTCTGTTCCTTGTTCTTTCTGGGGTTTTACGTGCCGAAACCTGTTCTCATTATGAGGCACGCTGTAGTGGAGGGCTCCGGATTCATTTTGACCGCCTGAGGTTCTTCGACGTTCATTTCTATTCCTTATATCCAGCGTATGTCACTGGATATTCCTTATATCCAGCGTCTGTCACTGGATATTCCTTATATCCAGTGACAGACGGAACATTTCTTTTTGACAAGATGTTGATATATAGCGCGTGATAGGCCCAGGAGATTCGTATATAGCACATCCTCTCACAAGAGGCGTCTGCTGCGATTGTAGCGACTTGTATGACACCTGCCTCCAGGCCCTCGAGCTTAAGGGACCTGGTGAGGCAGCAGTGCTACTTTTAGCGACGTATTTTAATACACGATCTCTTCGTAATACATCTACATTCATGTATCATTGCCATTTATCATTGTCTAGTTTTAATACGCATACAGTGTATATTTACCATTACTTTTCAACGAATTTTTCTTTTTTTAGGCCTCTATACAGCCGTGTTTCATCCACCCCTCGATATTCAGAGTTCATATACCAATGACAGCCTATTACCTTGGTCTTGGCGCTCTTCCGCCTCATCTGGCCCTTGCGCCAATAAACTCCAATAATCATCACTGGTTGCCAGCCGAGCCTTTGTGATGTTTGGGTTCACCGAGAAAAAAAAAAAACGTTCGGTAGCATGTTACACCCCTGTAACATGTGATCGAAGGCGAAAGCCTGCTGCACACTTGGTAATGCGCCGTCTCGCATCGTCGCGTTGCTGCTTTCGCAGTTAGACTTCTTCGGCCCGTTTTGGACGCTTAGCTGCCGCGTCGTGCACTCGGGGTCAGACTCGCGCCAACGACGATTCTCAGCAGGGGATTGATACGTATGCTGTTCTGTTTGTTGTATGGATGATTTCAATGATAGGATACACTGTTAGTTTCACTTTGCTGAGCGCTTGTAGCGTCAGCCTTACGGGGATATGAGCTATTGCATTTTTGCTTGCTTACGGGGTTATGAGCCATTGATTATGGGGGTGTGAGCTATTGCTGATGATGACAATTTTTGTACCAGTGAACCGGATGACGCATTCTTTTCAAGGTCATTGATGATATATGAGCCACTTAAGGCTTTCGCCTTAATAGATGTGAATCCGAACGTCCCACTTCCCTGAATTCGCACGTACGCAACAGAACCACAGCGCCCACTTTTCCCTTGGGTCAACTCTAAAAAACTGCATTAATGCCATGTCATATGCGCTAACTGGACTTCTGTTAACTTGTGGTCATACCAGTGAATAATCAGGGAAATACGTGGCGCTTCTCTAACAGCAGGTTAGCTAGCTTACCTGTTAGCTGACCAATAGGCTGCTAGCTGGCTTAGCTGACCTAGCGCACACTGCCATTATTCACCCACTGGTATTCACGTAACGGTGGCAGTTTCGTAGCGTCTTTAATAACAAAACATTTACGGCATGGGTGTGCGAGTGGACTGGGTCCCGGGGCACTCGGGCAGCATCGGCAACGGTGCGGCCCACAGTGCAGCGAGCGAGCTGTTATTTTCCCGCTCATCTCCCCTGGGCCCAGTCCCTCTCATTCCTGTGCGTCTGGATCCGGAGGAGGAGCGCGAGCGACTTAACGTACAAGCCAAACGGGAGCTGAAGGCCAAGGTACCGCACAATGCCCACCCTTTGCCCAAGGGGCTTCCTCGGGGCGCCCAAGTCCTGGTGCATAAGGCCAGGACGGGCGCAGCACTCACCGAAGACGTCCTGGCTAAGTGGCGCGCGTACGCCGCTTCAAGGAAGACGCGAAGTCATCAGAGGCAACGTTTGGACAACGAGGAGGAGGAAGAGACGGAGGCGAACGTGATGTCAACACCAGTGACGTGCAGTACGTGCGACATCGGTGCTCGACCGACTGTCAGGCATTGTGGGACTGTCCCGGTCTCGCGACAGTAAGAGACAAACACAAGGGACGCGCCATTACCTCACTGGAGGCATGGACCACGCCAACCCCTCAGGCCGATGCCCGACGAACTATCAACTCCTTATGGAGGTTATGAATGTGTAGTTTTTTTTTTTCCTTGTGAACCCCGCCATTGACCCTTACCTCTGCTTAGGCCACTGAACCGTCATTTTCATTAAAGTTCATTCTCTCTTCTCTCTCTATAAAAAACTAAGTAATATCTATTTTTCTTTTTCGAAATTTTCATACCTTATATAGTTATGCGAAATGATATTTTAATTAATTAATTGTGGAAATTTAGGTGCCACAACCACGATATGATTACGAGGCACGCCGTAGTGGAGGGCTCCGGATTAATTTTGACAACCTGAGGTTCTTTAACGTACACCAAATGCATGGTACACCCGCCGGGGTAGCTCAGTCAGCTAAGGCGTTGCGCTGCTGAGCACGAGGTCGCGGGATCGAATCCCGGCCCCGGCGGCCGCATTTCGATGGAGGCGAAATGCAAAAACGCCCGTGTGCTTGCGTTGTAGTGCACGTTAAAGAACCCCAGGTGGTCAAAATTAATCCGGAGCCCTCCACTACGGCATGCCTCATAATCAGAACTGGTTTTGGCACGTAAAACCCCAGAAAGAAGAAGAAATGCATGGTACACGGGCGTTCTTGCATTTCGCGTCCTTGGGCTTAGCACTGCAACGCCAAAGCCACTACGCCACAATTGCGGGATGTAATGACCTTTTAGAACGATAGCTCTACTACTCCAGGTACTACGAACCCAGAAAACGCCTAGTTCCGTAAATCTGGCTTTCAAGATCAGCCAAGGTTAAACTGGGACTTAGCCTGCCACTACCGGAGGATGCTGCGTATACGCCGCGTGGGCGCCCGTATCTTGAAAGCGATCTGCGATGTGTACAAAGTGCGCCGAGTGCTGGTATAGCTTCGTATGCGCTGTGCTTTCGACGCTTAGTTCGCGTTGAAGCGAGACGCAGCATGAAGGTCACTTCGCTCGCTGCTGCTGCCGCGCCGAGAAGGGTATGTGTGTTGTCTTGTGGTGCAATTGTAGATGCGGTAGTTGCTGAAGGCGCCGAGCAGCGTCTGCGTCCTTTCCCAACGCAAGCGAAACCGTTCTATCACTCGACAAACTTGGTTTAACCGCGTTAAACCATGGCAATTTTTTTTGGCAGCAGTGCAGCTCGCGCAGGGAGTGCGATCAGCCGATGCTGAAGCCCGAGATCGATGCCGACAAAGACATTAGACCGTTATCGAGCGCGTAATAAGAAAAAAATTTGTCGCAGTTTCACCCGAAAGGCAAAGCACCAATTGCGATAGCAAATTAGTAGAGAGCTACACGGAGTAAGGATAGTAGTTTTATCAGCGGTATAAACTTGGACATGCAGCAGCACCAGCAACGCGCAGAACTGTTGTCGACGGCGTCTGCGTTCTGCCCGCGTTCGCACCGAACGCGCGCGGCGTTTTTATATAAATACGTATTTGGTGCCGCAGCTAAACGTCGCCTCCCCTCCTTCCCTCCCGTCGCCCCACAGCCTTTCGCGCGACGGAAAAAGTTGCGTTTGCTCTCTATATATGGAAAGGAGGAGAGAGACGCTTAATTCTTCAGCCATTCAGGGAGCACGGCACAGAACGCGCGTTTGCTCTCCGACGTGCGTTCGCTCCCCGTGAAAGCGAGCGTCCCTCGCGCCCTTTCACTCGCACATACAGCGCCCGGAGCGCGGCGACTATTTCATCGCCGTTGACGTCATACGGAACCTCACGTCGACGGCGACGGCAGAAATCTGCTTTGGAGTGTCCATATAATTGCTATCGCAATAATAAGGTGAAAACAGCGCTTCACGGGTCAATGTGCTGCGGTATACGCATGGAGTTTGGCTGCACTCGCACGCGAGCATCCTGGGTTACACAAGGCAGCCGTACGGCTGGTTGTGTTTCAGTGCGACGAGTACCATGGCCGTAACGAGCAAGGAGCACGCGCATGGCACGCGGAAGACACGCGGCAACGCATAAAGTAGGCGAAGTGCCGCCGCTGACACGTCGGCCGGAAGCGTGGCCCGCGAGTCGTGCGTCGCGGACAGGCGACGAGCCCTGCTCGAAGGACATCACGCAATACCTGCCCGAAAGGACGCGAAAATAAAAAAGAAAGAAAAAAACTTAAGTGATTGCTTTGACCGTTCGTCCGGAGCGGCGTTCGATCATTCAAGTTCCGGTCGACGGGATATATATCTATTCGCTCTCGGGGCAACTATAACCTAACGCGCACTGACGTGTACTGTAAATTAAGACGGGTATACGCTGGTGTGAGTAGCGCGTTCCATGTTGAATGATGCATCGGTGCTGGTCGAGGAAGTGACCGAGGTGTCGCGACGGCGTTCCTTCGACGTGACGCGCCCTGTCTTTGCTTTTTTGGGGAAAGCGTCCAGGTATCTCGGGTATACTCACGTACTCACGTGGAACGTATCTCTATCTATATATATATATATATATATATATATATATAGAGAGAGAGAGAGAGAGAGAGAGAGAGCTTGATATGAACGTCATTATAAGGCAAGCGTCTATTTAAGGCTGCACGGTTACGAAGCATTACGAGCCTCGTGACGGGTCACAGCGCTGGATATTCCCCATTTTCACTTGCGAGGATATTACGTTCATGCCCACAGGTTCAAGCTTGTGCCAAATTTAAACGTTGCCGCGTTTAGCAGCATGTAAAATACAACATGTAACGTTGCATTACAGCCACCAACTTATATATCCTATTCATAAGGATCACAAGCTGCTGCCAACTTAACTTCTACGGGCATTGGATGGATGAATCAACATCTATCTCTCTTCTGGTGATGTAAGGGAACCTGTATAATAGTCGCGAGGAAAGAAGCTGTGCTCAAGCTCAGATTTCAGCTTAGAGTTATAGGGTATGTATATTTTGCTTCCGAATACGTTATCGTTACATTCCAATATACGGGGAGCTCTCCTGATATCTTAGTGCTATTCAAGTTTGCATGCATTTCTTCCACTCAATAATTTTTTTTTTTGCTAGTCAGACTTCGTTACATCTTTCTTAAAGACATCTCTCAATCCTGAGCTAAGGGAGTAAACCACAACATGCAACAATAATGTCAGGCACGGAAGTAACATTATTTGTAAAAAGAAAAAAAAAAAGAAGCTAGACACGGTAAAGTTAAAAGCACTCGAGAATCTGTTCCGGTCATATAAGATGCAAGACAAGCCCTTTACATAGCAGAAACTAGCAAAAAACGCTTCCAAACAAGCACGCCTATATGAGTCGCACACAGAGCCAGTTGCAGCATTAAGAAGAAGAGGAGAAGAAGATTCCCGAACGTCACTAACAGAAACCTTGCAACAACAACACCAACCACCTCGTTATAACCTGCCTTGCTAGGCATATCAAGGAGCCACCGGCTACGGATTACCGCCTCTCACGCTCCTAGATAGGAAAGACGCACCCACGGACCGAGGAAGCAGCAGTAAGGCGCAATAAAAAGAGAAGTAAGTGTCTGCGTGCTGGTATGGCCGCGGCCTCCGAAGCAACACATGCGAACGGATTCCGCGCCGCTCGAAGCCGGGAGTTTATAAACGCGTTTTGTAAGAGCGAAAACTGGGCCTGCATATCTTACCCTGGAATCAGGCTTCCCCGCGGCATCGCATTTCCAGTATTGTTCGGTTCTTCTTCCTGCATATAGGAGCACCGAGATAAAAGACAAGCAGAGAGAAGGTGGCGCGCAGATCGAGGCGAGGAGCAATTTACTCCCGTTTCACCAATTCCGTGCAGCGTAGCCAAAGCTATAGGGTTCGTGTCAGTCGATCAGTAGCGAGAGCCGACTGCGTGTTCCAGAGATAGAACGAAAAGGAGGGCTCGCTCATTGTGCACCATTAATACTTCCGTGAAGCCTCCATTAAAGAGACACTAAAGACAGGATTGATTGAGCCTGTATCGGGAAATTATCACTTCACAATACCGAAGACGCCATTCCTACAGCGACAACAGACTTGGTAAGCCACAAAAGGAGCAAGAAAGGAAAAATGGAATGACGGGTGGCGCGGAAGGAAGGAAGGAAATCAACTTTATTAAAGGTCCTGCAGGCCACGAGAGCTTTGGGGCTCTCATGGAGCGGGCGTCTCCCACGACGGAACCGGGAGGTTGAGCTTCCTGGCGGCGTCGTGGACCTGCTGGACGGCCCAGAGTTGGGGAGCGAGTTCTTCGCTCCGGATTGCTTCTTCAAACTTGCGCTTGTCCGGTTCGGAGTTTATGTGAGCTTGCGAGCACGGCCAGAGTAAATGATAGACGTTAAGGGATGTATTACAATTGGTGCAATAAGACTTGTCGTAGAGCTCTGGCATGTAGTGGTGTAATCTGTTTTGCGTGGGGTATGTGTCTGTTTGTAGCATTCTGAGAGTAACCGCTTGAGCTCGAGTGAGCATGTGGTGTGGCGTGCTAAACTCTCTACGTTGTAGGTAGTAGTGTTTAGTGATTTCATTGTATGTAGTGGGGGCGTCCTTGTTCTCCGAGTGGTTGGCTGAAGCCGCGCGGTCTGTAAGCGCGCGCGCAGCCTCGTTAGCCGCCTCGTTAAGGTTGGGGACGTCGCCGATCTTTGGTCCTAAGTGTGCCGGGAACCAGTATATGACGTGGTGCTTAATCTCTTTCTTTGTGACAATTCTTAGAGCCTGTGCGCAGACCGTGCCCTTTTGAAAAGCTCTAATTGCGGCTATGGAGTCACTGTAGATGTGAGAAATATTGTCATTGGTCAGCGCAACGGCGATCGCAACCTGTTCAGCCTGTTCAGGCTTCCTTGCGATTACCATGGCTGCATGTCTTGTGGATCCGCAGCCGTCCACCATCTCCACTGCGAAAGCTTTGTTTCCCGCGTATGCCGCCGCGTCCACAAAAGCTGAGCTTTCGCCGTTTGCCAAGGCTTGGTTAAGGAGGAATTGTCCTCTCACTTGTCGTCTGCCCCTGTTGTTTTCGGGGTGTACGTTTCTGGGTATAGGTCGGACCGTGATCTTAGCGCGGATGTCCCGTGGGAGGTCCGCAAAGTCTTTTTCTATGTTTCCTTGAGCAAAGCCCAGCTTCGCTAGGATCGTGCGCCCCGGAGGCGTCGTCGAAAGCCTAGCAAGCTGGGCGCGCTGCTGGGCCTCGGCAATTTCTTCCAGGGTGTTGTGCATACCCAGGTGCCCCAGCTTCTCGTTGCTGGTGCTGGTCAGAATGCCGAGGGCTTGCTTGGTGACCTTTCTGATTTGCGCATTGAGTCTGTCTCTTTCGGATCTTGACCAATTGAGCATTGCCGCAACGTATGCGAAGTGACAGGTGACGAACGCCTGTATGAGTTTGACGAGATTATGTTCCTTGAGGCCCCTGTGTCTATTGGCAATTCTTCTGATGAGCCCGATAGCGTTGTTAGTCTTGGTGATGAGCTTCTGAACCGTAGAGGCATTGACGTCTTTAGTCTCTACTATCATACCCAAGACTCTGATTTTGTCGACGCACGGGATGGCGTGTCCCGAATTGGTTCGTACGGTAATTTCCTGATTGTAATCGAAGTCTGTTGAATATGGCCTTCGGCCCTTCTGCGTGGGTCTGCGTACAAGCAGCTCCGATTTGGTAGGCGAGCATCTGAGTCCTGTGGGAATTAGAAATTCTTCTACGGTGTTCACTGCTTCTTGCAAGATGTACTGCACCGTACCAGGGGTTCCTTTGGAGACCCACATGGTGATGTCGTCTGCGTATATGGTGTGCTCGAGCCCATGGATCTGTCCGAGTTTCTCGGCAAGTCCCGCCATGGCAAGGTTGAAAAGCATAGGGGAGATGACCGAGCCTTGGGGGGTGCCCTTGCTCCCCAACGAGAGTGTCTCCGTGGAGAGGTCGGCAAATCGGAGCGTAGCCGTCCTATTATTCAAGAATGACTTGACGTACGCGTGGAATCTAGCTCCGAGGTTGAGTTCGGAAATGGTGTCCACAATGTATTGGTGAGATAGGTTATCAAACGCTTTCTCGAGATCCAACCCGAGAATGGTTTTGGCGTTTCTAATGGGGTCATCAATGATTTGGTGCTTGATTAAAATCATGGTGTCTTGAGTTGATAGACCGGGTCTAAATCCTATGAGGGTGTGTGGTAACAGTCCCTTGTTTTCAAGGAATCTGGAGATTCTGTTGTGAACGGCGTGTTCCGCCGCCTTACCCACGCACGACGTGAGCGATATGAGTCTAAGGTTCTCGACGCCCGAGGGCTTGTTGGGCTTTGGGATGAGAACCATAGTGGCGTGCTTCCATTCCGGCGGGACCATGCCTGAATCCCAGACCTGATTGATTCGATCCGCTAGGAACCGGATGGAGTCTTCGTCCAAGTTACGAAGGGCCTTGTTACTAATACCGTCGGGACCTGGGGCCGATGTGCCGTTAAGGTTTTGGCGCGGCACCATGTCGCTGTGACGTCATAGACTTTGGTGGTGTCTGCTAGGGCCTAGTTAATTGCTCATCGCGGAAAATGTACTGCATTATATTATAAATCCGCCCAAGATTGAACATGGCAAGCTTCGAAAGCTTTCACTGAGCCAACGAACGCGTCCCAAACACGAAAAACAAAGAAACGCTGCGAAATTCGTGTCGTCACACTGACGTACCAACGCGGGGGTTTCGGCGCGAAATTCGAAAAACGGAACTTTGACCTTGCATTTCTATATCCTTCAATAATCAACATATTGTGGCGAAATGAACAAAAAATAACAGTTTTCGAAGAATGCTTTATCAGTTTAAACTAGTTTAACCTTTCTTTTATAGTCCCTTTAAGTAGAGGTCTCGGGAAGAAGGATTAAAAACCCGTTCTCGATCTGGTCGGCTGTCACGTGACGCATAGTTTTGGCATCACTGCTCGGAGTTGGTGGGGTGTAGTATATGGAACTTCGTGGGTCCTCTCGCGCTGCTTCGTTTGCAGTCGTTCTTTTTCCCGTCGTGCGAGCCTCGTTGTCGAGAAAGTTACAGCGTCTGTCACTTCGTGCAGTGGTGGTCGTGGCGACGTCCGTCACCCCCCGTTAGCCGTAGGAGGGCGTGACGAGCGCGTAATGAATGCCGCGGTTACCGCGCTGCTATAGCTTGGCGACGTTGTTCCCTTCGTTTATATCCGCGTGTAACCGGAACGCGAAAGAGCGTGTTCTCGGGTTACGGAATAACATTAGAATAAACCGCGCGCGCGTCCAATCTCGTTCCAGTCTAGACCCCGTCCGTATGCGAAAGAGCGCTGGACGTGAGTCGTGGCCGGTCTAAATTGAGCGAAGTGAGTGAGTGAATAAATGTTTCGCAGATGAGGCGGATCGGTCGCTTCTTCGCTGGATCTGTTCCGAGTTAGGCACTAGGCTGGCAGGAAGAGCAGTCAAGACTTGTTAGGATATCGCGGAAGGAAGTGGGTTTTTCCGTATAAATCGCGCATTTTAATTGGCGGAAATAATCTGTATAGTCAGAGAATACGAAAGTGACGAGCCGTCATCCCGCATACGTAGCATGTCATATCTTACTATCACTTGCACTGTATCAGATGGTTTTGGTCCGGTTTCTGCTGCAGGCAGTTACTTTTATTATGCACTAGTTCATCTCGTATAGTATGTCATATCTTATTACTATCACTGGCACTGCTTTTAGATGCTTCTGGCGCAGTTGCTTCTGCCGGCAGTTACTTTTATTATGGACTCGTTCATCTCATATAGTATGTCATATCTAATTACTATCACTGGCACTGCCTTAGGTGCTTCTGGCGCAGTTACTGCTGCAGGCAGTTACTTTTATTATGGACTCGTTCATCTCATATAGTATGTCATATCTAATTACTATCACTGGCACTGCCTTAGATGCTTCTGGCGCAGTTACTGCTGCAGGCAGTTACTTTTATTATGGACTCGTTCCGGCCCACTGTGGATGCCCTTAGTATATAGCCTCAAGTTACTACCGTGGTCTTGTGACCTGCTCCGAGAATCTCGTTTGCTTAGTGTGGCTATGCGGTCTGTTCTGCTTCTATTATCACAAGCCTCAAGCGAAGCGGCGTCTCCCGCTATTACTTTAACAGTTTCTTTATCAGAGCCAGAATTCAAATCAGTTTTTGCTTGGTTGTAGGTTTGCGGGAAACGAGTGTGTAGTTTACATCGGGATTTGATTATGCGCATTTCCGGAGACCAGGCTGACCTCGTTCGAGCTCCTCCTTAAGTGTCTTCTTCTTTATTTTCGCATTGCGAATGTAATCCTCTCTGGAAAACGAATGGCAGCCGCTCTGATTGCAATGTCCGAGGAAGCATGGGTAATGCGTCTTCCCGAACCCGCGAGTTACTAATATTTTTTTTTCAACAGGATTACGTAAGAGTGCATGATTATTTTAAACACCACTTAAGCAACGATAAGTTGCTTTCGTTGTAATATCTAAAGCAACAGAGCGACGGAAGCTCTCACAAAGTAGAGTATAAAGACTCCTACGCCGCAAGACCGCAGAGGGGTGATTTCATATAGCTAACAATTTAACTCTGCAATGCAGCTTCGAGAAGCAAGGATGATGAACTCTAACCCACGTTGTATTTGTTGTTAGTGCTTCAAGTGTAGTAAAAAAGGAAAGGTAGGCCTCTTTAGAGCCAGGCTATCCGAAAGTCCCAAATACATCACTTCGGCAAAAATAAAGAAAACAAAAATTCAGTCAGCCATTCCACTTTGTGAAGGTGGAGGACCAGCGAAATGGTTTAGCACACGACACAGAGGTGACACGGAATATTGAACAAAGGTACGGACATATGTATTGTCCTGATCGGTGGTCATCGTGACGATGGTTACGCAGACACATTCGCGTATCACCTCTGTTATTAACTGCGTCCGTCACGTAAGACAATGAATGACTCATACCGCCTTAAGCACTGGCTCATACCTCTGTAAACGCGGTCTCCCCATTACAACGACAGAACAGAAGTGAAATTCTACGCTGCAATGATGAGCGGCAACGGAGCCAGCTGTGGAAGAAGACGACGACGACGACGACGAAGCGAGCTGGCAGTGGCACGAGCGCGTTCAGCGCGATTGCGCTGAGGGGCGCCAACGAGCCAGCTGTGCAAGAAGACGACGATCTTCGAACCATTGCTGATGATGATAGTTTCTGCACACAGATCTTAGCCATAAACAGCTTCGCTGTAAAAAGTAAGGAAGAACGAATTGTCAGCAAGGGCTAAGTACACAAACAAGTCACAAGCACAGAAACAGGTAAACTAAGCTATCGATGCCACTGTTGTGTCTGGAAATGTAACGCTTGACTGGATAATGACGGATACACTTGGAACGGACACTGCTTTAATTCGATATTGCTGTGCTTACAGGGTTGCCAACAGTGTATATATATTCAGTTATGTAAAGCGGGTATGTAATAGCACTCACGCTACATAGTTGTCAACTGGCTTTTAATACTTGGATAGATATAGCAATAGAGATACTACAATCAGCACCGAAGCATGATGCAGTACATGGAACAGTCAGGCTTCACACCGGAGGGTCGGAGACCACACAAAGTTCTTCCATGTGTGCACATATGTGCTTTGCCAACAGGTGTCATGAGCCAGCGCTAAGAAAGGGGTTAAGAATTAGACGCGTGTTCTGGAAGATGCGGGCGCTGAGAAAGGAGTTTAAGACTGAGGACGCAGGCTTTAGAGGATCTACGATATCTTGTACAGCTTTCTCTCTCTTATCGACAATGTGCACGTCTTCAAGTGTAATATTGTGACACTATGCAGCATTCATATTTGCACATAAACCTTGTTGTTCGTGTTGTCGTCGTTGTCGGCGAGGACGATGTTGACGCTGGTGTTGGCGGTCTATATAGGCGATCTAGATTTGCGAAACTTTTTCTGACACTTGGTTCCGGCTGCCGAAGCGCTTGCTCTTGTAGCCCTTTCCATTTGCCACAAAAGTTGATGTGACCGAATAATTGCCAAATCGCGTGTCACCGTTCGCCCTTGAATCGGAGAACTACTGGGGAACACGAAACTTTCGGTGTTAACAGTTACGTCCCACCTAAATGCCCTGCAGCAAAGTTTTTTGGTGTTCTTTACCCGCCGTCCTTGCTTAGTGGCTAAGGCGTTGAGCTGCTAAGCAGGAGGTCGCAGGAGCAAATCCCGGCCGCGGCGACCGCGTTTCGATGGGAGGGAAATGCAAGAACGCCCGTGTACCGCGCATTTGATGCACGGTAAAGAACCGAAGGTGGTCAAAATTAATCCGGAGTACCACACTACGGCGTGCCTTATAATCAAATCATGGTTAGGCACATAAAACACGAAAATTTTATTTAATATTAGAATCTTGGCGTTCTTTAGTCATTGTCGAAACAAGTAGGAAGTGTGTTATATGTTCCGGAATGGCTGAACTTATCACCCTCAGCTTCTCACGCTCTGCCCCAAAGAAGGACGGACTTGCTTGACACAATATGACCAAATATAAACAGGCGTCATGTATGCCTAGATGTCTAGCTTTCTTTGGGATTTGCCTGTAGTGCCATGCAAGGCGCTGGGAACTGCGAAAGGAGCAGAGAAGCGCCGTATCTAACGCAACGCGGCTTCGTCAAGAAAATATCGGCCGTCGACCGTGTCTCACATTCAGTGAAGGACCTATAGCCTTCATCCTGACACGAACACGTCGACGAGAGGGTGTACGAAGGAGCAAAGCGTATATGAGAAGGGTAAACACTGCAGGCAGGGGGTCATGCAGAGTCATTTTAGAGTTCCACTAACACGGCGTGCGTGGTGCTAGACGGAGTGTATTTCGTAATAAAGTCGAGCTCCTTCCGGTCGACCTCGTGGTCACCGTCGTGCCGAGCTAGAAGGACCCCGAAGGTTGCGGAGAAAAGGCGCGGCGCCGCCGCCGTCCGACTTCGCCGAGGCGACACTTTCCGCGTTGCGTTCGCGTGCCTTTGCGCGCTCTGTATTGTGCGCTCCACATTTCGACGCCGTCGCGCGGCCACCTCGCTTACGGCCGGGACAGCGCCGGTGGTCGGCGCGGCTCATATATAAAGGCCACGGTGCGCAGAAATCGTTGCGCGTGAGCGGTGGTGCGGGGCTTCCACTTCTCCGTAGTGGCACACTTGGTTCCAGCCGGAGAGACTGCGGTAGGATGCGCTCCTGTTCCTAAATTCACGGATGGGTCATTTACCCGCCGGATCTGCCGTTGGCACGCTCAGCAAGGCCGAGAGGCTTTTCGCCTGTCGACTGCGAACTCAAGCAGCAAAGTGAACGAGAAGAAGTGTCACCTCAACGGTTGTCGAGGTCACACTTGAAACGGATCAAAATCGGAATCAAAATCATGTTTTATTGAGTTATTAAGTGTAATACATACTAATTCTTAGTATCTGTACATAAAAAAAACAATCCACAATTTTTTTTCAAGCGCGATCTTTGGCTTATGTTTGGGCGCTCGCAAAGATATATCGCTCAAGTCATGATAAAGTTATACCTGAAGGTCGTTAGGAACTTATAGCGAAGGCTCTTCGCCACTCCCGCATCAAAAACTCGTTCTGGAGAGGCTCGTTGCAACTTTTCTCATTAATTTTTACGCTTTACGATTTCGCCAGACGTCCTTTTTTTCTTCAGACAATGACACACTTACGCACGCCCAGAAAGAAGAAAATAACAGCGACGCGAAACAAACGTAGCGTGAACAGTAACTAAGAGAGCAAACTCAACGTCGAGAACAGCAAAGAAGAAAAGCGTGAGGGAGTAATGTAAGCTTCCAGACCCTGAGGGCCAGCACGCGGTTTCCTAGTATTTCAGCCCCACTTTATTCGCACACGACGCCTCTTTCTAATCGTTGATTGGGTGCATCTACTTTCGTCTATGTTTCCTCTCTACAACGGCTAGAGTGGAGGCTTGCCCCATTACGTTCCTGCGTGGTTACGGTAACCATTTTCACTGCGACTGCTACCGACTCTTTTTGCTTCACAAACCCTTCTCTATCTCTCTATGTCTCTCGCTGTCTCCAGGTGTGCCACAACCGCTGAAGAAATGGCAACTCTTCAGTACCGCAGCTACGGTGCTCATTCAGGAGCAACGGCACGTCATCACTGCAAATGCGAGGACAAGACAGAAACGCAACACTGACCGTCGGAGGCGAGAAGTGAGAAAGTAAAACAGCGTCGAGCACCGAACGACAAGGGTTCGTTTAAAGCGCGTTGAAGCGCCCGCTGAAGGGCAGTGAATAAGTACCCATTCTGTCGCAACGCGACTGTTTTGCAAGCCCGCCACTTGTCTCTATGGGGGCTCTTTAACCTCGTGTAGTGCACACGCGTGAGCACGCGCAAGAGTGCAGATAATGGGAGTGCGTCTTCTCCCGAGCGCGCGGCGTGGCCCATCTGATCGTTCGTTGCGGGAACGAAGAGCGCACGCGCCGTACTCGCGCGTTCCAGAAAACCGCCCCCGTCGATTCGACGACGACGACGACGCCAAGTGGCCGGCAGGGTCAACGACGTGACGGACGTCCGAGGAAAACCTCATTTCACGTCCCATTGCGCGCGCGCCACCGCAGCGGCGGTTCGGTCACCGGACGTTGGCGACGAGGCGTCCGTACGGGCGGCGTGGGTGGACTGCGCAACCGCCGGCCGCCGAGCGGGAGCTTTGCGCGGACTTGGGAGCGTTCCGCGGACTCCTGAAAAGCCACTGGCCCGTTTGTTGCGCACCGAGGAGCTCGATACCTCCTGTTCGCGTTGCTGTGGAGAAAGAGGGAAGCACACTGCAAGTTGCGCTGTATAGTGTGTGCACAGAGTACGCCGTTAACAATGGATTGGCACGCGCCCTGTTAGTGCTGCCGTGTGCTGCAACAGTGGCCGTTGGCATTAGTATACGGTGCTGGCCGAGGCATAGTCGCTGGTTGGCGGAAGCGTGGAAGAATTTGGAACCAGCCCCACATGCCGCTTTTCGAACGCAGTAACCAATGCATATAGTCAAGGGTTGAAGAGAGAGGCATCTGGCCAGATAAAGCTATACATATAGCAAGTATACATATTGTTAGGGACAATAAACCGACGAAATTGACGTCTCGATGCCCCTACAGGCCCACGAGCGCCGAAAAGTCAATTTAGTCGTTTTACGGTCTATGGCAAGATTTATTATTGATATACAGCGTGGAAACCCAGAGAAAACTTATATCACTATGCTGCCGAAGCATGCAACCTGAAGTCAAGGGTTGCACTGCGCAGTTCTCTCACTCAAGATCCGAGTGCCTCCTTAAATAACAGACTTCAAGTTAATGCCGTGATAGATAAATACCTTTATTGAAGACCGAGGGACGTACTTCAGCATTTTTGTGCTTCCCGCATTTATAAACATTGTGTGGGCGGCTGCGCACTGTAATACTTTCAAATCACCGTGCGCGCGACCAGGGCCATCTGCTACGCGTCATGGAGCTGGTTTGTCAGTTCCTGCTCTCAAAAGCTTCGTAGCTTGAGTAAGGGAGCGCGGTGTGCCTCGCGGGGTCCCATACCGTCGGGGAAAGCCCATTAGACAGAACAGCCCTAATGTCTTGCACTGAATATTCATCGAAGGCTTTCATGCCTTGAGCTACGTACAACACGTACTTCGCCCATGGACTAACGCTGCCTGTGCACCTCGTGCAACGAAGGCACCTTTAACCTCTCTTACATAGGCACTGCACTCAATGAGATACTTTAGTTTGGATGTTGCTTGTTTTGAGGTGTGTCTCGTGTACGTAGTACAGCTGTGGCCTGCACGGTGCATATCGTTTAATCAGATCCATTTGGAGGGAAATGACAGGCAAGCCTCTCCAGGATTCTTTAAAGGGCTCTCTCCTTTTCTTTTTCCTTCTCAGGTGTAACTACAGGCTGTGCAGTTGAATACGGTCAATTTCCTGCGACTTGAGAACTTTTTTTAAACGTTCTGTACGCTTTCGCTCTCTCTCTCTCTCTATCATTCCTCCCAACATAACTCTGCTAGGTATTCATGTCAATCTTACGTTCTTTATTTTATCCATGCCTTGTGTACGTGTATAGAGCGAACTGCGGTAAAGAAAGGAACTGCAATGTCGAAGTTTAGTCTTAATCTGTTTTTAATTTTGCTGTAGTAGTGGGCTGTATGCTCCCCAAACATGTTTTTTTTTCCTTAAGTGGTCACTTTGCGCGTTTCGATTCAATTACTTTCAGTGTTCAGTGTGCTCTTCTTGAAGAAACGTTTCAGGTTAACTGCATGGCTAGTCCGACAGCTCCATTAGGTACCTTCCACACTTGACTGTAATGACCGTGCATATAGCACTGTCATGGTTTCTGGCAGGTCTTCTAGAGGATATGGATAGTACTTACATCAGCATTTATCTGACGCAAAGCATACGGGCCCCTAATGCCTTCCGCGATAAACAATGTAGAAGTCGTCGTTCTCCGTACATTCAGGTGAAAGTGTGTTCATGAATCACGGCCCGCACACTGTGGGCAGCGACAAAACGTCCAAAAGTTTCTTTCAAAGCTAATTAGCTGGCACTGCTATTGCGCCTATAATGGAACGTTTTAGCAGAGCGTTGCTTACGCTGCGCTCCGCTCACATTTCACGTTTACCGGTGATGGCATGGACTGCGTTGATTTCGCCTATTTAACAAGCGCGTCTCCCAGAGACGTCAGTGTCACTCTCTCAGCTTGGTAATGACAAACCAAGTAGACGCACCTTCACGCTCCGCTCAGCAGGCTTCGTAGCGGAACGTTGCCAGTAGTAGTAGCATTAAACTTTATCAAGACAAGGAACGGGGAAAGGGGTCAAAGAGCGATGGTTGGCTCCCCTAGTCCAGGGCTCCACAGGCCTTGGCCGCTCACTGTACTGGCTGGAGGAGTGTCCTCTGCACCCCCAGCTCCGCTAATGATCGTTGTTGGTTTGTGTTAGGCTGAATAGCTAACTCTGTCGGCATTCTTTCACACGTTCACGAAATGTGGGAAAAGGTTTGTCTACCTCCGTACCACGGGAACCTAGCTTGATATTGTGTGCAGTAGAGTGAGTTGAGTATTAAGAGATGCGGATAAGGATATGTTTACATTTTTTTCTGAGGTTTGTGGGCTCTTTCTTTCCCGTTTAAAGATTTGTGCGGGGAGGCGTATTTTTGGCGTGTCAGAACGCTAGTGTTCCAACATTTCGCGTGGGATGCTCTGGCATAGGCAAGGCGTGTGAGCTGGGCTGCTCCGCTTGGTTGCAAAGATCACGAACTAGGGCATCAGCCCATTCGTTCCCTGCGAGGGCCGAGTGTCCTGGGCACCATATCATAGTGTGGTAGGGTTGCAGGTGAGGACCTATAGCAACCTAAGGGTAGTAGAAGGCAAATGACCTGTCATAAATAAGCGACGTGCCTCTTGAGAATCAGTCACTATGGATGAGGAGCGGTCCTCTCTTCTCTTTATATTGGATAGCTAGGGCTATTGCTGCAGTCTCCGCAAAAGTTATGCAAGATATATTGCTAAGGATGCGGTGACGAGGGGTTGGTGTTGGTGATGCTTATGCTTCGTAAGCTGTTTGGTGGAAATGTGCTTGTGACACTCTTAAGGCGTATCCTCCATAGCTTCTCATGTATTTAGAGGGGTAGGGACTCCTCTACGGGCTAATATAGTTCTGCCTGCCATGGTAGTGCTGAGGCAGGTCTATCTTCGAGACCAGTACCGGCAGTTTGGAGCTCCGCAAAATGGTTATGTAGGCCTTTCAGCCGGAGTTCGTAAAGGCAGCGCTAAGGCAACTTTATACGCGCTGCGAATGATGGCGTCAACTTGGTATTCGTCGGACTTGCTCAGGCGGTGGTAGAGCATCCCGCAGCATATTAGACTAAGGACGGAAGCTTGGACTAGCCGTACGGTGTCTTTCTCTGTCATTCCTTTGTGGTGATACGTTATACGACGTATATCATCCTTGAGATTCGCTTAGTAGGGCTGCGTAAAGTTTTGATTGTGTGTGCAGCCTTGCCATTGCTTTGCACCCAAAAACCCAGAATGCACTATTGGGTGACTTCAGCAATGGGGTGGCCGTCCACGCTGAGATTTATTTGACCGCTTGTTTTATAGCGAGAATTGTGAATTCGGACAGCCTCTGATTTTCCGGGGCGCAGCTTAATCATCTGTTCGTAGTGAAACTCCTGAAGCCGCCTCCTGAAGTGTTTGCTCTTTCTGCGCTAGGCAGCCTTAACCAACCCCATACAAAGCGTAGCCTAATTGCGGCATTTCATCTAGGGCGTGGGCGAGTCTGCGCATAGCTATGTTGAACATGGGCAGAATTCGACGATGCGCTGCCGGTGTATACGCGTTGTGCGCACGCACATTAGTGCTCCGCAGAGGGCTGTGCGCAAAATTGGTACGATACGCTGATATGAACGGAGTGGACCGTAAACGGCCTGCAAAACTGTTTAATGGCGATTGAAGGCACATAATTACTAGTTAAGTAAGTCTTGGCACAATATTTATAGCATGGCCATGTAGCCAAGCTTATACCATTATAACGTATAATATATATACAACAAACGCGGTTGCAATAGATATAATTATACAAAGCACTGAACGTGATATAGCGTCTAATTAATGCTTCACATGGCGGCTTTTCCGAAGGCAGTAGCCGACGCTTTATCAAAGTTTCAAGTCGTACGACTATAGGGACCTGCCTGCTATCGTATTTGAATATATCGATTGTTCAGAATGAGTTAGTAGCATAAGAAACGCTGAATATGTCTTTCGCTTGTGTGGAATAATTTGTGCGAGAAATACTTATAATGGTCGATGCTGTGAAGCCAAACATTGTCCCCATAAGTATTTTCAAGTTGCGATATGATATTTAAGTGACAAATTGAGACGAAAGGTGTGATTATTGAAGGTGTCTCAATAGGTTTGGGTATGGCAAAAAAGTCAAGCGTTCTCTTTCTTGTGAAACTGCGGTTTGAGGGGAGACATAGATAGGGCTCTTCAATGAATCGTGGGGAAGTATGCCTGCATACCTAGCAAGCTACTTAGCATGGGTATAACGAAAAATTAAATAATATGCGCAGTACACGTCCCAAACCTGTGGATTCAAGTCGTCTGCTTAATAGGTCACCTGGATAACACTTTTCGCTTGTGAGCGGACACTACCTGGTGGATAGAAACATAACTTATACCCGCAACCAAAACTCTGGACTAGATGTGCAAAATTAGTAAGGACGCGCGAGACAAACAATACAGTAAAGAATGCATAAGAACCATACATGATTGAGCTGTAAGGGGTTAAAAAAGCTGAAAATATGTTGAAATTACAAACATTTTATTATAGGTAAAGTTATTATCGTCATTCTGCTACAATCTGCTGCATCGGGGCAACATTCATGCATGGCCGATCACCTGGCCTTGCTCAAGGTAAACTTCTTAAACGTCTCTGTAAACCTGTGTCCACATGCGCCGCTGAATCCCTGTACCTTCGCGAGCATGGTCACCGTGAACTGTGATCAAAGGTGCATCGCGTGAGCAGGCATGTAACTCCGAACCTGGCACGCTCTGGTTCAGTCGAGTATAGTGAGGAAATTGCGTTGACGATGATTCGCCGCTTCGCGAACTAACTCTTGCCATCGTATCAGAGCAAGAGCAAACAGCCCTTCCGGTTCTACTGAAGCATCTCGTGGAATGTCGGATCCTTTCAGCCGTCTTATCAGGAGCACGCGCTGACCACATACGTACTACGTCGGGGTGGCTTTCCTTTGTGTAAGAATAGCGGTTGTGACAAGCTATCGCTCGGGGGAGGGCCCGCACTTGCTCCCACCGTGTCATCACATCACAGCGGGAGCGGCGCGCAACCTTGCGCTTTTCATCGCAGCCGACCGCGCGTAGACAGTCAGCCCTCAATGGGGAGACGTGCCTTCTCTTAATTGGCGCCCCCGCTGGGAGATCTCTTCGGAAGATGGCACCATCACCGAGAGAGAGAGAGAGAGAGAGACTATAGCAGACCGCGACAAGAGGGCGTCTCAGTGAGACTCTGCTGCCATCGTCAGTTGACGTAACCACGACAGAAAAGAAACGCGAGGGGAAAGGTGACGCAATGATGTCCTCGTCTCTTCCCGGTGTGCCTTCCTTCCGGCGAGACGCGAGCCATCCGTGTAGCCGAGACGAGCCGGGACCGCACCGCCGTTTGGGTGGCTCGTTAGGCTTTGTCGATGTCGTCGTCGCCGTTACTGTGTGTACGTTTGATTAAATAGACAAAAGGGCGCCGAGGCTGCCATGGGCCTTTTTTTTTTCTTTTGAAAGACACCCCGTGGACCGCGCGAGCAAATAAAGAAGTAATGGCGCAGTCAATGTGCTTCAGCGCAATAAGCTTCGACGCCACTACGTCGTCCCCTGGTCGTTAGGTAGTGCGTTCGGCAGCGGGGCCCATTAACTGGATAATGGCGGGAATGGCTGGACACTGGGCTCGGGAAGTGGTGACGAAGTCGGTGCTTCTTTGTCGTACCTTCGTTCACGTCCGCACAGCGGAGCTGGAGAAGTTGTGTAGTCAGAAGTGAAGACAGGGCTTTAAGTGTCCTTGACCATTCAGTATTCTGTCCGTTGCCTGCGCCAGTTGCTTATTACATTTATTTTATGTTTGCCTGTATTTAGCTTCCGACTGTTGTGTTGCTCTAAATATCGTTTTTACGCTCGGACTTCTGTCATACTGTTCACTGTTCTTCTTCTGTTCACTGTTTGGAGTGATGAAATTATTGTCTTGTGCTCCTAGTGAGGGCACCTTAAATGTACAATACATCACGAGCAAACGTTGGGAGTTCTCTTCCGGGGCTCAAAGAGGCACCGTTTATCGGTCCTTTCAGCGTAGACGCTGATTATATTTTTTTTTCTGCACAATGCTACCTTCCGCAGATTTGATAGGTTATTTGTGTGCACTCTTCTAGGGTTTCTTTCCCAGAGCTCAGCGATTCGGAATGCGATTGAAGATGTGACATTCTTTTTTTTCTTGTCACCTGTTTATATAGGTCTTTGTACTTTTCTATAATGCAAAAATGCATGAAATGCTGGTTGGATTGATACTTCCTACCTACCTACCTAACAGCGTCCCGTCTTTGAGAAACAAGCCCAAGACCTTTAGGTTGCGTGGATAACTGGGCTAAGTTGACCTAACATTCCTTGGCATGTCCCGCGTTATATTCGTTGCAGTGGGCCTGATCGTTGTCACGCTTACTGCACTTGGCACATGTTCACCGACCTAGAAAACGAGGTCTTGCCCATGTCCAATTCACATTTATCGGTTTCTTCGGCAAGGCAGACAAACGACTCTGGTTAACCACGCGTAGCGCAGAAAACACCCTTCACTCGACCGTCCGTTATAATTAAGGCCGTGCCCATTGTTGGCCTCGGACATTCCTATGCATAGACGACGGCATAGACAAATATCATCATCATCATCAGTAGAAGCCGATTTTCATGCCCACTGCAGGACCAAGGCCCCTCCCAGGGACCTCCAATTATCTCTGTCTTTCAGTAGCCGATTCCAAGTTGTGCCTGCAAATTTCCTAATTTATTTACATCACCTATTTTTCTGGCGTCCTCGACTGCTCTTCCCTTCCCTTGGCACCCATTATGTAACTCTAATCGACCACCGGTTATCTGCTATATACGCATAGCATGGCCGGCGCAACTCCGTTTTTTTTTTAATTGGACAAATATAATAGAATCCGAATGGTATTTCATGCGAACACTTCGTCGCGATCGAACACATCGCCTCGCCTCACTAAGGTAGGCAGGGGCGAATATCTACACTGCCTTGGTCCCAAGCAGTAGACAAGAAGCGGTGTGACGCAACACCTGCAGTAACCACTGACGCTGGCTCACACACTCCAGCGACCGTGGCGACCTCTTTATCACAACGGAGAATTAAGTCGGCCGCGTCGCAAAGCTACAATAATCAAGCAAATGAGAAAATAGCTGCTATATTCCTACCGAGCACGCAGTATCGAGTGGCGTATTTATAGAAAGGATGCTGACAGGAGGGACCTTTATACGTAAATGGCGTCCACTTTTTCATATACGGTTTGTTCCGTGCTCCTTCTATGCCCACTTGCGCGCGGATCAAGGTTTTTCGCGGGTATAGGAAAAAAAAAAAAAAACGCCGCCTTTTGTTCCGCCGATCACCTAATCGCCTTTCCGGCAAGCAGTATACGCGACGCCCGGACGCGTGCGTGTCGGCAAGCACTGTGCGAATATTTGGCAGCCAGCGAGAGAGACTGGTGGCAGCGGCGGCACGCTTACGTTGTTGTCGTGGGACGGCTGGCTGCTGCTGACCGAATCGCGTCGCAGTGGTTACGGCAACGCGAGCACGACCGGCGCACCCTTTTTTCTTTTTTTTCGTTGCATACCTGTTGAAGGGGCAGTGGTTGGAGACCGCAGGAGGGCTGCCAAGCGCGAAATGAACGCGCACGGTCCTTGCTACGCCTTGTCCGTCGTGCTCTGGCTCCTGGAGACCCCGCCCACTTCTTTGGCCACACGCGACCCCGTAAGACGGTTGTTTACCGCGGCTCCGTGTAAGCTTCCTCATCGAAACCAGACGCACTATAGGAGGCCGTTGACTTGATTAACTGCTGCCGGCGGCGCGGGCTGGAAGGAATCCGCCGGCAATAATATAAACAACGATAGTAAGGAAAAGAAGTCGCGCCCCGGTGGTTTGCCGGTATACATATATGTGAGCGTGTGTGAGGCACTCGCTCTCTATTCGCGCATTTTCTTGTTGTTTCCTTCGCTTTGTTGCGTTGAGTATCGATCCAGCAATTAATCGTACTGCGCAATGTCGCCTGTGGCGAACGTTTGCCCAGTTCTGTGGTGTGCACGGGGATATGTAATTATTGGGCGTAGAAAAACGGGAGGAGTTGGCTCCTATGCGAGAAGCATGGGTATCACATCCGGCGCCCGTGTGGAGTAGGTAGTTCGTAGGTGTTTACCAACGTATGAAAGTCAACTCTTTACTGTGTTCGGTTTACGACATTCCTCGTGTAATTCAGATACACTAGTTATGCACAATTTATTGGTGAATCTAGACCAGCATTTGCAGCAATTCTAAGGGGCATGCCATCCTTTGTCGAGACTGCGGGAACTCGCGGAAAGAACAAGTGAACAACCGCGATGGTAATCAGTCTGTTCTTCCCGCATGCTTGCCCCCAGTGTTCGCTCGCCATGCCTTTGTCGTCAGCTTCAGTTCACATTAAGTGCGCTTTCTCTATACGGGTGTTTGAGAGTAAAATATTCTGGTCTAGACAATCGCGATCAATATAGTTTGGAGACAAGAGCCCGTATTAAAAAAAGTTTTCTTAAGCTAGAACCCTTCGTAAGAGTAATTGCCCGCATATCACACATATCATCGACGAAGGCTCCGGCCAATGGCAAATAGAACTTCCGAACGCAAAGTGTCGTGAATTCCGCTCTAGGAGTCTAACGACATTTTCTTTTTTTCTTTCTTTTTTCTTTCTTTTTTCTTTTCTCCTTTTTTTTCTAAGTTCGCGGACTGAAAAGAAACGCTACGATGCACGGCAAAAAAAAAAAAAAAAAAAACAATATCGCTTAACAGAGTGGTGATTTGGGCGACCTGTAACAGTTCAGTTATGATGGCGGTCCAGAGAGGTCTATAGAGAAGGAAGTGTTCACGCGGTGTGTCTTGGTGACGTCACCTTTACGTATTCCTTCCCATACGTGTTTTCCAGCGCGTGTGTCACAGTTTAAGAGCTGTGCCTGTTTCTTGTTCACGTTTTCACCATATATAAGCTGATGGTGGTCCAATAAAATTTAGTTGGAAGACAACGCTGTGTCCTTGTTACATTCTTGTTGTTTTTTGTTGTTTTTTTTTTGTTTTTTTTTGGTCCCTTCTTTTGCGTAGTGTGCTGACCGCCATCATGAGTGAAAAAAAAAATATTTGTAGCTTACACATTCACTCTGAAACCAACTGTTGCAGCACACGTAAGGGCGTTGTAGTACATGTCCCAATTTAGACAGGACGGCCGTTCCCGCCTCCCTCCCTCCCCCAAGAAAAACGTTAATGTTGTACGTGTTTCGAAACTTTTGCAATTCTATATTATATTTGCGTCGACCGCTGCGCTATTTAGGGTCTATGACTTTGGTCGCTGTTTACTATCATAAGTATTTGTTAATATAATATCTGACACTAGTGTTGGAGTACGGGAGGTAACTGTCGATTAATATAAACAAATTTGTGTATCATCTTTTTCTTGAGTTTAGCTAAACTGTGCGATTGTTTGTCTCCGATTTTCGGGCCTCGTGCATTTTCGTGCTGCTTTGTTTTTCTGAAAATGGCATATTGATTTCCATATTCGCGAATCTCCTCGTTCAGTACCTTCTTGCACATTAAAGAAATCTTTCGACTCAAAAGCCAAAACCACCCAATCGTCTGGTGAAAATGGTGGTGACGAATTTTCGCTCGCTGTGCAATGTTCGAAAAAAAATTGCCAGATCTATTGAAACACGAACGGACATTCTGAGTATTGATTACGTTATTATGTAGACTAAGTCGAATGCTTATTGAACTACTTACATAATATTATTCTCTTGGAAGCTGGTGCCTCTCCCCGTCTTCCCCACACCCGCGTATTAATCAACCAAATCAATTAATTAATCATTTATTTATTTATTTATTTATTTATTTATTTATTTATTTATTTATTTATTTATTTATTTATTTATTTATTTATTTATTTATTTATCAACGTAGTGTTCTTTGGCCTTGTTATAAGAGGGCTATCCGCTCGTCCCCAATGTTAACTTGCCAGCCAAGTTGCAGCGCTCTTTATTTTAATTACTTGTTTACTGAACTAGATTTCTTTCGAGACGGAGGTGGACCTCGAACGCTTGATGGCTTTTCCTATACACCAGATGGATTGAATTAACGCGGACACCCACTCAGTGGCACGCTTAAAGTTTGACTGGCAGACGCTTTATGTCGCTTAGTCGCTGATTAATACGCCCGAAATTATACAGGCGAGAGACGGTGGTTGATTGGTTTTCGACTGACAGGCACGTGTAGCCTATTGGAACTGGTTGCGTCTGCGTTCGTCTAGTTGGATGGAAACCGAAGTAGTATACGATCTCGTAGCCTTTGGGACAAGGCTGCACGCTGGCTCGGCTGGTGCGAGTTTTCCAAGCATTGTGCACGCGAGCGGTGCTGTCGGCCCACGTGTATACGGCGCAGTGGCGTGCTATTTCGGGCACCTCATTGACGGTCGGGCTAATGGAAATGGTATACGGACGCCTGTCAGATACACTGCAACAGTCGTGCCGATGGTGATTAACTTCCAGGGCAAAGAACGCGTGAACGCGCAGGGAGCTGGTTACGACGGTCCTGGCTGGCACGTTTCCGAGCTGATTGATTGTTCGTGCCGCATATACTGTCGCTTGGCCTATACCTCTCGCCAGTTTCGAGACTGCAGCGGCGCGAGCGAGCCTTTTTAGTAGTCAGCGCGACGGAGGTCTGCTGCAGTGCCCCTAATTCGTATGCGTACGATAGGTAAGCAAATACCTGCATGTACTTTGGACGCCAACCCTCCAGCTCTTCTTTTTGTCAATCGCAATCTGTACTGCCATATGAGTTTTTGTATGCCTGCGGAATGCTGCTGATTTGGGCCGCTGTGTGAGTTCGCGTGCGATCGCTGATTTGAATGAGTGAGGGAGTCAAATGTATAAGAGAGGTGCGCTGACTTGAAATGATGAATGAGGGGACGAGCGAGCGAGCAAACGAGCGGGTGTGCGTATTCGAGAAGTGTAAACAAGGGTATGAAGTGAAATCAGTGAGTGATTCAGCGACTAACTGAACGAGTCAGTGAGTTAGTGCACGAGAGAGGTAAGTGAAGTGTATTGAAATGAGTGAGTGAGTAGGGTGGAGTGAATTGAAGTGAGTGAGTGAGTGAGTGAGTGAGTGAGTGAGTGAGTGAGTGAGTGAGTGAGTGAGTGAGTGAGTGAGTGAGTGAGTGAGTGAGTGAGTGAGTGAGTGAGTGAGTGAGTGAGTGAGTGAGTGAGTGAGTGAGTGAGTGAGTGAGGGAGCGAGTGAAACAGTCCGCAAGCAAATAGGTCTAAAAGCCCCGGAAATGCCTTTTTTTTTCGGTTTTCCATTTCCATCCGTACAACTTCGGTGCGCGAAGAGCCCATAAACGCACTACCGACTACTGCACAGTTGCACCCGGCACGACAAGGAAGTGTTTAGGTGGGAGCAAAATTGCTCTTATGCGGCTATCTTCAGCCCCGTCTGTATAATGACAGCAAAAGTATCGCGATATGAGCGGATGAATGTAAGAAAGGAAGTGTCGAATCAATTGAAGACAAATATCCGCACGTCGCTGGCATTTATTCCCCTTTCTTTCTGTCGCGGGGTGATGTGCTGGGCGTCACCCGAGTTAATTGTTTCGGCAGTCCACAAACGGCACCGGCTAAGTGCCGTCATTAATGTCATTACGCTGGCCAGTTTGTCCTCTGTGGCGCGGAGATAGCTGCGGCGGATAAGCTCGCGTGCGCCGGTCGTTCCCGTAAAATGGAGCAACATAACCGGACCCCCCATCGATTAACCCTTTGATTATAGGGCCCACCACATTCGCTGCCGTTCCTCGGCGCCAGCTAGGTAGAAAGAGTGTCGATATTCCCTCGAGGGAAAGGCTTGCCTTTGATAGAATGCGGTGTAAAAAAAAATACGCTTACCATTGTTTATGTAGAACAGACTTAAAACGTGTTCTGCCTGGCGGTGCGTTCGGGCGACCCACGCTTCGCTCGTCAGCTGGATCGTCAATGACGTGCGCCGGCATTAGTGGCGTTCTGGATCGTCACGTTGTGATCTAGTTCGCGCTCGCTTAAAGTCGCCGTAAGCTACATTGTGTTTATTTTCCCTTGTTTTGAACGGAAGCTGGGGATGCGCTCTCGATTAAGGTTCTGGTCAACAATGTGGGTGAAAGGCGAAACTGCGTGCGGGCACTTCCTCAACCGATGACTATATTGCATGCAGGTCAGCAAGTCTCGCTGATCGTCGAAATAACAGTGCTTTAATCTTTTATTCTTTGTTCTCCGTGGCTGGTTGGAGTAATCAAATGAAAGTATACTGACCAGCTTTCTAGGATTTGAAGTGGATGGCTTTGGCGTTAGGCTGCTAAGCACGAGGTCGCGGGATCGAATCCCGGTCGCGGCGGCCGCATTTCCATGGGGGCGAAATGCAAAAACGGCAGTGTGACGTGCATTGTGTGCACGTTAAAGACCGCAGGTGGTCAAAATTAATCCGGAGTCCCCCATTACGGCGTGCCTCATATTCAGATCGTGGTTTTGGCACGCAAGAACCCCAGAATCTAATCTAATATAATTTAAAGTGGACTGGAAAGCTTTAGTTGGTGACTCTATACGAGAAAAAGAATTTCCGGCGTATTGTCAGCTTGGTGGGACGCCTGGTGTCGCAGCAATCATGTCACGAAGCGGAAAGACTGACCTGTAATCCTAGCCCAGATGCGTTTCATGCGTAGAGTTCCTTAGAAAAATTTTGAGTGGGTTCGTATAATTTTCGTGCGTGTAACCTCAGACGTTCTTGTGGTGGTACTTATCAAGCTCTATAGCTTTCAAACTTCGAGAAAATCATATTTTTTTTAGAAATTCATGAAGTTCATACATTTCTACACATATGCCTGATCATTGAAAATTGTTCCATTTATAACGCAATACTGTTTTCAAAAGGATTCACTTGCAAAAGCACAAGGGGCCGTTCGAAACCAGAAGGACAAAGCTTAGGCAAATCCGTCCGCTATACCGATTATATGTCTTTCAATTCGTTCGTTCGTCCGTTCGTTCGTTCGTTCGTTCATTCATTCATTCATTCATTCATTCATTCATTCATTCATTCATTCATTCATTCATTCATTCATTCATTCATTCATTCATTCATTCATGATGGTTGAACCACCATCACTGCAGCTCCCGTAGGCCATCGCGCCGGAGTTCTTTCTAAGAATTTTTTTAGAAAATCTTATGGTTGCTTGTTAACAGTGCGGAAAAGTGTAACCCATGGCACGCATTTTGTTGATAATAACAGCGTGGTCATCTCTCGCTGCGTGTTATGAACGCGCCGCGACGTAAGGTGGTGCCACGGAGAAAATGAATCAAAAGTATAGCTTCATGTGGTTTTGTCCAATTTGTAGCGTGGCTACCTTGAGTAGACATTTTCTCTGGTGACAAGTCATTATTCTTGTAACGCAGTTCGTTGATTTATTATTACAACGGGAAAAGATGTGGCGCATGACCAGCTCAAATGCGAACATTTCCAACAAACTTTGTAAAATAATAATGTCTACCTTTCACAACGACATGATTTCTCAGATCAACCAAGTATTCATCCCCTCATCAGTGACCCTTTAAGGTAACGAGTTAATCTGCTCCTTCAGATACGAATGCGGCTGCCTGATTCTATTTACGTCGATCGGATTCAGTCACATCCAGTAGTTCACTTTCACTAACAACGTCGCAGCGATGATTGAGCTCGTCACAAAACTCAACCTTGACGTAATAGTTCAGCGGAAACCCGCTAGGTGGAAACCCACCTAGCAGGTTTCCGCTGAACTATTACGTCAAACACTTGCCTTTGCTTCGAGTTATTGACAAATTCGACTTCTCCCTGCCATATCCTAGCCGCCTGGTTAGCTCAGATGGTAGAGCGGCTGCCCCGGAAAGGCGGCAGTGCCGGGTTCGAGTCCCGGTCCAGGACGAATTTTTCTTCAACTGCGAGGATTTTATGTCGAGGAACCCGTATGGGTTTCTTTTGTAGCAATTGCTACATTTGGGTGGATGCCTCATTTTTCCTTTAAAACTCAACCTTGCGGAGGTAGCGGACGACATACAAGGACCTAACCTCAAAAGGCCACCACAACAGGACACGTATTACAAGATTTCGTTACACCTACGAAACTATGAGTAGGGAGTCGAAATTAATAAAATCAATCCTCCACTTCTTTCTTTCATTTCATTCCTTCTCAACGCGGAGAAAACGTGAAATGTCTCAGACACTAAATTGTTCGTGACATCAGGTCTTAGTGATGCCGTTGTCAGTCTCAGCCAGTCGAAGCCGCGTGATAGCTACCCCAGACCGAGTCACCAGCGCCACGTAACTTTTGTAAACGGTGCACGTGTGATCTGGAAGGTTTTCCACTTCGTTCTTTTACAAACGTCTGCTTAATGCACTTCGTTGAGTGAACACAGTGATGCAGAGGTAAAAAAAAAAAAACTTGACCGCCCAAGCACTCCGTACAGATGGCTAACCAGCGAAGCTGAAGCGTGCGGACCCGGTGTTCAGCAGTGGGTTAATCCCGACGCTATATTGATGCGTTTCTCGATTATTGGTTACATGTTTGTGTTTCTAGTGGAACGCAAGCGTCAATGGCGGGCGGATGCTGCTAACCACGACGCCGAGCTAACTCGAGATATCGAACGCATGCGACAACGGCGAGCCGAGGCCGCGGCGTTGCGGGCAGAGCAGCGTCAACGTGGCAATGGCGGGAACGCGTTCGCTAACGACGTCACTAACGGCGCTGCCAATGGCGCGCGCGCTTGGGTGCGACGTAGAGAACCACGTAACTGACGGCGCAGCCAATGGAGACCTTTATCGAAACATGTGGTGAACGGTTTTTCGTTTCGCCTAGCCATATACAGCTTTCGCTGTAAAAGTAAGTATTCAGGCTTGACGTCAGATACACACAGCAGGACATGCGAGAATGAAGAGAAAAGTACGTTTCCGAGAAAACTGAGCTTTGCCCAGTTTCCTCGGGAGTCATTGTTCGGCTGCACGCCGTCTCCACACGAGAGCAATGCGACCGACTCGTGCCACTCGCAAATGACCATTGTGTAGAACAGTGCCTCGATCTACCGTGCACGCACAGTGCATGCACACAACCGACAAGGCACTTATCACTGCCAGCGTGCTCTCTAGCTCTTTTTGCAATTTCTTTTTTTTTTTTCGGCAGTAGTCCTCCGCTTGTGTTTTCTTGCCTTAGGAATGAATGGCGCTCACTCGAGTGCGCGCGCGCGCGCGCGCGCGCGTGTGTGTGTGTGTGTGTGTGTGTGTGTGTGTGTGTGTGTGTGTGTGTGTGTGTGTGTGTGTGTGTGTGTGTGTGTGTGTGTGTGTGTGTGTGTGTGTGTGTGTGTGTGTGTATTTCAGAAATGCACATTTATTCATTTGTTCTAGTGAACTCGAGTGGTGAACTGCACTGCAAAGTTCACGCAAGAATTGTGTTCTTGCCAATCTTGGTCGCCAACTTCGGACCTTTCTTTACTTTTTTCCTCGTACACCAGTCTAGCCAACAGTGTGTGTGTGTGTGTGTGTGTGTGTGTGTGTGTGTGTGTGTGTGTGTGTGTGTGTGTGTGTGTGTGTGTGTGTGTGTGTGTGTGTGTGTGTGTGTGTGTGTGTGTGTGTGTGTGTGTGTGTGTGTGTGTAACCGCCCGGTCTGTCTGTCGGCGCGTATGTACTTGCTACGGAAAGGAAATAAACTTCGATAGCTGACAGGAGCGCCCTACTCGTATGATTAATGCTCCTCCGCGAAAAACGCCTTGCATTATTAGCGGCGTTTTTGCGCCGCAGGGTACCGGCTGGCGAGGGCGCAGCGGGGCGACCTTGCCTGCCTGTTAGCCCGTGGTGTTTTCACTGTAGCCAGCACGCGTGGTTAGCCGCGTTTCCGTTCGCTCCTGCACCCGTTGCCAGCTGCTGCGTTGCTCCACGTTCCAAATTATTCGTACTCATTTTCGTTCTTGCTTTTCTCCAGACGGCGCTGGTTACCATCTCGTCGGTGACAGAGTGTCCTCGTTTGTCAGGGCACCTCGATCGCGTATATATCGCGTTCAAACTGACTGCATGCCAGGAGAGGGAAGCCAAGCTGCATGTTAGATTCGCGATGATGATTTTTCCTTGGCACGAGTTCGACGCATTTGCTATCTAAATTTCAGAGGCTGTATTCAATAAACGTTTCATTCGTAAGGCCTCTTTGTCAGTGGCTGACTGCTATCACTGAAGATATGTTCAATAAAGCACCTTGTTGTTGTTGTTGCTGATGTTGTTGTTGGTGTTGTCGTTGTCGTCGTCGTCGTCGCTGCTGCTGCTGCTTCTTCTTCTTCTTCTTCTTCTTCTTCTTCTTCTTCTTCTTCTTCTTCTTCTTCTTCTTCTTCTTCTTCTTCTTCTTCTTCTTCTTCTTCTTCTTCTTCTTCTTCTTCTTCAAGTTCTCCATGTGTCACAAGGAGGGAATTAATGTCGAAGCGAGTCAAAGGTGATGGTGGCACCCCGACTTCTTCTGCACCTGGTAATGCAGGAAGGAGTGACGGTGCCGACTATGTGTCCAGCGTCGAAGGTCTGATGGACGGTTGTAGTAAAGGCCTATGCGGCCGAGACTTCTTCTGTTTTGATCTGTTATGTTGTAATATTGTTGTGTGTGCATTAACTGCTACAAACTCATTCTTTTGTGCAAACTCAAGATGTGCATGAATATTTAAGAGTGTGTCTGTACAGCACTATCAGTTCATGAGACAATGATTAATCGGTGCCATATTCGTGCCCCAACATCTCCTTTTATTGTGATATCAATTATACGGACACTCCAAGCTGATTTCTGCCGTCGGCGTCGCCGTCGCCGTGAGGTTCCGTATAGAGTCCAACGGCGATGAAATCGTCGCCACGCGCCGTATGCTGTATATGCGAGTGAAAGCGGCGTCCCACGAGCGAACAAACGGTGGATAGCAAACGCGACTTCTTCCGTCGCGCGAACGGCCGTGGGGGGACGGGAGGGATGGAGAGGAGGTGACGTTTAGCTGCGGCACGAAATGCGTATTTATATAAAAACGTTGCGTGGGGAGAAGGGGGTAAATACTTCTGACGCTGCTCGACGAGTGTCCCGTTATGATCTCGTCGAAAACCTCCGACCGCCCCCAGAGGCACCGTCAACAGTTATCAACGCCGCGCGCGTTTGGTGCGAACACGAGCAAACAGCCGACGACGTCAACAACACAGTTCTGCGCGTTGCTGGTGCTGCTGTATGTCTAAGTTTATACAGCTGATAAAACTACTATTCTTACTTCGTATAGCTCTCTACTAATTTGCTATCGCAATTGATGCTTCGCCTTTCGGGAAAAACTGCGACATTGTTTTATAGTGTCTACAACAGAAAAATAACCTGATTGTTTACGCAGCCCTGGGAATGGAAAACATAACTACAAATATGGCAGATGAAGAAAAATACCCCATATAATTCGAGGTGTACAGTCTGTTAGAAGAGAATGACAATGCACGCATACAGATACAGAATGTGATAACAGATAATATTATACACAACGGGTTTTGTATTATACAAATAAGTGTGGTGAGCTGAAGACTGTGAGTTTCTATCAAAGCAGCAGACGAAAGCCACCGGCTAATAGCGGAAGTCTTTACGCAACCTGGAGGCTCATCACATATTTACGAACAGGATTATCAGAACCTTTCTCGCAAAAGCAGATAGCTCCACAGGGATCTTCAAGGTTGACTGATCTTTCAGGAGACACAATACGCCCAAGAAATAGAACTATACTTAAATCGATTTTGTTATCTTACATACCGCCTGCGGGTAAAATAAACAACCAGAAGCTGAGGCTTTGGAATAATTACGCTTATCAGATATTCTCTATCGTGCGAGGCGATCTCAATATACTCCGTCGTTTCCACATTCCCCCTTCATTACCATGCGAATGCCGTGGCCTTGGCAACTTGCTTAACGTAATACGAAGGCTTGTTCCGGGACCCATTTATGAGAGCGCTTTGTTTGAATAAATGGGGCAAATTATTTGTGCAGCAGATATATTGTGCAATAACACCTTGAAGATCTAGCGCAGTGTATCGTAAGTTGACACTGGTATCTTGACCACAGCGAATAAATTTGTAAAACCTAGCCAAATCAGCTTCCGCAACGTCATCGCACTGCGTCGAGTTTGAGAATGGGGTTGTCGGAAATACCTGCTAGATGGTAAGGATAGAGGTGTTGAAGCAATACCTAAAAGGTCTTGCTACCTAGGAGGTGCGCACAGGAACAGTGGTTATTTTGTCACCATACCGTGGTTTGGTCAGATTGCATCACTTCTGGAATCACTTCATGCATAACCTGTAGAAAAGATTACAATGCCGTTGAATATGTTGTGCCATGCACACTAGCGCACCCAGGATCTCTGCCAGGGGAGGGGTTGAATTTTTGTGACAGGGGGGTGGGGATGCAAGCACTTTGCATAATATGCAATTTCCTTCCTTTAGCCAAAGGAATCCAACAGCAAATAAAATGCGTAATAATTATAATAATATAATGACACCAAGGATGATGACGATGCTTATTTCTTCAGCGTTTTACTCAAAGTAATTTAAGAGTGAATGAGTAAATGCAAGACATGCAGTCAGTGATAGAGTGTTTTTGTTAATCAGGGAAATTTGACCTCAAGCCACCTCCTGGCATTGTATTGACATTGTGAACAGAGCACTGAAGGTACACGTTGGACTGGTGGGGCTGGACGCGTGGGGGGGGAAGGGGGAGGGGGGAGAGGGGGGGAGGGGGGGGGGGACTGGTGGGCTGGACGCGTGGGCTTAACTCGGCCTCAGGGGGCGGGGTTACAACACCTGCCCCCCCCCCCCCCCCCCTCCCGTCTGTGCGCCACTGATGATGCAAATCAGCTACGTTTCCCAAAGGGCAGTAACACCTCAGCTGACCGCCGACAGGGCCCTTGTAAGGTACAAAAGGTGAACTCCTGTCTCCTTAATTAGATGCTTCACATCAGTCCCTCAGTCAGCCGGGTGTATCAGCAAACGCTGATAAAAACTCTTACTTGCAGCACAGCAAATACAAAACCAAGACGTGAATTTTTTGACCCCACACATTTCGCTACCGTAGATGTTATGAATTATGTGATAATCACAAATAATGTGCTCATTGATTTACGTGAACTAAATACCACTTTCTTATTAACGGTAACATTGCGCTGTATTTTCTTAGTGCAGTATCAAAGCCAGTCAGTGGTGAAAACGTGTCTGTTGAATAGGGATTCAGAGATTAGCGCCAGTTTGAGACATTGTGGCAAATGGTTGACGAGATTCATTATAGTTAACTATTTATTTTATCCAAAATCTTTGCACATGAACTTTACAAGAAGACAACCTAGAATGCAAATGTATATATATTGCCGCATGTTTCGTCGACTTCATGCTGTGCAGAAGCTGGTGTTGATCTCAGGATTGCCAATAAACGAGCATACCAGCCTACAACTTCTCAGTACAATATGTGTACCTAATAACAGTAAAATCATGATTTTATCAATGAATATCACACAAAGCCCCTGGAAAAGTTTTTTTTTTCAGGGGCCTTAATATCACACGGTTCCTGGTGCCCTCTACCACGAATAATACATGGCTTCCGTATCTATAGCCGTGCACTTTTCTAACCAAACTGACTCCCTGCGGTAACTCAGTGTCAATGGCGTTGCGCTGGTGAGCTCGATATCATGGGTTCAATCCAGGCCGGCGTGGCCGCATATTCCCGACGTGGGCGGAATGCATAGTGCCTCATAATCAGATCATGGTTTAGGCACGTCAAACGCCAGAATGTATTTTGTTTCCTAACATAACGATAAACGTTTCGCTGAAACGGCCGGGTAATGATGAACGAGCAAGCATGATCGCTGAAAAAAATATTTGAAGTCATCTACACTTGCGAAAATTGGAGTAGCAAGCGGGAGGCTTGAAGAGCGCTGGTATGCCGCATTGCTTGATTGTATATGACGTATACACTTGTCAGCTTAAAATCGTCATCTATATCACCACAATTGTAAACGTCACTGCAGACAGACACGGGGTGTCGAGGTCACTGAGTGCTCGGCCCGTATGACATACAGGTGCAGGTCACATCTCTGTGCGAGACCCGGCGGCTGTTTGTAATTGGCGAGGCTTTTGCGGTTCATTCCGATCACGTACAATTATACCGCCTCAGTATACCCGCGTTGTATGCGTCCGCGGATTCATGCTATCGGGACTTACACACAAAGCTACGCTTAACATTCTGCTGGTGCCTTCGGCTTTGCCTTCGAGTTCCTTGATGACGCCTTTTGTGGAACGGGGTCTCCTTAAATACGTTTATACGGGGCCGAGCTTCTGGCGGTCCCTTCGCGGCCGATAGACCTTGAGCGGCGCGGATATTCCATGACGTTTTGTGATGATATTGAGCTAGCAACAGTGGGAGAAGAACACGAAAGAAAAATACAAAGCGGCCACTGGAATGGCTGCGAAGGACTCGAAGTTTATCGATTGAATTCCAACTGAGTCCTCGCGCAGCGAGGGTATATATATATACTTGCATTTGTACGCCGTAAATGGGGCGGCTGAACGATTTTTCGTGGCTACGTGTAAAATGCTGTTTTCGTGAAGACGAGAGGGAGAAAGGGAACGACGTTCTGAAAACGAGAAAAACGGCGGGGAAGGAACGCAAAACGTTGAAGGAGATCCCATCAATCACGAGAAATGTTGCTGGGTGGGCCACTGCTGCTACGCTTCACAGATCGAAGTTCTTGGTACGCTGAAGTGAATGAATAGATGGCAAGGGGAACCAGGCATTCATAGCCACTATGTATCAACCAAGTGAATGGCTCCTGTAGCTTGGTAACGGCTACAGTTTATCAGAGTGGTGAGAGCGTACCTACGTGCCTTGGCCTCTTCCTGGACCGAGCGAAGTTGGGCGAGAAATGTCGTGTGATGTCATGTGAATGGAAGCCCCATGTTTACTGCAGTCAGTGTCATTGTTGTTGTGGCCTGAAAACATGGCTAATACCAGCGAGGGGGATTGACTGCACTGAAGGTGATGAAAAGTGCACCAAACATGGACAGTTGAAATTCCTCTTGCAGTTTTTATCTTATTTATCCTTCTTATTAATTAATTGATTGATTGATTGATTGATTGGTTGATTGATTGGATACGTTTGAGGCACGTTATTACGCTGAGGCGCTGTACAGGAAATTGAAGAAGGAAATGATCGAAGCAACTCAAGGGCAGGAGATTGTGGACTTTGAAAGAAAAAATGCCGCAGTGATACCCTACATACACAGATTGTTCCATAATCTAAAAAAGAAAAAGCAACTTGGAAAGAAAGTCGGTGTGAATGTAGTGTTTTCTGCTTGTATAGAGAAGGGATATGTGCATTAACAAATGCGGTCGAAAAGGAGACAAAACAGTGCATAATCAAGCATCAACAGCAGTACGTGCCATGTGCAAGCGGTGTTGTGCACTGCATTGCCTCTCTTGTGCGGCAAGTCGTACATATAGGCCAGACAGGGCTGGGGCCTAAATGTGCACTCGTGGGAATGTGATAACATTATCAAATAACAATAAGCGTCTGATGGCCACCTGGCAGCTCACTAACACGCATTTGGGCGCAAAGCCGAGTTTCAAAAGAGCTGGCAATGTACAGGTCCCCCAACCAGCGCACACCAGAAATCGTTGAAGCAGTAAAAATTCAAAGTGCGCAGGCTCGTTCGTGTGCGAGTGTCGCGTCGGTTCATCTTTTGCCAAAAGAATTGACTTTCCCAAGTACTATCGACCAAAAAAGTTTACGGACCACGGGATCTGACAAAATTGTCAGATCAACTCAGCCCTGCGCAGCAGGGATGAGTTGTGACCGCTTCTTGCGTTTCATGTTTTGCTTAGTCTTTTTGCTTAGAACCCCAGCTTATATATATACGTGATATTCCTCTGAATAAAATAGTTGGAAGTTTGCGCTTGTCTATGTCTGGCTCCTCGTCTCACGTGTCAGTTTGTTCGCGCGCTTCAACTGTACTCCTAGATTACCAACTAACCGGTTTCCAAGCCGTCCTACCAGAGGCCACCAATTGTGCGTTTTCCTTTCAAGTTAGGTCGTATTCCCGCTTGTAGAAATGTCCTTAGAGGCGTGCGGAGAGCCCTGACGAGTCAAGGAACTCCACGACGCCTCGAAGTGCAGAAAGGTGGTGTCGGCCGGGGAAGAGGAGATCTTCCTCCTTGCCACAGGGGAGGCCCAGGCGGCGGAACTCCTGCAGGAGTGGGCCCCGCTGCTGGAGGTACGCCGGGCAGGCCAGCAGGAGATGTTCGATCGTCTCCGGCTCCCCGCAGGAGCTGCAGGCCGGGGACGTCGCTCGTCCCAGTCGGTAGCTGCGTGCTGCCGTCCAGCTGCAGCCGATGCGGAGCCGGAGAAGGAGCGAGGTCTCCCTGCGAGCCAGGCCTCGCTGGGGGAGTGGTCGTGGGGGGCATCCCAGTGCCACCCGTTTGTCTGGGTGGTGGGTCGCCAGGTGTCGCCGCAGCCTCAGTCCAGTGAAGTCGCCCTCCGTCACGGCCCGACTGAGGGGCACAGTGGTGTGGTGGGCGTCCTTCGCCAGGGTGTCGGCTGCCTCGTTGCCCGGGATCCCTACGTGGGCGGGGATCCAGTGCAGGGACACCGGGTGGCCTGCGTCCTGCAGCGCTGTCAGCCGGGTAGACAGCAGTGAGACTCCAAGGCTGGCGCTTTCTGGCCTCTGCAGGCCGAGGAGGGCTTGCCTTGGAGTCGCAGAGGATGGCCGCTGGTACCCCAGGAAGCTCCTCGGAGAGTAGGTCGACGGCCAGGTGGTTCAAGTCGAGGAGCGTTTATGAATACGGGGAGTATACTCTCTCAGCAGTCATGTGATGGCGTCGTCTGAATAAATAGTTGGAAGTTTGCGCTTGTCTATGTCTGGCTCCTCGTCTCACGTGTCAGTTTCGCGCTTCAACTGTACTCCTAAATTGCCAACTAACCCGTTTCCAAGCCGTCCTACAAGGGCCACCAATTGTGCGTTTTCCTTTCAGTTAGGTCGTATTTAGTGTTTTTTGTGCATCACATAATCTCTTGCTTTTCAGTGGTCGGATACACGGACGGGTGAAATGGTCTTTGTGCGAGGTCTGGTACTATCAACATTTGCGACGAAGTATTGAGAGTGTGACGCAGAGCTGAAGATAAGACTTCCTTATGCGATTCGTTTCGGCTAATTCTGAAATCAGAAGATATGATAACGAGTGGATATTTAAGGCAACATGAGTAAATAACGTGTATTAAACGCGTGCGTTGCAAGCTTGAGCTGTAATTGGGACTCCTGTGGGTCTACTAACAAAGGATTACGTGAAAAAAAAATGATGACGAAAAGAATAGAAACGGTCATAGCGTTGGATTGGGGCATTTTATATACCGAACAGGGAAATCTGTCCTGGGAAGGGTTGCACCCAACAATAGACTGTGCGTTCATTACGTATATACGCAATTTGTCGAGAACGCTGATTCGAACAACACTGGGATATTATTTCCTCGTCACTCGCCATAAACGGCGCTTGGCCATTGTCTTCAAACACCCGAATCGTCTATATATATCCGCTGGCCTCACCTACAACGCATTCCTTCTGTATAAGGTAACCACTAGGTATGGTTTCTGCTCCTGCGAGCTAGAAAAGATCGGCACAGTTTCTCTGCCTCCAATTACATAAACCGTTAAGCTGAGTCTTACAATATAGAGAGATAATTTACCTCCTGTACCGTGCTTTTATAAGCGGAGTGATAATGTACGTCGCAGAACAACAGCCTCCCTTTTAATGCTTTCTACTGCAGTCCTAATCGCTTCATTCGCGGAGTCGACGTGCGCCGTTATTGCTATGGCTTTCTGGTAATGATCACCGTTATGGCGTCACGCAAGAAGTAATATATAGAGAAAACGAAAAGACGCCTTCGGTTGGTGTGCGTAGACTGCGATGTTCACTTTAGGAAATTTACGCTCCAACTGTCCAAGTAGTATTCCCCACTATATATATATATATATATATATATATATATATATAATGGGGTTTACCAGTGCCGAAACTCAACAGTAGGTCACGTGAGGATGCCGTAGTGTATGGGGCTCCACGTTAATTTTGATCCGCCGAGGCTCTTCAACGCACACCTGAAGCACTTTACACGAGTGATTGCGAACTCCTTCTGCATTGGAAGCGTGGCCACTGTGGCGCAGGGAGTAGAGCCCGCAACCTCGGGCTTAGCAGCCCAGCGCCATAGCCACTAACCAAATGCAGCCCCCCCCCCCCCCCTCCCCCTATATGGAAGGGTATCTCAAGACAGGGGGGGGGGGGGGGGTTGCCGACTCCTCAAAATTTTCTTCGGCTCCTCTGCCGGTCCCCTTTTCACCCAAGAGGAAAATATGACGCTTATTAAGGCCCAGGATCACACCTCTCAAATCCTGGCAGTGCAGAGGGCCCGCAAGAGGGCCGTCAGGTTTTACCTGATGGTCGCCGAGAGGACCTAGCCAGGTGACGTCGAGTTTACTCGCGTCTATCGTGGAACGAATAAAGTTCACTCACTCACTCACTCACTCACTCACTCACTCACTCACTCACTCACTCACTCACTCACTCACTCACTCACTCACTCACTCACTCACTCACTCACTCACTCACTCACTCACTCACTCACTCACTCACTCACTCACTCACTCACTCACTCACTCACTCACTCACTCACTCACTCACTCTGCCCCATTTCCTCATCCATCGCGCCGTGACGAGGCCAGTGATGAAGAGCCTTCCGGCACCCCCAACAAAAATGAAGAATCATGCTCTACTCTCACTGCAAGAGAGAAATCCTGATGCCTCCCCTGCATATCTGGGTCACACCCTTGTTATTAAAGGCGCAAATTCCAGTTCACATTTGTTCCCTCCTAAAGTTGAAAGACACATCTCGAGTATGAAACCCACCCTCTTAATCGTAAGCTTCCGCCTGCGCCTCCGAGTCTTGCATCTTCCAGAAAAGTGGACCCTGCGTGTCGGCAGCCAAACCATAACGGCGCTTCCCAAAGCGGAATCCTCGGTTACCTGTATCGAACGGCATGTGGAGCCGCAGGCTAAACCGTACCGATCGCTCGATAACCGCTGTAGGAAGAAGTCGGCTGAAACGGGATTCTATACTGCGGCTTCGAAGGAAACCAGAAGTATAGACAGATAAGGCAAAAAACTTGACCACGCACGCACCACGTCGATTTGTCACGACAGGCATATGCGACAAAGTGTTTGCTTGTGGGTCGCGTGGGTCAATGCAAGCGAGTGTCAGGATAAGACGAGCACACCGATATCGAGCAATCGGACGGCTGTGCAAGGATGAAGAATGAGGTAAACAGCGGCAAACCAAATGAAGCCTATTTTTGAAGATCGTACATCAAGTAGAAAAAAAACAAGAAAACGGTGTGTTTGATGATACGCAATCAGATCAATGCACACTTGGTAAGGTATATAGAAACAAGGAGTTCCCGTGGTCCCCCAGAAAGCTATTTTTCTAAGAGATATCATTTTTGTGCGTGTGTGTGTTCGCAGTATGGTTTTGCACGCACGCTCGATACACAAGACACGATATTGTGCGGCTATAGATGAAATACGTTATATGCGTTCGTTCCTGGTACTTGTTTGTTTCCAGCCACTGTCCCATAAACTATTGTAATGCTAGAAAATGTCATTCCACTGCGCTATATATAGACTGCGTACTTCAGAATACGTTCTCTGCGGTCACGCGATGCTGACTGCGCAATAACGAATGGAAGCGCAGTCATGCTTGTGTGCAACGCCTATTGACGTGAGAGGGGGAACTGCAGCCAGCGTACGCTTTTCATTTGATTAGTATGATTTGTTTACCCCGTTCTTGTGGACAGTCTTTTGTGTGAAAGGTTATTACTAGTTAATACAGCTCAGGTACAATGAGCTGAAGTTATCACAAATCTGGAAAGTGTTCTTTCGTGCAAAATCTTGTAGAAGTGTCATGTTTTTTTTATTTAGAAGGGCGAGTGATCATAAACTCTTCAGTGCAAAACTTTACAAGGACCTCGGCTGTGCTTTGAAGAGTTACTTTGAACACTTCTGACACTTTATATTTTATTCTCTCTCTATCTGTCTATTTTTTTCAACGATACTCAAAAGAGAAACTATCCTTTGGCTCCTTGCTATACTGTAATAAGCTAATTTTAAAAAGTCTTACGTGACGACAAGGTTCTTCCCGAATAATAAATAGGAAAAAGATTGGGCCACATATTATCCGCGATATTAAAACGAAAATATCAGCCATCGAGCGGTACCTAAGGTAACTTTTGGCGCGGAATGGCTTTCCGGAGTGGTTATGTGCCATTAATTATTTTGTCCTGTTTTTGGAACAAATGATTGTTCGCATGTTGCAGGGAACTGTTTGATTGCTGTTCATCGGATATCACGCCATTCTTTCATTTTTTCACCAATTTATCTTTGCGAATACACCGCTGATGTATTTGTCGCCAACATTAGTGATGTCCCATTAGATAAATAAATAATAAATAAATAAATAAATAAATAAATAAATAAATAAATAAATAAATAAATAAATAAATAAATAAATAAATAAATAAATAAATAAATAAATAAATAAATTCAATGCCTCGTGGTTGATTGAACTATGATAAAGAAAAAGGCTAGTGGTAGCGTAAATGTGAATAGAATGAATAGCATTTTCCATTTACGCTTACGTCATACACAAAGCTAAAACGAATGAATGTACTTAATGGAGCGATATTAAAAATGCTCGGATACCTTGAATCGATAAGCCTCAAATGTCGGTCCCAGATCGTGAATGCCTAATTGCCTTTAGTTTGTGCGCAATTTATGTGCACTATGAGCACACATATAGTACACAGTCAAATCAATTTGTGTGCTCATAGTGGCGTACCTTGTCGGGCTATACGCAAGTGAGAGGTCACGGAACAGAGTGTTAGTTAAATTGCAGTCAGAGAAATGAAGTAACGTGGGTTTCTTCATTTTAAACGTTCTTACATAATGTATGAGTGTTTGGAAAGAAGATAATCTGAAACCCGATGTCTCGGTTAAAGAAAAAAACTGCATCAATGATGTGAACTCAAGTTAGGTACGGACACACTCGTTTGTCAAGACGACGTCTGTGTTCAGTGGCTCGCCAAGGTATCAGTGTTCCCGCCATGTACACGTGCACCCTGTCATCGGTATTATGAACTAAACTTACCAAGATGGTTACTTACTTAGATGGTTACCAATGACCAAGGAACAACACTTATTGATAGGTTAACTAGCGATGAAGTTAGAAGGGCCTTGAAAGACATGACCAGGGGAAAAGTTGCTGGAGAAGATGGAATAGCAGTTGATTTAATAAAAGACGGAGGACGTATGCTTGAAAAGCTTGTGGCCCTTTATACGCAATGCCTCACGACTTCAAGTGTACAAAAAGCTGGAAGAACGCCAACATTATGCTCATCCATAAGAAGAGAGACGTTAAAGAATTGAAGAATTATAGACCCATTAGCTTGCTCTCAGTATTGTATAAAATATTCACCAAGGTAACTTCAAATAGAATCAGCGCAACACTTGACTTCAGCCAACCAAGAGAACAGGCTGGCTTCAGGAAGGGATATTCTACGATGGATCACATCCACGTCATCAACCAGGTAATAGAGAAATCTGCGGAGCACAAACAACCTCTCTATATGGTTTTCATACATTATGAAAAAGCAATTGATTCAGTAGAGATGCCAGCAGTCGTAGAGGCATTACGTAACCAAGGAGTACAGGATGGATACGTGAATATATTGGCAAATATCTATAAGGATTGCACAGCAGCCTTGGTTCTCCACAAGAAAAGTAGAAAGTTACCTATCAAGAAAGGGGTCAGGCAAGGAGACACAATCTCCCCAATGCTATTTACTGCATGCTTAGAAGAAGTATTCAAGCTCTTAGACTGGGAAGGCTTAGGAGTGAGAATAAACGGCGAATATCTCAGCAACCTTTGGTTGGCAGATGACATTGCCCTATTCAGTAACAATCGGGACGAATTACAACAAATGATTGAGGACCTAAACCGAGAAAGTGTAAGAGTGGGGTTGAAGATTAATATGCAGAAGACAAAGATAATGTTCAATAGTCTGGCAAGCGTACAAGAATTCAGGATCGCCAGTCAGCCTCTAGAGTCTGCAAAGGAGCACGTTTATCTAGGTCAATTACTCACAGGGGACCCTGATCATGAGAAAGAAATTTATAGAAGAATAAAATTGGGCTGGAGTGCATACGGCAGGCATTACGAAATCCTGACTGGGAGATTACCACTGTCGTTGAAAAGAAAAATGTGCAATCATTGCATTCTACCGGTTCTAACATATGGGACAGAAACTTGGAGGTAAACAAAGAAGCTCGAGAACAAGTTAAGGACCGCACAAAGAGCGATGGTGCAAAAAATGTTAGGCCTAACGTTAAGAGACGGGAAGAGAGCGGTGTGGATCAGAGAACAAACAGGGATAGCCGATATTCTAGTTGACATTAAGCGGAAAACGTGGAGCTGGGCAGGCCATGTAATGCGTAGGATCGATAACCAGTGGACCATTAGGGTTACAGAATGGATACCAAGAGAAGGGAAGCGAAGTAGAGGATGGCAGAAAACTAGGTGGAGTGATGAAGTTAGGAAATTCGCAGGCGCATGTTGGAATCAGCTAGCGCAAGACAGGGGTAATTGGAGATCGCAGGGAGAGGCCTTCGTCATGCAGTGGACGTGAATATAGGCTGATGATGAAGTAGGCAATGCGCCCGAGACACGTTTGCGAAAAACATTGCTTATTTCTTTACGTTTAGTGACCTCAGTAATTAGTTCTGTTCCTATTACCGTACTCCATTCTTCGTCATTATTTAACGTTGGTCTTTGTGATAGGTTATCTTGTCCTTTCCTCTTTCCTTCCCTTCTTCCTGAAGAGTAGGCAGGCGTTGTGCCTTTACTAGTGGCTATTACCAGCCTGCTCCTTACTGTATTTTTCTTAATAATAATAATAATAAAACTATTTCAGCTGCATAAGCCCAGTGAAATCTCTTCGTGAAGTTGCATTGACTCATACCGAGAAACATCGTCTGATACACGTTCGGTGTCAATCTAGCCACCTGAAGGACAACGCAACCTTCCTTAATCGCAGCGAATACTCGAATGTGTGGTGGTACAAAATGCCTCCCGAGTTCAACGCCACTCGTAGACGGACAGGTGTTGGTTATCCTCGACCCGCCGTCACTGTAACCACGATGGAAATTGCCGTGCAACTCCGGGATTGCAAGGCAGTCAAACGCTTTCGCTTGTTGGTGGGCGTGGAATCGCAGCGAACTTGCGCTGCGCTGTGTGTTCAAGGCGACTGCCGTTGTCATTGCTGGTTGTTGGCGTACACGTATACGACCAATTTCGTTTCGCGACGCGGGGTCCGTGCAACTTACTTTTGATATTGTTTACTTGTTTGTTCCGTTTTCGGCACCCGCGCATTTTGACGGCCCGGAAAAATTGATCTCACGTGATGAGAGCGCGGGCGTATAACCTACAGAGTGTTTACTCTCTATGATTTCGCTTCTCGCCCTTCCACGGACTAGCCGAGGCAAGACAACGCCCACTTGCTCGAATTCGGGTATTGTTTTAATTCGATTGATGACGGCTTTCGAGCAACGTAGCGATCGGGAAACTACCGGTTCCGGGGAGAAAAATGTACGCCTGCCGCGTTGACTGCTTGGCGATGAACGCGTTCCATTGTCTGAAGCTTCATGGGGGAACAAACCTTTTCAGACTGCGGATCACTGTGAGTAACGTGACTTGACGATGAGTGTATCCGTGCCATGAGCCTTATATATAATGGAATGCCAGCCATTACGGATAATTGTCAGCACGCAGGTTTCCTTTAGCAATGTAAGCGTAGAAATTACTTTTTTTTTGCACTCGAACCTCACTGCCAGTACTATTGGTAACCATGTAGGAAGTGTCAATATATCGTTCTCTGCACATAGAGATAACGCAGATAGAGGCACTGTGGGCATCGATGTTATGAGAAGCATTTAGCAGGAAGCTGGCTATGCAGCATCGTTTGGGGTTTCGCACAGCCCCACCAGGCCTCATTCATGCCGTGCATGCATGTCATACGTCATGACAGAGAGAGAGAGAAGCGTGCTTTAATGATATATGCTGCAGATGTCGACCTTGCTGTTCGCCTGACATGCTACCCCAGATGCTGGGTGATGATTATGATATGTGCAGTGATAAACACTAGACAGCACACACACACACACACACACACACACACACACACACACACACACATATATATATATATATATATATATATATATAAAGTTCCAACACACGGTAAAAGCCTTCAAGACTTTAATTATACTAGTCAGCTGCCATTACGGTGCTCCATGTCTTCGTTCTCTTCTTCTTCCACATCTTTGTCCTCTTCGCTGTCTGTTCCTCTAGGATCACTACATCCTCCCGGGCTTCCATTATCATCTCTCCTGGGATGATATTGAAGAATATTAGCAATCGACGCCTCTTCTGTGTTTCCTCGGGGTCCTTGATAATACACGGTCTTGAGAATCCCTTGGTGCTTCACTGTTTTCAATACTGAATATGGGCCTATAAAGGGGCACTTTGAATCCAAGCCCTTTCGAACCAGCACCATGTCTCCTGGTTCAATATCGGGTATCGTGGACTGGTGACGTTTGTCGAAGTTCTTTTTCATAGTTTTACGATACTTTTCTTTCTGGTTCAAATCCAGTTGCTTTTCGCAAAGTGTTATTTTGTCAACTATATCAAGTTCTTTGTCCGCAGGTAACCAACAGGGTTTTTGGAAAGCGGCGAAGTAAGGGCTACATCCCAATGCTGCAGTGTGAGATCGGTTATGGTGACGAACAGCTGCTTCCAGAGCGCACTTCCACCCGCCTTTGAAGTTGGGGTATAAAGATAGGAATGTCTTTAAGTCCCGAATCACCCTTTCTGCAAGAGAATTCGCTTCTGGGTGATAAGGTGCTGGAAAACGCAGCTCGACGCCTCTTGCTTCAGCCCAACGGCGAAGTTTTTCGCTTCGGAATGCCGGTCCGTTGTCCGCAACGATCACCTTAACATTGGAGAACATATCCCTCTCTAGAAAAGAAGTTACACAGTTCGCATCTTCTCTGCCAGCTTTAGCAGCCACGAACCGCGTACACTCGTCCACTGCAACGAGGAATGCTTGCGTCTTTTTGACCCCCTCGCCCTTCTTTTTGAGTTCAGCAAAATCGAGATGTAGTATTTCGAAGGGCACATTCGAGTATTCTGGAGTGACCATTTTGTTTCCACGCGGTCTGAACTTAGCTTTGCAAAGTTGGCAGTTGTGGCACGTCTTTATGTAGTTAGCGACATCTGTCTTCATGCCTTTCCAAGTGAATCTTTGCGTTAGCTTTCTGTATGTTTTAGTGAATCCATCATGGCCTCCCGACTCCGGACTGTCGTGGTAGAGTCGCAGTATGGTCGGTATCGCTCTTTCGGGCACTTCTAGCTTCCCGTTTTGCATCTTAAGGTCTTGCGTTCCTTCCCACAATTTGCTCATATTCACTTCTTCATGGATAACTTCTCTTGGTACATGAAGTCTAGACAGAGCATCTGCGTCCTGATGCTTCTGTCCTGGGCGATGCGCTACCTCGAAAGTGTACTGCTGAATTTCACTCACCCATCTTGCCACTCTACCTTTTGGCTGAGTGAGTTGCAAAAGGTGAGTCAGGGCTTGATTATCTGTAAACAATTTGAAGCTTCTTCCTTCCAGATAACTTCTAAAATACTTGAGCGCCATAACTACAGCCAATGCTTCCTTTTCCGTTGTAGCATAGTTTGCTTGGGCCTTGGTAAACGTGTAAGAAAAATATCCTATCACTTGCAGTTGTTTCGCAACAGGCTTGTTGGCATGTCTTTGATAAAGAACGGCTCCTGTACCATAATGAGAGGCATCAGTGTACAGTTCAAATGGCAGGTTAAAGTCTGGGAGCGTCAGGACAGGGTCTGAAGAAATAATTTCAACAAGTTCTGCGTAACACCGCTCGCAGTCTTCAGACCACACAAATGGCACCTCTTTTTGGGTAAGGGCAGTGAGACATTTTGTCTTTGTTGCATAATCCTTTATGAAGGCCCGGAAATGCCCGGCAAGGCCTAAAAATACTCGAAGAGAGTGCAGATCAAAGGGCTTGACGAGACTCTTGATGCGCTGGACACTTTCTTCTTTGGTACTTTTTGTCTGCCCATCAAATACCCTGCCAAGAAAAACAACCCTCTGGGAGAAGAATTCACTCTTTCTGACGTTGATCTTAAGCTGTGCCCTGCTCAATGCATCTAGAACCATTGATAGATGACTAATGTGGTCATCTCTTGTTCTTGAATAGACGAGTATGTCGTCGACATACACACTACAAAATTTGCCAATAAATTCTTGGAGAACAGAGTTCATCATTTTCTGGAACCAGGCGCCTGAGTTTTTCCACCCAAATGGCAGCCGGTTATATTCGTAGATGTCGAAAGGTGTAATAAACGCGGTGAACATCTTAGTTTCCTCCTTGAGTGGTACTTGCCAATAGCCTTTACATAGGTCTATCCTGGAAAACCATTGACACCCACCGGTCTCGTCAATTATTTCGTCGATTCGTGGCATCGGGAATGGGAACAAGTCTGTTTGCCGGTTGATAAGGCGGTAATCGGTGCACAAGCGATAGGATCCGTCGTGTTTTGGCACTATGGTAATGGATGAGGCAAACGGAGAGGTCGAAGGTCTGATGATACCAGAATCCAACATTCCTTGTAGCTCCTGTTTAAGCCATACTTTTTTTTCGTGGCTTAACCCATAGGCTTTCTTCCTCACAACACTTTTGTCTCGAAGATCGAACGGCACTTCGATTGCAGTCGTTGCGGGGGGATAGGTGCCGACACACAGAAGTTCTGGGAATTTCAGCGAAACTTCGTGGGAACTTGTGACTGACCTATCTTGCGTCTGAATGAGGTTGGAATGCTCGGTGGTGATAATGTCGTTCCACAGAATATTCATCTTGAATAGTTTCATGTCAGGCCGGGATAAAAGGAAATCGAACTCCACTCCTGACATGACAAGGCTCCTCACGGTGAGCTCTAGATCTCTGAATTTCACTTTTGCATCCGTCCATTTTTTTAGCTCTCGACAGTTGCCGTCATAGCCTTGAACTTTGACAGCTCTCCCGGCAAAGATTTCATCTTTGTCAACTCTTTTCTCATTAATGAGACTGACCGAGGCACCTGTATCAATGACCGCGGGCATCTCGATATTATTCACGATCATTGGGACAAACAAAATGTTCGATTTCACAAGAAATATTGTCTCCTGCGTCTCAGACGTCCTGACATTCGTGGATTTTCCGAGTATCTTCCCAGCGGAGTCCCCATGACTAGGGTTGTGATAACTCCTGTTGGCAGAATAATCTTCTCTTCTGTTCTGTGACCATTCCCTGTTCGATTTATGTTGCATCTCGCGAGGCCGGGACTCGAACGACACATATTTTAAGCAGTAGAGAAGCTCCTCGGAAGTGGACGGTGCTTTAACCTGGACTTGTCGCTGGCAATCTTTTGTCATCCCGTGTATCACTAGTGGCACGACAGAGGAATCTGGAAGCGTGGGATCCGCCAATCGCAGTAGGCGCCTCTTCTCAAAATAATAGTCCAGCAAGTTGCCGTCTCTCTGCTTGTAAAAAATTGCTTGGTCCCACAAGTGGACTGGGTTCATTTGAAATGCCCGAATAAAACTTTTTTTCCACGTGTCCCATGATTCTTTCATATGTTCTGTGACGCGCAGATCATACCACTTTTTAGCGTTGCCACATAGGTACGGGCGCATGTGAAGTATCCGATCGGAGTCACTTAACCAGTGGTTCTGCTCGCACGCGTACTGAAAAAAATCCAGCCAGGAAACGGCACCATCCGTGCTACCATCAAACATTTCCGGCTTAACTGTCTCTCGACGTGTCGCGCCAGTGGCAAGAATATTCAAAATTGCTTGCTGTTGTTTCATTTGCTGCATTTGCGTTTGCGTTAATTGTGCCATCGCACTCAATATGCCTTGGAGAGGCGGCCGAGCGTTTCGATCTGTGTCGCCTTGAGCGTCACACTTATTTGCGATTTGTTTCCTCATAGATTCAAGTTCCGCGAATTCCATGTCAATTTTCACGGTACCTCTTTCGGTGACGTCGCTGATCGAGGCCTTGGCTTTGTTGGTGATGGTTTCGAGTAGGCCAGGTGTAGTTAGTTCTTCCGGCGCCGCAACGAAGTTCTCACCTTCCAAAGCGTAGCCCGTGACGAGGGGGCGGCCGTCCCGTCTTGCGAGGTAGAATGTCACCCACATCTGGTTGCTGTTGTCGGCTGCGCCAAATATAAAGTTCCAACACACGGTAAAAGCCTTCAAGACTTTAATTATACTAGTCAGCTGCCATTACGGTGCTCCATGTCTTCGTTCTCTTCTTCTTCCACATCTTTGTCCTCTTCGCTGTCTGTTCCTCTAGGATCACTACAATATATATATTTTTTATTTATTTTTTTATACATACTGTCAATCCCAATAGGGATTATAACAGGAGGGCAAAAGGAGACAGGGATTTAGTACAAGGCAAAAAGAAAAAAAAAACAACAACAAGCAAACATGGTGCAACTAGACGTCGTCCTGTCTACAGGTGCAAGTTATACCGCAAGTTCTACAAAGGTAAGTTGTGCAGACAAAATGACAAAAAGACACTGGCACTTGAGGTAAATGAGAACAAAGGCAAAACTATAAAACTGTTTTAAAATTGTGACGCTAGCAAATCGCTTTCGATTAGTTTAGAAAAATGGGCTAAGGATGTGCTACTGGTAATGGAGGGGGTCAGGTTATTCCATTCTCTGATCGCCAGGGAAAAAAAAAACGAGAATGTGAGGGCATCTGTGTGGAATCTGTAAGGAGCAAGTGTATGAAAGTGTTTCTGGAGGGTAGTTCTTGCTTCGGATTGCTTAATATAACGGGACTTGTCTATATTTATGTGGTTGTGTAAGAGTTGGTACATTACCTTTAAGCGTGCCAATTTCGCCCGGTTTTTTATGGTTAGCAATCCGGCCTTCTTAAGTAGTTCTGTAGGCGAATCTGTTCGGTTAAATTTGTTAAAGATGACCCTAAGTGCTTTTCTTTGAACTCCTTCGAGCTTGTTGGTTAGTTTTTTGTGTACGGAAACCAAGCAGTGTTTGCGTATTCCAGGATGGGTCTGATAAGTGTATTGTAGGCCAGTAACTTTGTGTCGGGTGGTGCTAGCTGCAGTCGTCTTTTTAGAAAAAGCAGTCTTTTTAGTGCAGATGATGTGATGTATTGAATATGAGAATCCCATCGTAGGTCTTGTGACAATATGACACCTAGGTATTTATGCTCCTTAACCTTGGATAGGGTGGTTGAATTAATGGTATAATTAAATTCGGATGAATGTTTTTTTCTAGTTATGGATAACAGTGCGGACTTTTTTTCATTGATATGCATTTGCCAATCTCTGCACCACATTGAAACTGTCTCTAACGCGGTGTTTAAGGTGATGTGGTCATCATGAGTATTGATTTCTTTGTACAGAATACAGTCATCCGCAAACAACCTGCATCCAACATTAACGTATGTAGGCAGATCGTTCACAAAGAGTAAGAACAATACCGGCGCCAAGACACTACCCTGTGGTACACCTGAGGTCACCGGTACGACTAAGGATTTCACATGATTAAGTATATATACACACACAGGGTGTTTTAGCGAACACTTTCAAAAATTCTTAAAGGTTGCCTGTGGCACATAGCACAATTCTAGCTAATGAGCTGGTCTACTCGAAGAGGCGGACATTACTCGCACAGGAAATTGGAATGCATAATCGAATAATTCACCAAAATTCACTAATTAAGTTTTTAACTAATTACCTGAAGCCCATATTGCAATTTACAAATTGTAGCCGTGGAGTTCACTAGGCGGATCCACTTAGAATTACTTCTCAGGATGACACCAGTTTCGGGATAGTAATTGCGGAACTTTGCGGAGAAATGCATTGGCGTTCCAGTTAGTATATATATATATATATATATATATATATATATATATATATATATATATATATATATATATAGTAACTGGATTTTTCAATGGGCCAAGCGTATTTAAGAAAATCAGAAGCACAACTTCGCGGTTATCTTAGGTTTAATATTTTCCCAACAGTTTCGGTCGGTGGACCGACCTTTTTCAAGGGGTAGGTGGACCGACCCTTGAAAAAGGTCGGTCCACCGACCGAAACTGTTGGGAAAATATTAAACCTAAGATAACCGCGAAGTTGTGCTTCTGATTTTCCTATATATATATATATATATATATATATATATATATATATATATATATATAATGTACAATGTTTCATTAAGGCTCGTGGCCCGCAAGAACGTCAGCAGCGCTTTCGTGGCGCGTAACGCATAGGTGGTGCTTTGCGATGGTCCGAGAATGTGCTGCAGTTCCAAGCTGGCGATCCGTTGAAGGTGTAGTGCCGCCTTCAAAGACTGTCTCTTTGACGCGTAGCGGCAGCAGTCGCACAGAAGGTGTTGCAGGTCATCAGGTGTGTTGCTATCAAAGCACATTGGGGAGTCTGGCAGTTGCATTTTGCACTTGAAGGACTTCATGTAGGTGGCGTAGAGTCTGATGCGGTGTAGGCATGATTGGATGCGTGCATGTCCATGTATGTCATCGTCGTGAGATGCGTGTAATAACATTCATGTCATGCCATGACTATACTGATATATATCCGGTTAAATAAAACGACCACGATGGCATCACGACTACGACCACTTGGACCACACCTAGTGGTCCAATCTACAAGATAACTTAGGTCACTAGAGTGGCATAAGAGGTTAGATAGATAGATAGATAGATAGATAGATAGATAGATAGATAGATAGATAGATAGATAGATAGATAGATAGATAGATAGATAGATAGATAGATAGATAGATAGATAGATAGATAGATAGATAGATAGATAGATAGATAGATAGATAGATAGATAGATAGAACAGATAGATAGATAGATAGATAGATAGATAGATAGATAGATAGATAGATAGATAGATAGATAGATAGATAGATAGATAGATAGATAGATAGATAGATAGATAGATAGATAGATAGATAGATAGATAGATAGATCTCTCACGCACATATGCGTAGCCATCAAATAACCTATCTTCCATCAATTTGACCAGTCAGCTGGCGAATAAAATTTAACAGCGAGATGTAGTAGATGACAGCACGAGGGCGAACTGAAATGTAGTATAAAGCTATATACGCTTTATCTTTGAGCCAGACTTATTTGGCTAAAAAAATGCACAAAAAAAAAAAGAACGGCAGATCCCACGCTCTGTGGGAATCGATGTTATGCGAAGCAGTGTGCAGTTAGCCTACCAAGTTAACGAAACGACTACGAGAGCACCAAGACGTAGGCGGCTGTTTCATGACCTACATGACAGGTATGTCATGACATTCATGTTATGACTTATCATTACCGTTCGTCATACACTCTTGTCATACTATGCCAATTTTGGTACATACTAAGTTAACGAAACGACCATGAGAGCACCAAGACGTAGATAGATAGATAGATAGATAGATAGATAGATAGATAGATAGATAGATAGATAGATAGATAGATAGATAGATAGATAGATAGATAGATAGATAGATAGATAGATAGATAGATAGATAGATAGATAGATAGATAGATAGATAGATAGATAGATAGATAGATAGATAGATAGATAGATAGATACGACTACTTCGTGTTCGTATCGTTTTTCACTTCAAAGCTTTAGACTTTAGCTGTTGGACGTCTTAAGACTACGGCCACGAAGCTCTCGCTCGTATGGAGCCCACCCGCGCGCGTGCCTTTGCATGCACGGGCAGGCATCAGAGATGTCTGATAATATTGGTCCCAAAAATACTCCTTCCACTTGTCTCGGGTTGATTTCCAAATTCACGCGCCGAGTTTCCTTTCACGACGGCGCGTGATAACAGCGTTTAGCTATTGGTTGCGGTCGTGTATTCGAATACAAGTCGCCGCACCGTGAAATGCAATTTGGATTCTCGCGTGCCTTCGGCGCTCGCGTTTCGCCGCCGAGGAGAAACGTGGCGCTTCGTCTCCGCGTGACACGGGACCACCGAATCTCTGCCCAGAGGCGACCACTGTCGTCTACATATCTGCGCACGAGCTCGAATGCGTCAAAAATTGCTGGCGCACGACTTGTTGAAGTCGGCGAAAGACGCGGACGCAGATTTCGTGCGTTGTGGGGGAAAGGGAAAAAGACTTCCTGTGAATTACCCACTTTGGCAGAGCGAGTGAGTGATTGGGTCGTTAGCGTATGCAGCCGGGGTTATAAGATCCGTTTCGATCGAAAAGGTATACCGGGGGGTGTTCCGCGTTTTATCTTTATCGGTGAAGTTCTTGAGCGCTATTTTTGTCTCGTAATTGGATATCATGTTGAGCGTTTCGTATAGCGCTGGAGCTCTGTCACGCTGTTTTCGTCTCGTAAATGAATGTCAATGTTCGGCGCCTTTACGTATTTCTCACCGTAGTTAGACCGAATGCTATTTTTGTCTCGTAAGTGGAATTCTCGCTCGCAAACATCACCCGCAAGTTTATTATTGCGGTAGCAATTAAAAGGGACACTCCAATCCAATTTTCGCAGTTCGAGTGGGGCTCCACATACAATTAGGTACATGTGTGCTATATGCTTATACATGCCGTATATGCGGGTTATATTGCTGCACTATTCAATCACTAAAGTTTCTCATAGCAGGTCTTACGTGCACGAGTAAATTATTTCTCATAATTTTGGGAATGGCAACCCGCAAACAAATTTCATGAAACATAACATTCACAGCGCGTACCTATCGAGGTCACGGGGTCAAATGCCGGTCACAGCGGCCGCATTTCGATGGGGGTGAAATGCGAAAACACCCGCGTACTTAGATTTAGGCGCACGTTAAAGAACGCCAGGTGGTGCAAATTATTCCGGAGTCCCCCACTATATACGGCGTGCCTCATAAACAGATCGTGTCTTTCGCACGTAAAACCCCATAGTTTAATGTTTACAGCGAAGCTGTATGTGGCTAGCCGATTCATCCGTCTGTCGCCTGTAGGCCGTAAATTATCATCATCAGCAGTGCCTCGAGCGTCGTCGTCTTCTTCTATCAGCTGGCTCCGTTGCCGCTCATCATTCCAGCGTAGAATTTCACTTCTCTTCTGTCGTCGTAAAGGGGGAGGCCGCGTTTACGGGGGAATGAGCCATTGCTTAAGGGGGCATGAGCCATTCATTGTCTTACGTGACGGACAGATTTACTTTTGAAGCAATTTAATTTTGAAGAATCGCAAGCGGCAATGTGGCAACGGTGGATTGCGGGCATACAGGTCAGAGACGTCGTTCTCTCCGTCGCAGCCGAACGTGTGTGTAACCTCATTAAGAAACACAAAGACCTAACCAATAATTGAGAAACACTTTAATGACCCGTCGGGATGCGACCCAGTGATAAACACCGGGGCCGCACGTTTCAGCTTAACGTGCAGCTTAACTACCACTTCAATGAAAAGGGCCACGATGATTATCTTTCAATGATTACCCGGCCATTGCGGTGTCATTATGAGACATCGTTCCAGCACACCAATAAACAGGGATTGCAGTATCACTGGAAGTGATGAAGCAGACAAGGCTGCTCGGGTGTATCCTGAAGAAGGCCACGGCGTCACGATTCGGGGTGAGGTTGTGCATTGAGTTGAGGAGGCGATTAGGTATGCTGTCTCTCTCTCTCTCTCTCTCTCTCTGTGTGTGTCTTGAACACAGCAGCTCACATCACATTTAGACGTATAGGCGGGCACGGCAACTCTTTCCTTCGGCGCATTCCCCGAATTCACGAGAAGTTTCTCGTAAGTATCGCAGGTGTTGACGTACTCGAAAATGACACCACGAAACACTGAAAGGAAAAAAAATATATTTTGTTAATCTTATTAAGAGGTAAAGGCGCCGTTGAAGTCTGATGTCGGTCAGACACGCACGCGTGGCCGCCGACAGCGCGAATTTCTCACGCGCGCAGAGGAGGTGGTATTCGGAAACTGGTTCATAACGTAATCAACTCGTCACTCACTGAAAACATTCCGAGGCCGGCTCATTCAAGAAAAAAAAAAAATCGTGTCCGCTCATACGGGAGTTCCCGTGGCACGCCTTCCTCTAACAATGGTATACGCGTAGCGGCCTATACCAGTGTGGCCCTGCACGTATGTGTATGTGCTCGCATAGTTGCATGCATCAGCTGTCAACTGTTTTGAAAGGTCAGGGCTTTCGTGTTTTTGCTGCCCTCGAGCGGTTGCATGTGTATACCCGCAGACGGAACACTTTGTTGACTTTGCGCGGGCGAAATTCCCGCTTCATTTTCCGCAACCTGTAATGCGTTTCGCAACTGCTGCAGAGACGAAAAGAACAAAACTATATCTCGCCGCCTCTGCGTTAAATCGAAGCCGCGGAGAAAAGTGCGCCGAAAGTCGCTATGTACGCGAGGCGAAATGTAGGCGCGACTGTCACTCCGCCTCCTTTTCAATATTGTTTGAAGGCGTTCCGAAATCCTTCCCCTCTCGCTTCCCGTTTTGCGCAGTTTATGTACGCGTACGGATTCTGTGCTTATAGGCGAACTAATTTGATTTTATTTGAATTGTGACGTCTTTATCGGCACACCAAATTGCCTCGAGCGTATTAATTACTTGACGCATGCACAAAAGCACTTTGCGCCGGCTCCCGTTCGTCTTTGCCGTGAATGAATTCGGCGAGTTTGGACAGGAATTAGTATTCTTGTGTCTTTGTCTGGATTTCTCGAGCTATTTTTGCAAGGATGCGTGGCCGAAGTATATAGCCTAAGTTATCTGGCTGGAAAGTACTGCGTGAATGGATAGCATCGGAAGGTACAGCGTTGGCAGTTATGTTGAGAGAGGTGGTCACTAGAACCAGTGGTGATCACGCCGTCCTTCCCCGCCGGGGTCATTAAGGCAGTGACCACTTGAATGGTGGTGGTGGTGTGTAGGTGATGTAGGGGGGGGGGGGGGTGTAGATGTAACAGCAGGACTGCCGTAAGACATTCTGTGAGCCGGACTGCGTCAGTGATTAGGAAGAAGAGTACACCATAAACGCCGAATAAGTGTTCAATACGCTGCAGGTCTCCAAGCTCGCAGCAAGCGAAGCGACACAGGGTATCTGGTATTGAAAGTTCAACAGCATATCATCGCAATATCACAGACTCTCCACCACTGCAGCTGGGCGTGAGATCCTGAGACAACTTCACTACGCCCCACCACTCAACGAGAACAAGCGACATCAACTTCCTCCGAACATACACGGCCAATACCACATCCAACCCCTACCCAGAAACATGCATCCCGAATTTCACGTCGAACGCCGGAAACTTCGAGCCAAGGCGCTACAACGCAGCTATGGACAGGCGGAAGGAGTTTACTACGTGGACGCCGCAGCCTATAAAACTAAACATCGTTATGCTTTAGCGGTCGTAGACAAGCAGGGCAACACTGTTCGTTCAGCATCAGTCAGGACCACCTCAGCGGGCGACGCAGAAGAGGCCGCCATTGCACTCGCATCGGGGCTACCTGATTGCGATGTCATCATCAGTGACTCGAAGACTGCTATCCGGAACTTCAGTAGCGGCTACATTACAAACCTCGCGCACTCTCTACTAGTCGCTCACCCGCCGAAAAAACTACATCGCTCTCATCTGGACTCCAGCACATCAAGGACTACCAGGCAACGAAATGGCTCATGCCGCTGCTCGAGGATTCACGGACCGAGTGGACGGAAATGTGGGCCTTACCCCAGAAGCCAATGACTCCCAACAACAGACCAATAAAGACGCACTCATCACATTCCATGAAATTTGCACACATTACAAACACCAACGCCTAACGTATCCACCTCTCTCTGTGTCGAGCACGCGCAAGAGAGAAATATTGTGGCGCCAACTACAAACTCGCACTTTTTTTACCCCACGCACTTTGCACTTATTCTTTCCCGACACATACCCGACACCCAAGTGTCGCTTCTGCCCTGTCCAAATCTCTCCCATATAATGTGGAAATGCCCCATCAAATATCCCCCCCCGCAACCTCAAACCATTAATTAGTAGCGAGGAGCTGTGGGAGACTGCCCTGCGCAGCTCCGATCCCACCCTGCAGGGCCGAGTCCTGAGGTGGGCTGAGGAGGTAGCGGAGGCCTACCACGACTGGTAGGCGGACGTCTGGCAGCACAAGGTGCTAAGACTGGAGCACAAAGGCCTCCCTCTCTTCCCCCCGGCCCCTCCCCTTTCTTAAAAAGGGAAATAAAAGTTCATTCATTCATTCATTCAACAGTGCGGTGACGAAGGCACCACTAATACAGGAATGATCAAGTTACATGCGACCATTGTGGATGCAGAAGATCCCCAGCCTAATTCCTTTGTCGTACTCGGGCCTTAGGGATACTGCGAGCTCATTTTCAATAATGCAAATGAGAAATCTTTTTAATTGTTTAAGCGTCAGAATAGTATTTCACTGAGCTAGTTGAGTCATGGCTAAGAAGAGCTTGATCAGTTAAACCGTCCTTTTCGCGCAGGTGCTACTATATATGTAACACCATGCGTGAAAAAAAAAATGTCAATTAACCGTTCAGAGACGTCCTTCTCTGTCTTCCTTTGCCCCGTGTTTCGGTTCAGCTGTTCAATTTTGTCTTCGTTGAGCGTTGTAACACTGTGGGGATGATGTACTGCACGAAAAGCATGTATATACCCAGTCGCACTAATAAGAAATTATTACGATCAACGACCAAGTGGAAAATGTGAACATAAAGACGTTTTAAAGTGCTTGCTGGTTTCTTGGTTTCTTCTTTACAGCTTTATTTGGTCTTTTACCATAATATGTTCTTCCATATGGGACCTGACTTGGCGAAATCTTATTGAACCCTTTGATTTGAGTTGCGTTGCAGAACATATAACTTTATCGCTTATTATTTATAATTTCTGTAGACATGCAATTCCGCAAATTAAACTTCACAAAACAATCATTGACCATTTTTGAATTCAAGAATTATGTTCGCGAAGTAGTAAGCAAGGCCAAGGCATCGTCACTTATACCGAGCAGCATGAGTAGACAATTAATTAATAAATCTCGCACTCCATTTCTGACGTACCTGCCGCTTCCAGATCGTACGTCCAAAGAAATTTCTCACCGTTGCGTGCGTCACAATTTCCACCATATGCGATGGCGTACTTGTTGCTTGCGATGTTGTTGTTTACTACCAACAATAGCACAAACTATTGTTGGTGATGCACCACACTGTAGCTTCGTTGTTTTACCGTACTCCGCCGCATCCGCGTTTCAGCTCGCATCTTTGTTCTCACTCTGACTTTTCCTGACAAGAAGGGACGCCACTTCATCAGCAACGGCAGCACAACGCCTCAAGCCTGGCTGGGCTGCTCATATTGAAAGGTAAACGAGCAGCTTAGATCCCATGCCTGCAGTTAACAGTTCAAGGCACCATCAAATATTCGCGCAGAGATCGTGGGAAGCATCCAAGCACTGAGTAACAGTCTGCAAGACGCCCTACTGTCGCTTTCGAGCAGTTTTCGATTGATCGAGTGTCTCCACTTACCTACTGCGTAAGCTGGACCCCTTGCTACGGCTGCAAGTGCTATCCAATTTCTCCCGTTGCGAATCAACGTTGCTGTACTGCTTATGTCTGCTTATGTCCGACGTGCGACTACTGTAGGTGCGAGGAAACCATTGAGCCCTTGCTGTGCATGTGACCTATAGCTACGAAGTCCAACGTCTCTCTCTACGGTCAACATTGAAACCGGCTGGACTCGAGATCATCTTTTGAGTCGAAGATTCTCGGGCCGTGGCAAAATCCGTCGCTGGCACAAAAAGCTGTTTGTGCGCTTGTGCAGTTCTTGAAGGGCGCCGGCATGAGTGACCGTTTATAGTCCTCCTGTGCAACCTGCCGCTTGTGCGCAATGTTCACTCTCTTCTTTTCGTCTCTCTATTCCCACTTCCCTTACCCCCTGTGTAGGGTAGCAAACCAGAAGCTCGTCTGGTTGAAATCCTCGCCTTTCCTCTTCTTGTTTTCTCTCTCTCTCTCTTTCGATTGCTCTACACACAGCGACACGACCTTCTGGCGCTCAGCGTGTGCAGACAGCCGGTCTAAATATCCCCACCCCTACACCGTTTCGTAAAAGGCTACGACGACGACGACGTAGCGCTGAGGGAACGAAAGTCGGCAGTTGAGTTTTTGCCTCTGAACCACCAAGCCACGTAGCTGGACATCGCTAACCCGCCGTGGTTGCTTAGTGGTTATAATGGTGGACTGCTAAGCACAAGGTCCCGGGATCGAATAACGGCCACGGCGACCGCATTTAGATGGGGGCGAAATGCGGAACACGCCCGTGTACTTAGATTTGGGTGCACGTTAAAAAAAAAAAACCCAGGTGGTCCAAATTAATCCGGAGACCCCCGCTACGGCGTGCCTCATAATGAGATGGTGGTTTTGGCACGTAAATCCCCATAATTTCTGGACGTCGCAGCGCTCTTCTTTTCCCGCTGCGTTAGCTTCTCCGCAGGACAAGGCTCGACCATGAAAAGAACAAAGCAGCCCAGCCAGCACGAATAGTTTTTATGTTCTTGAGGACTTTTATAGCGAATTTGTTTGCGATGTCATAATCCCAAGCTTAAAAACACCATCGTTTCCAAATTTCTCATCAACAGCCGCAATACAGAGACTCGAGGACTCAAGTCCAGGGGAGACGCCAAGCTGTGCAGTGAAGAGGTTTTCCGGGGCAAACAAGACGTCCTCGCTTTCTTTCGTTGTCCCTGGAAATTACTTGTAAAAAAGAAAGAAAGAAAGAAAGAAAGAAAGAAAGAAAGAAAGAAAGAAAGAAAGAAAGAAAGAAAGAAAGAAAGAAAGAAAGAAAGAAAGAAAGAAACGCTGTTTCGTTAGTCGTGAAATGGTGTAGCAGCGTCGAATCTCTCCATCTGATCCACCAGATAAATATAATATAATCTTCAGTTATCGCGAGGAATTAATTCACCAGAGCTCGTGATTGTCCCCGTCCACGAACAGGCCTCAACGTTGATACAGAGATCGTTCTGCAAGCGCAAAAGATAACCAGCTTGACACCAGCTATGTGCTCATTTAGCGCTAGCATCTTCAAGAACGCGACAGTCCCTGACCAAGCGGCAACTCGTCTGTTTAAATGTTCAAGTTTCCCCTCTTTACGACAACCAGGTAATAGCACTGAGCGAACGAGAGGGCGCCTCTGTCGATGCTACAGGCGCCTGAGCACTGCCGAGATGAGCGACAAGCCTCCCCCACCTTGAAATCAAAAGTAGTAGTTCCTGGGCTAGTTGATTGATACTTGGTGAAGTCATTGGGCTGAATGTCATGTGAAGTCATTTGCTCTACAATGACTTCATCAAGTGCCGCCCACCTTGGAAGGGTAACGCAACCATCGAATTAGCGAGACGATTGCTTCCGATGCAAAGCTGAAAGCGCTGCAGAGCATCGCAGCGCATCCATTTCGCACCGCCAGTTTCCGCTCTTCTGGTTCCGCGCCGGCCGCTCAGGCGACCGCTTCCACTCGCGCCAAGCGCGCACTAAGCTCCGTCTCCGACGCCGTAGAGTAACGGCACAGTAGTCCGTGCGAGAGTGAGGATATCAGAGGGAGAGGAGCATCGTCCTCCTCTCGACGCGGACTACGCCGCTCGACAGCGACGAGAGCGGCGGGCGAGCGAAAGTAGGCCGCTCCAACGTGACGCCGGATAGAAATCGCCGCCGCGAAACAGAAAGTTGTGCACTCGCCCCGACCGATGCAGCTGAGCCGCCGCCACTCCTGAATCCGCGCTCCCGCGCGCGCCCCACCTGTCTTCTCCGTGCGCTCATCCATCCGTCGACGCCGCTTGCTCCGCGTGCTCCGACACGCGAGAGCATCACCGTCCATCGACGCAGCAGCGTCTTAACGCTGCAAGGCGTGACTGAGCCTGTGGGACGTCCCGTTCTTTACGACGCCGTTATCATCGGCGCGCTTCGGTCGTCCTCTCTTTGCTCGTGCGCGTGCGTGCGTGTGTGTGCCTACGTCGACGAACTGAGGATTAACTTCGGTGTGGTGGGACGTCAGTGGCCGTGTTCCTCTTGCAGTGTCGAGAGTGTCGTCTCTGACGCGGTCTCTCCCTCCCCGAAAGGCGTCAATCCTTTTTCCTCACCGCCGTCGTTGACGGCGACTTGTTTGTCTTGGTGCGCGACAACGCTGTGAAAAAAAGATGTCCGGTTCCGCGTCCGGAGTGGCGACGATGTCGCTCGCCGGCTGCGCCTTGGCGCTCTGCTGTCTCCTGAGCTGTGAGTATATCCACGCGCCTGGAACGCGAGATTACTGTTGCGTGCGGCGCGTTTTTTTTTTTTTATCGCGCGAAAATTTCGTTCATGCTGTCCTACCCGGGTCTCACCTCTCGCCAAGTGCGCGCCAGTACATTGACGTGCAAGAACACCTAGGCCATGGGCGGGAGGTTTCGTGGCGAAAAACGCCTTGAAGGTTGATTAGTTCCTATTAGAACACCCTACTAAAGATGAGAAGACGGTTATAAGCCGGCCAGAGATACCCAAGAAATTAAAACACCCCAATATAAAGCTCCGTGTACAATACAGGCGCATGTAACTCTGATTAAGTGTAATTATATCACACTGTGCGTTAAAACACGTTTGTTATTTTCAACACCCAAGTATAACTTTCTCTGCATAGATGTGCGCTAGAAGTACGGCTGGTGCTTTTGCTGTCATCACTAAATAAAACCTGGTTATTATCTGCAATGTGAAAAGCTCTGTGTCATGACAACGTTGAACAACGACCTGCTTGGTCTTGCTGTTCGAGAAAAGGCGACAACCAACTATTGCAGGCATCACGGAAGCCTCTAACTGCAAGATAACGGGTCGTTTGGCACGTACGCTGCACAAATCAAACAGGGTCAACATTTGCATACAGTGGAAGATATTCAAATGACAGCAAACCAACTTCTATTTCCAGTTAATGACATGCAAAGCGGGTAGATGCCTATTTCGATAGAGCCACTCGTAATTTTTCAACTTAAGGTCGCTTTTGTTAAAGTAGGAAGTATACAACACCTTCAACGACGTCGCTGTGCGCCAAGCTAGAAACTACTTTAACACACACACACACAGGACTAACGTATAACGGTGTGTGCATCTCGGAGCACGGGATCGTATGCGTTACCAGCGAGAACGCTTGCGCTGCTCTTCGAGGCGCCCGCTCAATCACCGCAAACCTTAGCGGCCGATCAGACCCTCGTGAAACGCTCTCTTCGAGTAACCGGTTCGTGGCATACGCTTTTTCCCGGCAAACGCTCCGTCTCCTTACTTATTGCCCAAATGTTTTCTTCCCGCTCGCTATCACCCGGCACTGTGACTCTACCGGCGCACGCGCGGCGTTTTGTAGCGCGCAATGCCGCCAGTGTAGCGGGAACAGCGTTAACGCCGCCGCGTTGGCGTTTATCTTGTTTTGCGCCGAGAACCGTCCTGATGTCGCGCCGGCGCATGAGTGCCGAGGCGGCGGTCGTTTCAGGAGATGCGGGAAAATAGCGAGAGAGACAAAAAAATAAAATAACGCGAGCTAGTAGCGACAGGTAGTGTCCTTGAAGGCAAATCGCGAGAAGCACGGCCGCAAACTGGAGCTCTTGTTTACAAACATCTTCCTATCTTCTGCGTGCTCGCCGTCCACAGTGCACGCAAAGATTGCTCGCGCTGATTGAATGTGAAGAGAGATTTACCACGTCGACTAAAGAATCAGAGGGACTCCCTTCGACTGCTGCTGACGTTCGCCGCTCGTCGTCAACCGGGAAACAAAAGAAGGAGAAAAAAATAATAATGATGTCTTAATATTGCCTATACCCTCTTGAAGGCTACGGTCAAGATTCTCCCACTATAGAGGATGTATCTTAAATACGCCTTGTGGTTGTCCCTGCGAGTGCTGCATTCATGGGCTGCGTATGCAATTTTCTGACGCGCCTTGCCGCAACCGGGTCTCATCGTGACCGTTGACCATGTCGTACTGCCACAATTGGTCGGTATATGATCACTGCCTCCGAGGTAGGGCGACTCGCGCTGGAGACAAGCTCGATCTTCGAGGTCGTGATATGAGCGCGTAATTTGATGATGTAAAGGGTTTCGTGGCGCAAGGGCCAGTAATGGCCAAAGAGAGCAATAAGAAATCCGGTATGATGTAGTCGATGAGACCATGTATATATAATTTCGTGCCAATAACCCTAGAGGCAAATCTTGTGTTAGTGTTTGCGTGGATCGCCACTATCGTTGGTCAGCGGTCTTAAGAATTATGGGCAGTACATCAACTCGTCTACACGTAGGAAACCCTTGAAAATGGACGAGAGAGAAAAAAAAATCGACAAAATCGTGACTACATATCACTGCTACGGAACTATACGAAACCTTGAAAGCTCGAATGCGTCAAGACAAAATAGAAAAAGAAAGAAAGGGAAGAAAGAGATGGGGTAAGAGTATTTTACATAGCGTTAGGTGACTGAGTGCTCAAGCGTAACTGGCCAGTCTAACGGATTAAACCCAGCAGGGATGACGGGCGACCTCTAAACAATCACCACTGCCCTGACACAGACTACAGTGGATTATATTTAGAATAGGGCGAATATCTAGTCATAATATATCAGGCCACTAATTACAAAAGAGAAGAGAAAACAGAATGAGGCTTGTATTGATTCCTGCGCTGTTACAAACACCAATGGTACTAATTGAGTTTTCTGTCTTTGGCGGAGTCTTGGGTCCAAACCTTATGCCTTCTCCCTAGCCTATACAGTCTCACCGTGTTCAGTATAAAGGTGGAATCCTTCGCAGCACATTTTGAAACTTAAAGACTAAGAGGTGTACTCAAACATATAATTGGTTAAGAGCAGCTCAGTAAACGCGAAAAGTGTTGAAAGTTTTCAGGAGTGAAGTTCGAAATAAATTTGCTTAAGTTATCCAAACTGCAGTACAGTTATAAAAGAGCCGAGTGGGAGAGATATTCACTGGCATCACTGGCAATCATATTGCGCGATGTCACGAGATACTATATCTTTCGATCTCAATATCTCAGAATAGAGTGGCCATATGCGTTGCACTTGTTGTCCGTTTAATCGAACGACGTCCGACCTTATACGTGCTCTAATATATGTAGCTGCGGCGCAGTCGTGCGCCAACCAAATCAGGGCACTCGTAAGCTTTCCGGACCACGGCCTTTCTGATAGATCTAAGAATCGCGGTAGCGTATCATTCTTATAAAAACACATACAAGCGAGGGCGCGGTCAAAGAAACTAAGAATAAAGAGGAGAACAAGGCCTCGGCGTCTTTACTGGGCTTTTTCCACGCGCGCGCAGTGTGCTGGTATCTTAACTGAGAATCCAATCTGGCAAACACAGCAGGTTCTCTCGAGGGCAGCCAAAGGTTCCGTTGCGCGTTCTCTTACTGTCGTTTATTGTTTTTTTTTTTTTTTTTTTTTGCAACTCGCTCGTTCTTTTGACAAACAGCGTGACTGCCACGCGGCTCGCTTTCAACGCTCATTAAGGCGCGCGCACGCGAACTGGCGGGCCATGGCACGCAAATCGCCCGCGCGCCATTTGCATGTCTGTTGCCGCGGCCGACGCCTCCTTCGCCCGTCGTCTCGGAGAGTTTATGTCGCTGTTTCTCGCGGACAAAGTGTTCCCGGCAAAAATAGAATCTCGAACACAAATGGTCCTTTGGAAGAAAAAAAAAGAAAAAAGATTGAGCTAGGTGTCCTTGCGTTGACCGTGAAGCGAGAGTGGAGGTATAGGAGAAACAAAAGCTCGCACCAGGAAGCGGCGCGTCGGCAACTTGGGCATTCGCTCGCTAGGTTTCGCTTCTCACTTTCGTTCTTACGAGTGTACGTTAATTAATATTCGGTGTTTCTGCTGCATGGTGCACTCTCTCTCGAGCGCAGTTCGTTAATATATATATATTCTGAGCTTTTACGTGCCCGAACCACGATGAGACACGCCGTAGTGTGGCATATCCGGAATTAACTTGGATCACCTGGGTTTCTTTAATGTGCAGCCAAGGAGCGGTACACGAACGTTTTTTAATGCACTATTTTATATCAATATCATGCAATATTATGGATATTTCAATATTTTATATGCAATATCCTACTGAATTCAATATTAAAAAAAGCATTTAATTTTTTTAATTATCCAGCTGAATTTTAAAGAGCAGGAGGTGACAAAAGTCCGAAGTCTGTAACAACACGCTCCACCACCCCTCCCGTTTCATACAGTTAACAGTGAAGTTCTTGGAATCAAATTAAATTTAGGGGTTTGACGGGCCAAAACCATGATCTGATTATGAGGCACGCCGTAGTATGGGACTCCGGATTTATTTTGACCACCTGGGGTTCTTTGACGTGCACCTAATGCACGGTGCACGGGCGTTTCCGCATTTCGCCCCCAAATAAGTTGTTGGAACTGAAAACCCAGCAATTTCCTATTTTCATTTCCACCTATGTAGGAAATCTCAGCCGGTATAGTTTTTTTCCGCGATTAAACAAAACGTTCCTAACAGCCGGGATCGCCTATTCCTTCTTTTCTTCTGCTGATCGCGCAGTAAATTCCTGGGAAGGCAATTCTGTCCGATTCACAGAAGACAAGGTTGGCAAAGTGCTCGCCGAGAAAGCGGCGCGTACACCGAACGCGAATGCCGATGTTTCAGCAAACAATCGACACAGTCTGCCGGAGCAGCCAACAATACAACGTACTATATACATCTCCCCCGAGGCTACAGCGTACAAGCGATCTCTCTTTCCTGATCTTTTGTTGCGAGCAGAAAAAAAAAAAGGTGGCGGTTTTCCCTCTAACAAACCACGACCACGACCTTGTTCGGGAAGCGCTCATATATATATACGTGCTCTGCGGCATATGGGGTGGCTCTCGTTTTGTTCTCCACGGAAAGTTGTTTCGTTCTTTTTTTTTTTTTTTTTTTTTTGTTTCTCGTCTTCCAACACGAATGACCGACCTCGCCGAAGCTTCCATGTCGCCTGTATAGCGTACACACCAGATCGCATCTTAGAGAACGGTCCCGTCCCGTTCCAGGCCATCAATGATGTGCTTCTTTGCGGCCCTGTTATTAGTCGCGCCAATGGGCGAGGAATCATCGCTTGTCGCGCGCGAACTTGCGCGGCGAGGGCAAGGCAGAGCGGACGGGTTGAGTGTAATGAATGATGCGCTGCGGTGAACACGATCGTTTCGGTGCTTGGCGTTCGCCCCAAATTTGGTAGTGGCCGCGACAAGGTTAGTGAGAATGTCGCTGCTGTGCTCTCATTGGTTTCTGTTTGTTTCGTATTATGTTAATTTATTCGACACGATAAAATAATCCGTCTATACGAGCTTCCATTATATACTTGCTTGTGAAGCTGTGCGATGAAGATAACTGATAGAGTGATTGTACGTCCTGTGCGTTTGATGCTATAGGGTCGCTAGAACAGTGATTTGTGTGATGCACGAAACATTAAGAAATATGCATTTCTCGATTGCTTATTACAAGCGCGTTTCTCTTTTCTCTTTAAAGACAGGGCTATGCGGATGACCTATTGCTAGCTAAATGCAACTGCTAATCTTTGTGCGGTGATAATAATTAGTGGAGAGTTGATCATGCTTGTCCTGTTTCTTCTGAGCGACCCACGCACCAATAACCTCAAAGAACTATAGTTGGCGTTCGCACGATAGAAGTATACGCGTGACTCTGACCTATGCACATGAAGCGCCGATGTATGAAGTTCAAAAAAAAAAAGAAAGAAAAGAAAAGCTTCCTGTGCAAACGTGGAAAAGACTAAGGAATCGTTGTTCTCTGGGTCACAAATTGCAGATTGTGCAAAAAGCCGGAAACTATTAATCATTGCTTCATTGATTGGCGCGATGCAGTATTCTTGTGGGAATATTCTATAGTGAACATTGATGAAAGAATGACAAATTAATCCTATCACTATCTGGTACCTTGATGTGACAAAAGACAAGAACCTTGCCGTGCGATCTCATTTTCCTTATTGGATCGCATTGTCTCTGGAGAGTAAGAATAGGGAAGCAAGAATACTTTGGGACCTCCTTCTGTACTGAATTGATTTTTTAATTGTATGAATGTCCAATAATAAATGATGATTGATTGATTGATTGATTGATTGAATGATTGATTGATTGACATGCCGAACAACACCGAGCAACGGAGAACATCTTCCAGGAAGGCATAATTAAAAATACGCGGGATATACGAGCGTTCCAGAGAAGCTCTTGATTGGTTTCACCTCTTTGATTCGTGTTTAAATTTTGCCTCATTATTGACTTGGGGTGTGTTTACTTTAAGCGCTATGGTTTTGCTTCCCTATAATACAGAGAAGAAAAAAAAAGAATTTCAATTGTGGCCTAATTGTTAGAGCATCGGGCTACTATGCTGATTCGATGCCTACCATCGCGCACGTAAATTCTTTTTTTTTTTCTTTTTTTTTAAAGTATGAGGTACTTTTGTGTGACCTACTTTTTAAGCTATGAGCTTCAAGACAGCAGCAGGACTCAGCAGCCACGGTCAAGAAAGTCCGGGAGGGTTATCGATGAAAAGCTTTCATAAACTGCGTGTTTTCCCCGAGAGAATGTTTGCTCTGAGAAAGCAGGAAAGTAAGGGTGCTTTACGAGCTGTGTGGCCGCGACCAGCCCCATGCTGCGATACTTATTTGGCCACCCTGTCCGCAGAGCCGTTATGAACTCCTCTGTGTGCTATATATTTCCCGCAAAACGATCGTAAAGGACCTGCTTATCGCCGCGAATCTTGTTCACGTTTCATCTTGCAATGCTGTGCTTGTGCGTGCGAGCGTGTTTGTACGGGCGAATACAAGCGTCCTGTTTGTACCGTTGTCGTACGCATTTTCTTTTCTTTTTTTGTTTTTGTTTTAGCGCGCGCATGGGTACGTATGCCCGTATTTCTATACGTACTACGTGCGGAGCTTGCGCTAAGTTCACATTTTTATATACTTCCTGTTATGAAGCGGCGGGGTTCCATAAGACAACGTATCGCTATTGCACGGTTGTCAACACCGCACTCGGGATTTCGGCGAGGGCATTCGCAGCGGGGTGTAACTCGGTGCCGCACTACAGATTTTTTTGTATTTTTTTTCTTTCGAACAGCGGAACGACAAAGAAGAATGTGACGCATCCGGCAGGTATATAGGGGTTCGGTATCTCGGTCAGCGGTTGTTCGGCAGCGAACAGCTTTGCGCGCGCCAGTTACGCGGCAAAAGGATAACATGGTGGTCAGAGATTTCAAAGTAGACACCGTGGTTCCAGATGTGTATTTTGCATTCGCTGACGTCATGCATCAATGCACCCTGCAGAACGCCTTCACTGCTGTCAATTCGGACCATGACTGCACTGAGGTGCACTTTTCATTTGGCTGCATTATTCGCGTTGCTCTAACGATATAGACAAGGCATCTGCTTTCTTTTTTTTTTTTACTCGAGTATGCAGCGCTCAAGTATGTTAGAGAAGCACCATCTGGTAGTCGCATTGTTAAGATTTGCATGCCTAACCAGTAGGAGATTCCGTGAGGTTGTCAGGTCAATATCGGTTAGTCAGGTCAATACCCTTGAAGCATAGGTCGCGCGTTAAGGGCGGGTTCAGAGCGTCAGCCTTTTCCTCATAAACTGCCACACCAAAATTACAAGTCATCGTTCCATGAATCAAGCTTCGGTCAGCAATCCGTTTGTCAAAGAGAATTCATGACTACATAGCCCCTGTGCGAACCGGCTTCTCGTAGACGTCCAACTGCGCCTGCGTGCTTTCCTTACCGGACGTGCGCGTCTACGTGTTACTTCGCAAACACGGCCGTTAGCCGCACGCATATCATTTCAAGCGCAACGACTCCCACTTAAGCCAATCTAACGCCCCGATACGCCGATGCAGCGAGTTCCGTTAACCACATATCACGTTGCCGCAGAGTCAATCACGCTGGTCAACCGGAGATTACACTGTACCGCCGGTGTTCGCGGTATTCCGCATTCACTCGTATCTAACCCAGCCTCGATTGCAGGCCGATAACCGAAGATCCGGTGGTCGATAAACAGAACTGAAAATCAAACCGGAAGTGAAAATTCATGCATAAAAGCGGAACCAACCAAATCAGCATAGTTTATCTCTCTATCTCTACATGTATGTCGCAATTCAGTTTGACTGCATCAACACAATCACTCCTTTACGCTGGATTTTCACTCGCATTCACCATAGTAATCTGTTGTTGTTTCAGGATCCTCATGCATTGTGTGTGTGACTAGCAACATGCCGGAGAGTTCTGGTGGAATCGGATGCTCGAATCCATAGGAGAACCCTATAGTTTAGTATTCGACACTTAAACGAATCTTGCTGCTTGCGCACGAGTAAATGCGGCATGCGTGCGTAGTAGCGGTATTGTGAACGCACGTATACCGATAGCATATACGGGTAGCAGCGTATGGAAGCAACGCGAGGAAGTCCCTTTTGCGCAAGCCGGGGCAAATTCTCTTGGCCACATCGCAAGCAAGCGCGAGCAGCCGCGGGCCATGCAGGGACCGTCGTCGGGTCGGCGCGTCCCGGTGAATAACGGTGAAAACCAGTCGGACGAGTAAAAGGAAGCCGCCGGACGGATAAGACGATGAACGCGCGCGCGGGGATGAGCGCGGCCCCGTAACATGGTTCTGCAACGTCGGCGCAAAATTGACCGCTATGGGGACGTTCTTTCGCGCTTCCCCCTTCGTGCTGCTTCCGATTCACTGTACGCAACTACGCAGCATGCGACTGATGCCTATTGGTTTTGCATGTGGACGTGCAGTTGTGAGTGCATGCATGCAGTTTATACGTGGGGATAAGTACATACCGTGGCGCGCGTTTGCACGTTGCCGGCGGTTATATTGGTTGACTGCGCCCGGCGGTAACCGTGTAGCGCCTTGCCCTTCGCGCACGATTTGCGGTGAGTTTAGCGTCGAGCGCTCTTTAAGCGTTACGAGTGTGCGAGCGAGGAAAAACAAGTTCGTTTTCTTTTCTTTTGACCTCTAGCTGTTCTTTTGGTTCGCTTGGTTGTTGTTTTTACAGCACTGCGACAGTATACGTACACGGCGGAATTGAGTTATGATGGATTCAGTGAAAGGGCAAAGGTGTTTTATATATTTCGAAGATGGTGTTTCGATAGTAACCGTATTACCAGCTTGCTTGATTTTGCAGCGAATGTCGTATCTTCAGTATGCGAGCTTTATAATCTCTGCATGGAGTTATACCGACATTTTGAGGAATGCCTCCCCGTGAAAGCTTGTTACCGTAAACGGATGGGTTAACGCTCGAGGCGAGCTGAGACACGTCGTGGTTGAATAACCAAACGACTGAATTGAGGACATGCGGTTAATTACCCGTAACGCGCCGAGCTTTAACTGATGACGACGTTACCGCCTGCTTGCTTCTGAAAGCTGATCCAAAGTGGAGCAAAAGCTGTTTAGAATTAAACGCAATAGGTATGGATGTCGATAATCCGTTGAACCTACACAATAACAAAAACAACCAAATGGTGGCGCCATCAAAGGCTACGTATAGCTAATTTATGTCATGAGAGAGCCTGAAGGCTTTCGTGAAGCCTTCGAGTTAACATCCCTGCCTTCTGTCTTTCTCTCCTCCTCCTCCTCCTTCGAAGTGTATGCACACGCGTACAGAGTGATGGGTGAAAATACTAGGACAAACAGGGAACTTAGTGGTTCGTATCGTATTTTTCTATCTTTTTTTTAGTTTTTGCGGTTTCGCAAGCGTCTAGGAAGGGGTACAAGTGCAGCTCAAGACAAACATTACGCAGCTGTACGATCCACAAAGAGATACAGCGCTCACGAACCGCTAGCCAACCCTTTCCAACCTCGCGAGCGTGAGGTGAGCCATGGGTCATTCATCCAGCACGCCCACCTTGTCTTCAGATCGAGAGCAAACTCTTCACAGCCTTGCGCACGCCGAGACTTCAATGCATTGAGAGCCTCCCGGAGAAGCGCGGCCGAGGCTATATTTAGCATAATGATGTGCAGGCGAGGCCCTCGTGCCGGTGCCGCATTGTTTGCTCTCGGTATAGTGTGCAATTACGGATTTCGACGCGAACCTCGATGCTGGTTGTCTCATTAATCCGGGCCGACTAGCATGCAACAAAAAGCTGCACACTCCTGGCCTGAAGGCTATAAAACGCGAGACAATGCTAAATGTTCGAAAGAAAGGTTGCTATACGTGACGCTGCTTTATACTTATCCAATGACCTGCGTATGCCTATAGGGATTCAAAGCGTCTTTTCGCAGTGAATATCGCCTTAAGAAAGACAGAATCAGTCAACGTGTTTTGTGCCACTTATGCGGCGGACAACTTCCATGGTGATGTGGAGGTACTAAGTCATTACTTCACCATTACGTCACAGCAGTTGAGCTACGCGAGTGAGTCGAAGAATATATACCACTTATATGGCCACCCGCCGGGGTGGCTTAGCGGCTGTGGTGTTGCGCTGCCAAGGACGCGAGGTCGCGGGATCACATCCCGGCCGCTGCGGCCGCTTTTCGATGGGGGCGAAATGCGAAGACGCCCGTGTCTCGTGTGTTGGGGGCACGTTAAATATCCCCTGGTGGTCCAAATTAATCCGGAGTCCCCCACTACGGCGGGCCTCATAATCAAATCGTGGTTTTGGCATGTCAAACCCCAGAATTCAATTCAGTTTATGCGGCCGACAACTGCATTGTGATGTGGAGGCACTGAATCATTACTTCACCATTACGTCACAGCTGTTGAGCTACGTGAGTGATTCGAAGCGCTAGGTTCAGAGACTTATTTGGCGACATTATTCGGCGAACTGCGAGCCGAGCACGGAGTAAACTAATACGCTGAATCGAACTGAAACAGCGGTTGGTCGAACAGTTTGTGAACTCTAACAAGCCCCCGCGGCGCTGCTTACCTAACCTTAGCAGAGCAATTCGACTCACGGCTTAACCGCTGAATGTCTACACATAACAGCAGGAGGCCTGCGTGCGTTAACTGATTAGTTCGCATCGCATAACCAGTTTATTTATTCATTTCGGAGTCGTTTGACAGTGTGCTCATTGCTTGTTGCTTTATAAGACTCACTTCGCAGTATTCGCAGTGCGTGACCCTTGAAGCGCTACCATGTCCACAGAACGGTGAGGAAGACTAGAGTGATTTATTTACATGTCTGTAGGCGTGATTGTAGACGTGTAATGGGAGCTTCATCTGTTGCCGTTGCCAGAGCCTCCCTCCCCATCCTGTCGTTTCTGCTTTCTCATTTTCATTCCTTAACCACCTTCCCTTGCGTAGGGAAGCAAACTGGACGCGCGTCTGATCGGCATCCCTGCCTTTCCTTCCTCCTCCTCCTCATTTGCATGTCCGCTCCTTTTCATGAAAGCTCTCTTACTCTTCTTTCTTTTCTTTTTTTTTTTTTCTTGCGCGGATTTCACGCAATCGCCTGCACTCCGTAACGTTCCGTTCACGGTGTCCGGCAGCTCAGACGGGTCTTTGCGAGTCTCGTGACCGCGAAGCGCGTAAGCGCGCCATCACGACCGCTCGCGCGCGTGCCCGGAAAGCCAGCTCGGCACGTAGCTCAGCAATCCGCGCGCGCCGGACGACCACGACGACGAACTGCGCCACACGAGACGAGAACGCTGCTCCTCAGGGAGGATGCGGCCGCAGCGTGGAGACCTTCGAGGTCGCCAGCGGTCATCCCCCGGAGTCTCTTAGATGAGCACCGGTGGCCTTCGATTCAAAGGAGATGCGCAGCGCTGGTTCGCGAGAAAATAAACACGTATACATAACCGCGTTCACGTTTCGCCTGGGCAGCGCGGACTCGAGAGAAGGAAATGGATTTGGCTCGGACGTGCGGCTGAGGTATCGGGCGCATTCCTGGTCGGACGAGGACGCCGGCGACCCGCCGCGCCGCGTATATGTCGCATCGTCTGGGTCTCCTCGCGGTTCGTTTCATGAGTTATACCTTCGTTGGATCTGCATGAGTTAGCGCTGTATGGACGCCTTATAGAGAACGCGCTTGCCATTTACCCATAGGTTCACAAACGCGAAACGGCCGGACCGTCAGTGCTTAACGTAAGTCTCATGATATTTAATATTCCCCTGAGCTTTTGCCTTGTTTTTTATTAGGGCATTGTGACAGCCGTTGTTGAGAAACTGTCGGTGATCAGTGGTGGCGGTTTTGGGTATATATATCAGAAGGGAAGTGCTTCTGGTTAGCTTCATGTTTTGTTAGGTTCATACTTACGTTTTCTTTTTTTTTCTGTAGCCTTTGTATGTTTTTGTGTACATGGTACGTGTGTGCCTGTCTTGAGATAGCCGGCTCCTGTGTAGCCTACGTTCCCGTTGATACACAGTTGTTAAAGAACAGCAACAAAAATGCTTTTATGGTAGAAATTTTTGTCATCCTGGCGAGATCTGTGAGGCCGTTCCCAGTGCGGCAGGACAGTGTCGAAACTGTTGACGAAAGACGGCCCTTCAACATAAATAGCTGGATCTATATGAACGCCTTTGTGTTCGTGGCACATTAAGACCTATACAGCAGGAACTATGCTTTGTATTACGTGTGGTGTGGGTGCGGCCGCTCAGACTTCGTTGTTCATTGACAAAGCTGTCAAAATGCCCCCAGATTAAGAAGAAACTTCTTCTTTCTGGGGGTTTTACGGTCCAAAACCAGTTCTGATTATGAGGCACGCCATAGTGGAGGGCTCCGGATTAATTTTGACCACCTGAAAAAAACAAGCGAATAAACGTTTATGCGAGCGTTCGTACGTTGTTCGGACACAATATTCGAGAAAAAAAAAGGTACGGATTGCACAAACACACGTACATCGCTTAGTGGATTAACTACAGTCTTCGTCAAGATTTCCAAAATCACTGAGGGAAGTGCACTGTATTGTACTGGGGCCCCTGATGACAGTGCTCTTGTGACACATCCCACACGCCTAGTACATTCTGGTAAAAAATTGCTCTTCTTCCAACCTCTGACGCTTTGTAGAAGCGAAAGTTCTGGAGTCCGAGGAAAGCTCGGGGTTTCGGGCACAGTGACTTGAAATCTTTTGACAAAGGTTACAGGTGTAAGCAACGATAAACTGAAACACACCTCGAAACATCCGCCTAAGAGCTATTCAATTTGGTAGTCCCCCAAAAAGCAATTACTCTCTCTCAGATATAGTCCTTGTGTTAAAATCAGACCGCTCTCTGCCAATCATCCATCGCGAAACGAATGGCGGTAATGGGAAGTGTTTTCGAAGCAGTCAGCCCAACGTGTTCTCGCATCCTCGGCGCGTTTAATTTCCGCGGCCGGCGAGCAATCGGTATCTACGCCCTCGGGCAAGGCGAGCGCGGGTGGACCGCTCAGCTGTATACATGGCGTGCCCGCGTCGTCTTCGGGGGAAGGTGAACGACGGTGTACGTACGGTCCGAGCGTGCGCGCCACGCTGCCAACGTGCTCGAAAGGTGACGCGCGCGGGCCGTGTGACCCCGTTCTCCGCGTTTCCAGCATTTCGCGGCTATCGAGCTGAAGAGCGTAATGGCTGCCCTCTTCCCCCCCCCTCTCTCTCTCCTTCTCGCACGCGCGCACACACGCACGCACATCCTCCTCGACGTCTTCTTCGTCTTCTTCTTCTTCGTGCGAATCCAAGTCGTTTCACACCGCGCGTGCCCGCTCGAATGCTACCTTGAACCGACCGGGACTTCTGAAGGGGTCTGGGTAAATCTCGCCATTAGCCGATCGCATAGTATAACTTGCCTCGAGTGATATGTGTCCTCACACTGGAGGAATTTGGCACGTGGGATCGAATAGCGTCGCATGGCGGTGTAGCATTATAGCGAGTATTAGCGAATATGAATGCGCGGAGACAATGGCCGGAGGCTGTGGGTCTGCAGGTCGAAAGCGTTTTTCTCGCGGGTCAAGCGCATCCATAAAACCTCGCGTGTGCGACATCAAAACGCGCTATTTTGCGTTGTATACGTTGATAGCGACAGGGGAAGGCATAAGAAACAGCTTTCGCTGATTGCGCATATATGCAGCAAGCTTTATTCCTTGGCACTCTCACGTATAAGAAAAGCAACAGTAAGAGCAATGTTAAAAAATTGTCCCCAGCGCGTGGTTGTCCGTTTGCGTCATTGTGGTCGCGTTCTTTGTGAATTAACGCTTAAGTGACCCAGGCGTGATGGCACTCGGCGATCTGTCACACACTCCGAGTGATCGTGCTCGAAGCGGCGGTGGGAGAATTAAATCTCTTCATCACGCAGGCGAGCCTTCCAGCTGCAACTGCAAGCCGGACTTGTGTATTACTTCGCGCGTAGCTGTAATAATCATACAAATTGTATTTTGAATAATGCAGTTTTCAGTTGCAAAACTAGTAAAGGTGGCTAGCGTAAGTTCACTTCTGCCGTTATGATCGACATATCTCAATCCTGCGCTATCAAACATTCATACAAGTTTTCCTGAAATCCTTTGCATTGCTCTGGTTCACTTCCCTGCGTTTCCTCTCTTTAATTTCTCTCTCTCTCTCTCTCTCTCTTTCTCTTTGCATTGCTTTCTATTACTAAGTGTGATTTTTGAGTCCGTTCTAAAGGTATTTCTATCCCGAGTGTACTATTGTTTCTCTGTCATGTCCACTTTTATCAAAGGGCCTATAATGCTGTGTATGACGTCATTTAGTTTCAGTTTTAGCCATATGTGAAGGCTAGCGTAAATATTCTCACATTCGGAGACCTGCGTAAACGGCAAGAAAATCATACGGGATGGCCATTCCCGGCATCTCGAACAATATAACTCGTATCCCCGTTTACGAGGAAGCACTCCTCGGCAGTCGTCCTAGAAGTGCGCGGAAAAAGCACGTGGTCTCCCGATGGCTCGCGGAGATGAAACTGTCCCGGGCAGCGCGCGCGCATGGTCACACGCTTCACCGCCGCCAGCCGCTGCCTTGCTCTGCGGAGAATGGGCAGAGAAAAACTGCCGATTTCATGGAACGTCTTATCGCAAGAGGAAAGGCCAAAATTGGTGGGGAGCGTCACGGTCGTTAAATGCTCGCGTCGATTGAGCGCTATATAGGATGGAGCCTGCAAGTGGCGCAGAGGCAGCTAGAGCGTCCTGCCGTCGAAAGGCTGGTAACTCTGTACTCTTCTGTGCAAGATACCGAACGACTTGGCTTCGCTGAGCGGTTTCGGTATTGTACGGCGTTGAGAATGCGCAACGCATAAAAGGGAAGCGGAAGTAGCTTGCAGTCTTCAAGAGTCGCCGGCATCAGCCGCAAGTCGGCAGCCGCTTTGACGAACGATTTGTCACGATAAAGAAGTGTACCGTATTGGAAAGCTTTCCTTCGCTTATCAGACGCGCCGAGCCATCACACGAATATCCTATGTGACAAAAGCCGAGTTTCCTACACGTGTCGTCGAAGGTTTCGAAAGACTGGCCATTGTAGAAAGTGATATACTTCCGCCTCTATATTGGGGTCAAGACATGCTCCGCGCTCTTACTAAGCTCTTCTAACGAAGTGTTACGCACCAAAGAGTGAGACTGGCGTCTCCAACAAGACCCGTGAATTTGAATTTCTCCCTCCGAAGTTTTTATTCCTATGGCCAATGTGAAACGCTCAAGCTTCTTGCTTTTTTCAAGAGCGCTGAATGTCCCCGCAGCGAGTTTGCCATAAACTGTGCTTACCATAATTGTTATTATTTGGTTCTGTAATCGTGTACAAGCAACTCTACTTTTGTTTTTTAAATATATGGACAACGGCTGATCATTGCAGAGACCACTATCCGGCTCGCTTCTGCGTCTTATGCAGATTTACGATTTGTCTTGGATACTTCTCAATCGCTCGCTAAGTCGCCACTTACGCCTATTAGTATATAGATAAAAGCTAGCGCCGAGCACAAAGGTAGGTGGTTGTTTTCGTTCTGTTGTGCCAGCTGGCAAATATACTTTGCCGCTCACGCATAGGCGATCCCCGACGACGCATCCCTGACGACGTAGGAAAAGTTTTGAAGCTGTAGTGCAGAAACAAACTCTGGCAGACGTTTATGCACGTTGGCTTATCTGCAGAATCGTGTGCTGAATAGCGTAAATTGAACCGTGCTTCTTCGTTATAGATCTAACTGTGCGCCGGGACGTAAAGTATGGACGAATCTACGTTTATATAGCACTCCTAGCAAGAGTGCTCCGCCTTCCTGAAGATAACCGCGCTCGAAACACGTGATATAAAAGGGCATCGTAAAAGGAGCGCTAACGTTAACGCTCATTTCGAGCTGTTATTGTGAAACATCTTCGGCAGGCTTATGGGACCACACTCTTTTCTTCTTTCTGGGCCTCTTCATTCCTACATTCCCTTTTTCGTGCACTGGTATATCACATCAGACTCGCCCCCTCGTTAACCTTCTTATCACTCTGCCCGTCTCTGCCTCACTATCTCAGGCGACCAATAGGAACCTCAAGTGAGCTCCCGTTACATTCAAAAGTGAGAACGAGGACATCGGAGTTATCTTCAAACCAAACGTTGAGCACTAGCTCTTGTTACTGAATCAAAACGACGGTGGTGTAGAGAGAGAAACAGCGGCGAGCGGGCAGGCCAACCAGATGCCGCGTCCACTTTGCGTCTCTGCTTTACTCTGCATACAGAGAGGGTGTATGCAAGGAAATGAAAAGAAAGAATTAATGGAGAACACCAGCTGGCGTGCACTCGCGGGGCTTGCTCATCATGTCTATATACAAGCTGAGACCAGCCGACTTAATGAGCTGCAACCCTATTCGTTATTATATATAGCCTTCCTTAATTTGGTCGCGTGTAGCTTGGCACGGAGCGGGAAAATACTGGCGATCGAAAGGAGTGAATGTGTCTGGCTCACCACCCACGCATACTCGAACACGAGCGTGCGTGTGTGTCACAGTGCAGAAAAAACAGCGAGCTGCGGAGCACTGCAGGCAAGCAGGCAGGCGGGCAAGCGGAACTTTACTTCCTCGACATACTCGGCGTGCGTGTATTGTGAACGCCGTCCATGAGGTGCCTCTGCGTCAGATAAATCATTGAAGCTGACGACGGTATAGACGGAGGCTGCTTCACCCTGCATTACGCAACGGAAGCCGTGGAGCGAGACGTGCTCAAAACGGCCGCGCGGCGGGCCTGCGCTTTCTATTTAAGGAGAGGAAAGTACGTCAGCGGCACGTCGTCACGCCGTTTGTGTCGGGCCGCTGTATGACGATTGGGGAAGAAAAATGAAAGAATCGCGAATGAGGGGGGTCACGTATTTTTTGTTGTTGTTATTGTTGCTTGGTCTTTTTCTCTTTCTTCTTTCTTTCTTTCTTTCTTCTTTCTTTCTTTCTTTCTTTTTAATCCGGTTGACCGGTCGTGAGATGACCGATGAGCATGGCCCCGCGCGGTGCCCCGTTCGAAGCCGTCACGCTAGTCAGAGCGCCGCGAACGGCCGCCGATGTCCGATTGCTTTATCGTGATGGACAAGCGAATCATGATTTCCTCGTAATGTATGGCTCACCCCGAATGACACTGGAGGGCCAGCGGTTCTATAGCGGCTCGTGCGCTTTCTTGCACGGCCTGTGTGTCCATTGAGAAACAGCCGCCGTCTCTGACGCCGCGGGTTTTCAGGGGACGCATGTAGTTAGCACAACTTGGAACGACTACCGCAGTCCGGAAGTTATCTTGCGCATATAACGTGAGATGGGTGAGCGCCGTTGGCGGCTGCAGCGGGCTATTGTGTCTGCTTCCAGGTTGCTTCCTAGCCTGGCCGTCGTTTTCGCTGTGTTTTGCGAACGCGTGCTTCTTCCACGGATGCCCGCAGCGTGCAGGAATCGTGGGTGCTGCATGCATATTAGAGATACTTTTTTTGCTTGCTTTGGGATTGGAGACGACGATTAATGCACGGCACGGCAGTGCTCGGTGATGTATGAAGGTCCTTCCGGTTGTGCCGGAAGTGAATGTCCTTTTATTTCGTCTGCTTTTCGACTTGTCAGCCGCTAGATTTGCGTCAACCGACGAGGTTGGTTAGCAGCGTAATCGAAGATATTTTCCCTCAGAATGAGTAATGCATTTCCTTAACGGTTTCAATGTGTCTTGAATTGGAGCAAGAACGAGAAATATCTTCGGCGGCTGTGATCCGGTTGACCGGATCACATACTCATACATGCATTTTGTTTTACTTGGCGAATGCTGAGTGGTGAAAATGAGGTGAGCTTATAAACCTTTATTTCTCATCGCGTTTTTTTTCCCTCTGTTTAGTCATTTGTTGTACGTTGTTTTTTCGCTGTGGCAGCATACTGAAAAAAAAGAAAGAAAGAATACAGTCTTCAAGTTACTGTAGAAATTTAATTCTGAGTAGAACTTCTATTTGGAAAAAAATGTCACAATGAATGCTCTCTTGAGAATGGTGATCTGGGCACGCCTATCCCGTGCAGTGAAAAGAGATCCAGCTACGACTACAAAATTATGCAATTTCCCGCTGTCAACTTTCCTTACACAAGGGCAGATGTCGAGCTTGTGCTGCGAACTTGACAAAACGAGACATCGGGTGCACGCCGGAGAAGAGAGGGCGTAGTCTCAGGCGTTAGAGTGTTGTGTGTTTTCAATCCCTTCTCCCCCTTCCCCAGTGCAGGGTAGCATACCGGGATCAGCCTGGTTAACCTCCCTGCCTTTCCCTTATGACTTTTCTCTCTCTCCCTCTCAGTACGCATCTAAGGAACGGTGCGAAGGGAACAAAGGAAAAGAAAGTGCTCATCCGGCCTTTTCATCCACGTTCCTTGTTACCTCGCACTGGTCCCATAGAAGGTGCATACTGAGTTCACGCTTACTGAGTCACGCATACTGAACAGTCATACCGAGTCATTAGGAGGTTTGACTCCTATAGAAGAGGCAAGTTCATTGGCTTCTTTTTATCTCTCTCGCTCTCACTCTTGTCTTCCAGTTTCGTTTACACCTTCCTTCTCCCGAATGTCGCTACACAGAGTAAACCTAACAATTTTTCTGAAACTAAGGCGCAGTTGAATTTAGCTGTACTGAGAAAGGTAATCTTCACTATGCTTTCCTTGACTGCATGGTCTCTCGGCCTCGTATGGAGGTTACGTGACTAAAACTTGGCCTTCCAGTTTCCCTCGCTGTTCTCGGACTTTTTGCAAAGAATTCGTAGCGAGACACGTGATCGCCACCAGCTTGGTAAGGCTAGTCACGCTGCGCGGCTCCCGACGACACACAGCCACCAACGACAGACACCACGACCAGGACAAAACTGGGTCGAGAGCTACTGGGCTCCAACGCTATAGGGCGCGTCACCGAAAAGGTCGCCAGCTGTGGTTTGACGGAGGCCGTTCAGGGCTGGGAAAAAAATAATGTCTAAGATGCATGGGTAGTGCTCCTCTTCGCTCGCCACTTGCTTTGTAATCGATTTTATAACCTCCGACGTTCAATTATTTTGGGAAACGAGAAAAATGATCTGTCACGTCAGTGATCGTACACTGCTCTAAGTTCTGAGCCGACTAGAAGCTTAGATGATCGGATCCCGTGGCAACTATATACAGGTAGGGAAAGCTCCAATGGAGGCACGAGAGGTTTGTTGAGCGAATAGAGCTTGGTTGTCTGTCCTGTTGCACACAATAAAACAAACCCAACGTTGAGAATAAATTGCGTCTTGTCCAGTGTTTGTGCACGGAATCCGAGGTGCTTCACAACGTTTGAAGCGTGAAAGCCGACTGCTAATGGAACCTTTCCAAGTTTATCGAACTATCACGCGGTTTAAAGACTGACCCTATTTTAGCCAGTTCTTAGAACTCATCGGCCGCTCTTATAGCAAAGTGGCTGCAATTGAAGTGAAGAGTTGTTTTAATAGTATACGGTGTATACCAATCATTACCGTATATTCTGTGATGTTTTGTGCCTGCTATCAATGTCGGGTGTTGCAGATATATTACTGAAGCCGCCCTGCCTCACTCATTCATTCTACTATCCATTCGTTTATTTATATTATTGTGACTCATATTTGACACCGCCTTCCTTATTACTCTAAATGAAATGGAGTCTTGAAATCAAAACGCCGTTAAAGAGACTGACATCTTTTACGTAAGTTTGTGTATTTCTTTCTACTTTCTTGAATATTTATAGCCTCATAAGCAATACGCCGTTCTCGAAGGATAAGAACACGTCACCGCAGTTCACTCGCTTGCCTTGTTCGCTTTCATCCTAAAATTGGATTCGGAAGAGAGGCAGAAAGCAATCAAATACAGAACCAAAGTCACTTCGTATAAAGCACACACGCCGCACCGACGAATATCAAGACATTACCTCTTATTTCCTCGTGTTCGCCGTCTTATGAGCAACCCCGTGGCGCTCGCAGAACGGACGCGTTCGTAGAGTGCCGAAAACCGCGAAGAATCAGGAGCAGAGGGGGAAACGAGCAGGAAGTCTGCGCGAGCTACTCTGAGAACCTTCTTTTCTTTTTCTTTTCTTTTTTTACCTCGTTACCGAGTTGTAGGGCAGTGTGGCTTATGGTGCCATGTTGGCCGTTCTTTTCTGCCTGTTTTTATTCAATGGGGAAGCAGATTCCCCTCGTTTGTGTAATGTCTTCTTTCATTTGCTTGTGTTCTTAACCCGTTTTCGCTCCACGCGGCCGACGTCGTTGGCAGCATGACACAAAGCGTGTTCGAGCGCTCTGACGGTGCTTCCCTTTTTTTTTTTTCTGCAACGCTTTCTTTCTCTTTCCCGACACGAATGCCCGTTTAATGCCCCACTGCGTAGCGGTAGGGCTGCGTAATGTGAGACCGAATTCGCGCGCCGAATTTCTTGCGCACACGCAAGAGGTAATTTCGCGCAAACGGACAGTATAGGACACGTGTCAGGCATTGCACAAGATACATAGAGCATCGTCTTGATTTGTTAATTTACGTGTGTGTGTGTGTGCGTCGAAACCGACTTTGCATAAGTGGTGTCAGACTATAACCACTTGCAAAGCTCTTGGCGGCCCGCAGCGCATTACAGATGAAAATATTGAGGGAGATACGCGATTGTACAACCGGAGGAGAAAAATGGCACGTAATGGTACCTTTCTTTGCTCGCTTAAAATCTTAACTTGTATTGTTAGGGTTGGGTCAGCGAAACAATGAATGAATGAATTGCCGCTGCATTGGACAAATGCAGTGGAGTTTGGAGATTCTGAGCTGGTCATCTAGAATTGAATGATAGCTGGTAACTCTGGTATGGACAATATGAATATAACGACAGTGTACCCGAATCCCAGATGGGCAAATGGGCACTTTATTTTAAACCGAAATAAAACTCGTGCTAGTGCGAGAACAAGCAACGACAATTGGATGGGAGCCAGCACTTGCCCGAATAAACGCAAAACTTGCACGCTAACTTGGTCGACAAAGAGCAACAGTCTCCCATCCCGTCCTGAAACTGCCCAGTATGTTTGCTTTCTTAACCGTCACAAGGCGATTGGGAACACCCGAACTAGGCTGAAAAGTTATTCCAGTTCTCGTAATAGGTAGTCTTGCATTTGTCTTTTTCCTCTGCAATGAGCTCCCTAGGAGTATAAATCATATGGACAGCTAAGAAAATGGCCCACCGTTCTGTCACTTACCACAAAGATCACCCGGAGTGAATCCCCACTCCACGAAAGGGGCAAAAATTATACGCACGTGCTAGCAAATGGAGTTTTTTTTTTTTTTCTTCATTTCGAAAGGATGCTTTTAGCCTTCAGAGAGGTGCCGACCAAGCAGACGGTTTATTTCTAGTTATTCTCGCTATTTCGTGCGCCGGTCCAAGCGCAGTGCCTTGCAGTGCCGGTCGACCCCCCCTGGAGTGCGGCGTTTCTAGACGACTCCATCACCTCTCTCACCCTCACCCCCCATACATACACACCTGCACACACCTCCCAAAACCCCCACCTTCTCTGATCATCCGTCGGTCAGGAACCGCGGCATGTGCGGGAGAGAACGCGCCAACGCAAAGTCGTTTCACGGCCCACGACGTTTCCTCGAGCACGAAGAAGAAGAAGACGAAGAGCACGAAGAAGCCGACGCGGCCGTTTCTTGTTGCTGGTCTGGCGGCGACGTGAATCGTACGGTACACGCGTGGCAGATTGGCGATGTATGCTCGCTGTGTGTGTGTGCCTCGTGCGCTATGGGGGCTTTTGCGCTTCATTTCTGCCGCGCTCGCCGCATATGACCGCACGTCGGCACGGTTATAACGCGCCTCCTCCTCCTCCTCCTCCTCCTGCGTCGTCTTCTTATTCTTCTTTTTCTTCTTCTTCCTGCTAGCCGCACACCGCTGTTGTATTACTGGCCGCAAACGCGCGGTCTCGGCGGCTGAGCGGTCGCTCTCGAAGCCGGTCCTTCACTCCGGCTTGTTTGATTTCTTCGGTTCCCCGCCTGTCTTCCTTGCGCTGCGCGAAAGAGGAGGAGGCGGTAGAACGTGATTCCATCAGATGCAGTTTTAATAAACGAGTCCAGTCAATCTTCTTTCTTTCTCGTTCTTTTTTTCATTTCTTTTTTATCTTTCTTCTGCGTTCAGTAAGTCGGTTGTAGAACTTCAATTGTCGCGTCTTCTGCGCAAAGACTGCTCAGTGGGTGACGGATGATAACATGGAGTGAGATTCCGGAAAAAAAGGACCAAGCGTACTCATACACATGCACGGAAAAATAGAGAGAGAAAGAGAAGCTGTTCTTGCCTGCTGCTGTCGCAGTAAATGAGTTCAGCGACCGGCATATCGCCATGTCTGGTGAGTTCGTTTTGCTTCCTTTCCCTCTACATAATTTTCTTGGTTGTCTTACATACGTTCCCCATGCAGTGTAGCCACATGACAAAAGCCAATATGTCAAGCTCAGAAAGGGGAATGCTAATTGCTGGAATTCTCCGAAGTCTACAAGTCTCAGGGACCAATCGTTGCATCGATGCGCACCTCTGCGTGAAGCGGCACCGTCGTTGTTCCATCCCTTAAACCCCTTTGTCCCTGTGTAGGGTAGCAAACCGGATGCGCCATCTGGTTGACCTCCCTGCATTTCCTTTTTCTCTTCTCTTTCTCTATCTGTGGGTTGCCCATCAGGTAAACATTCAAAATATTCAGTAAGTGTGAAATCTAGGCAGGTATTTTAAATAACGTTTATGGCTACGCCCAGCAGTGCTATATAGTTTGTCGGCTACTGGCGCCAAGCAGAAATGGCACCCGTTCACCTTCACACCATGCAGCCAACAGGTGGACCAGCGGTTCCACTGCTTCGCACGCGGAAACACAGACGCGCTTCCTGGAAGTCATCACAGTGCTGATTGCATTACGCCCGGGTGCGGACGCGTCGGAACGGAGGGGTCGGCGAAGCGAAAACGAAAACAACTTTGACAGCCGCCTCTGCATCGGTTTGGGCGGTTTCCTCGTGGTCGGCGATTCCTTTCCGACGCCCGCGGCCGGCGCGGCGAAACAGCTTTCAGGCGAGCGCAGGCGTTGGTCTCGGGTCGTCAATATCGGCTGTCAACCGCTGCTTGCAGGTTAACTGTGTAGCGGCATGGGCGGATGCCACACTGACCACACTGCGAGACCGAAGCGAAAGGTGTGATGATGTACGCGCCGACTATAGGCGACAGCTTATAGAGCGGAACTAGCGGGCGTTATAACGGTCCCCATGAGGTGGGTTCACGTGTACTACCCGGGGGCGTATTACACACCCAGTCAGGGTAATTTCCTTTTGAGGGCTTCAGTCTGAGTACCGTGTGTTACCGCGTACAACTCCGCCTCGCGTCCCTTCTTTCCAGTCCCTTTGAGATGTTCGCAACAAATGAGAAAGTACTTGCATAGGTTGACTGTATGACCATCAAGGGGGAACTGCTTCTATATGGTCCTACGAAGGAAGGAGGAATGCATGAGCTTAAGCGCCCTAACCTAAAAGAAGGGAGCGAAAGAGGGATGGGGGTTGATGCTGACAAGAAAACGGATGCGGTGAATGCTGATCGACGCAGCTGCATAAGTGAATCACTGTCTTGAGTCCAGTCCTGCGCCTTGCAGAAATCGCACCATGACACGTACTGTTAGTGTATCACACATCATGGGTGGAGCCAAGGACACAGTATAAACTCTTCCAGTAAATGGTCTTGCATTGATGGTTGCCAGACTCTAAATATCGCGAAGTATTGTATATTAGGCACATGGTCGCACTTAATATTGTGTTTATGTATACACCGCACAGTAGCATTTTATGAGATTCTTCCCTTTCTTTCTTTCTTTCTTTCTTTCTTTCTTTCTTTCTTTCTTTCTTTCTTTCTTTCTTTCTTCTTCTTTCTTTCTCTCTCTTTCTTTCTTTCTTCATTTCTTCCTTTATTTTCTTAATACTACCGCAATAAATTTTCGACGCTTCGAGATACGCCGTGCCAGAATTTCGGCAACCTCAAATTTTACGTTGTAGTTTTTGCCGTACAGTACAGCAAACGTGTCGGTATTGTTCGGGATAACTTACGGCGTCAGTGCATCCTACGCGTTCAGTTGAACAATTAAGGCAGTATAAGCTGACTGCAGATGCACGGACCGAGCCCTGAATGTCGTACAGCAGCCTCTCGAAAGAGGTCGGGCAATGCGCGGCAGTATACGGTATCCAAGTTCTCTCTCCGAAAAGGCGTTGTTCATGCGTGTATAGTCGATATTGGATGTCCAGCATCGCCGCAGCGGTCATTTGTTGCGGCGGCCCGCGTGTCGAAGTTTGGGTGTGGTTGGCATCACAGCGGCAATATCGAAGAAAACTGTGCAAAGAAGTTCCCAAGGCGAGAGGGCGTGTTATACTAGGAAAGTATAGCAGCTCGTTCAGTACTAGATCACGGGAGCCCGAGGCGGTGTATTCCCGTATAACGGAAGTCGTTGGCTGTGTACGACTGCTGTTACACGGTGAGAAGTACGCGAGCACCGTGACCGTCATTTCGCGACTGTTGCTCCGGGCGTTGTGTTTGTACACGGTGCGGAGACTTCTATATGCATGCTAAAATAACTGAGTAGGTCCCGCAACCCCGTCCTCATGTGGTGCGTACCGGAAGCCGAACGTCGTGCTCTGGTTGAACGGACAGACGCGAGCTTAATATAGCGTTTCGCCGCGCTTTAAACTTATTGTTGTCACGCTGCCGTTTCCTGTGTAGTGTCTCGTGAGAGACGTGAACAAGAGAAAAATGGCTGGCTTCACGTTTTTGTTCTTCACGGCGACTGTTCATGCGCGACCGCGTGGCGGCACGTTTTGTTGCGCAACGGTGTGTGTCGCAACGAATGTTACGCAGCGGTGTGTTGTGCCTTTTCTTTTTGCCTCCCGACCAAATTGTCTGATAATAAAGAGAAGCGGAAGTAAGGAAACTATTCTCGTGTACGTGTAGCTTTGCTATAGATAGAAAAAGGAATTAGTCATAAGGGCTGATGATGTGAAACGTGCTTATTTTTGCTTCATGTAAAACCTGGTTTATTGACATGTTGAGTTTTATGTTCAAAAGGAACGCAGGTGCTATCAGAGAGGGGAAACTGAAGCGTTTATTGTAAATGTTGCACTCGTGGGGTTCGCGTGAATTGAATCACTGGTTACAAATGCAAGCAAAGCTCGAAACGCAATAACGCAGCCTGCAGTCTTAATTCCCGTTCCACATAAGCTTAACTAAGTGGAACATTTTTTGCATGAATGCCCCGCTTACATAGTGGCGCCTACACGTGGAAGGAAATTAACATGTTGCACTTACCCGTGAAACTTACCCGCAACGATATTAAGAGTGATACGTAGTATAACGGTGGAAAGAAGCTACACCGAAGGAAGGGCCAACCCTCGAAGAAATTCGTACCACGTAACTTTCTTTCGTTTACTTAATTTTTAATTTTGGTAGATGTAGTTCACTTGTAGCGGACCTATGTGCGACGAGATATAGAATGCAGTTGGCTCTCCATTTGTTCGCGTTTGAACTTATGCCGTTCGTAGCTTTTCGAGTACGTGTACTTATATTAAGCCACACGCACACTGCGTCCGTACGATCGCGCGCAGAGCGTGTCGACCGCTGTTGCGCGTGCGCTTGCGTAAGCAGGGAAGCCGCTTAGTGCTGCCGGAAGAGGCGCCCGCAGCCCATCGCTGTCGATGACCTTGTTTTTACTCGTCTTGCTCGCGCACCGCGCCTCGTTCACCGCTGGCGGCCGCATGCAGTGTGAAACCGCTCTCTGGCGGAGTGGTGAGAGCCGTTATCTCCGCGTTATAGAGAGAGGGGGAAACAGCTGGGAGAAAAGCCAACAAAACGCGTGACTCGTGTGTACTCCTGTGCTATAGAGAGGCCCCATATAAGCGGCCGTAATCTGCGAACGTTTACGGAACCTTCAACGTTTCGTTTTTTGCGTATGTCTGAGAAAATGCATGGGCTTCTCATTTTTTAAAGTATTATTCCTGCACCAGAGACTGAAACGGTTATAATTCATTGTGTTTCTTGAAAGTGAACCAGATCTCAAAAGGGATCGCGAACAAAGCTTGGCTCGCTGGTTCTGTTGACGCTACACCTCGGATGTTTTGGTTCCGTGGCTCGTTTCAAAGTTTTAATCTCGTAAGCCAACACTGGCCGAATGCACTGATTATACGCTTCTTTTTTTTTTCGTAAAGATATGAGGAAGCTGTTCGTGACTTGATATTAGCTGCCATATATGCTCTCCAACCTATATTTATTTGTGTGGCAATTTCCTTCTCATGATGAAGGTCACCGTGATTACTTGGCCTAGGCCGTAACCATGCACGCACGCACGTACGCACGCACGCACAGAAGATTATGAAATTGAAGGAAAGACGAAATAAAGAACAAGGTGACAGACCACAAATGTTAAACTAAAGCAACCACGAAGAATGGAGCACGACAGCAGAAGCAAAATTTTCCGCTGGTTCTAATAGGCTCTATAAAAAATAATGGCTATAAGAATAACAAATTCCGAAGTCTCTTCTCTTTGGTAGAAATCGCATAAGTGCAAAAAAAGAGAAAAAAAAAAACACGATACGAACCTCGTCTGTCAAGACGCGCGATCTACATATGACACAGGCATTCATCTAGGGTGGCCAAAAAGACCCAGCTTTGAGAGTCCGGCTATCACTCACGAACTCTCGTTTCCTTGCAAGGCTACTGAAGGTCACCCAAGTTTCCTGCATAATAATTTAAAGATTTAGCCTTAGGCTTTGCTGGTTTGGGTCCTCAATCATTCCTTGTAAGCCATCTCCGCAGTCGCTGGAGGACGTTGGTGCCATATTCCCTCATTTCGATGAATGGTGTAAACGAGCGCGTGGCGTGATTGTATACACCATCGCTTGATTGTTGACTGATTAGGGTATAGGATTGTTTTATTTCTCGCATAAATACGTACACTTGTTAGACTGAGTAAGTGCGTTAGCCTAACATTGTCTGTAAACGCAGCTGTGTATTTGAGTACTCCCTTCTTCGTAATTATACGTGGACTCCATGCAAACTGCTTGTTGGGACAAACTGGTACAACATTATTGGATTGCGTTTACTACGCACGCTTCACGCTAGTAGGGAAGCGAGAAATTGAAACACATACAGAAGGGGCATCCCGCAGTTAGAAACTGAATTTGGACTCCCTGTGAATGATAACAAGAATCGGTCAAGTAAAACAGCAGTGACAGCATTGACAACACGTGAAACCTGTAGATATAAAATATGAACCATAAACAAATGTTCAAAAATACAACGTATGGCTGCGAATTATTAATCGTTATCAATTGAAAACTTGACCAACATATTTCAATTAACGAAAAAAAAAAAGATCAACTCAGAAAAAAAAGAAAGAGAAGAAGAGACGCGGCATATTAGGTGTATCATCCGGACAGGGGTCTACGATGGTGTAGAAAGTTAGTTACTTTCATGTGTAGGTAAAGCAATTCTTGAGTTGTTATTTCAAGTTCTGTTTGAGTAGAGGGGTACTTTCGCGCTTCCTCTTTAAGGCACGATTGCGCAACAAGCTTCTGCGGCTAGGCCCCGTCTTTTATTTATGTTTTTATATTTTCTCTGCGATGCTCTGTCTCACGAAAGCGGAAGTCGCTGAGAGCGGTGGTCGTGCCCCGAGAGAAAGCCGGCCAAAACGGTCGCGAGGCCTTGAAACCGCAGCGACCGCGTTCGTTCACGCTTGGCGTCGATGCTCGTTGAGGGGAGGGGAAAAAGACTTCACTGAAGCAGCGTCACATCGCATGCTTTCTTTGAGGGGCACCCTGTGATTAGAACCAAAAATTTGCTCGGGTAATTGCTCTTCCCAGCAGAATAGGAAAGAAAGAAGAGAAAAAAAATGAGTGCCGATAATGACGCCTGCTTAATTGTGCACTGCATTTTTGTGCAGAGTGTGCTTCATTTAGATTTAATAGCCTGGCAATTGTTGGTTCTGCATGCAGCAGAGCCGGATGTGCTTTATTTTTCTTTTCTTTCTTCTCTTTTGTTGAACAAAATCACTTCCTTGGAGCAACTTTGACGCTCTTCGTATTTTATACATATTGCAAGAGCGTACAAACTCGTATACTCGCTTATAGGTCCACTCCCATTCCATGAGGTCGTGTTTATTTATGACTCTTTCGGAGCCTGAGTCTAAATTATGATCCCCTGTGACAATTATTATGGCGACATTGAGTAGCACGTCCGTGAAAACTTGGCAGCAATAACCTACTGATGAAAACATTTTATCGACGAGTGTCAGGCGTCCCTTTAAAGTAGCAGTACGTTATTCAACTCTATCAAATATGCGTTTCATTGGAGGAGCATCATGCCGTGCACTAAAATGACAACGTGTGCTTTATTTAAAGGCCTCTGTATTTAAATTTTCCCTCCATAATGTACTCTCTCTCTCTGTGTGTGTGTGTGTGTGTGTGCGTGCGCGCGCGAACGACAGAGAAAAAGCGCACACTCGTGAGGATATCTCGGGAACGCATGAGCTGACTGCAAACTCTAATTCGCGGACGCAAAAGAACTTACGGACGCACAGAGAGAGAGAGAGAGAGAGAGAGGGCACTCACATCCCTGAATTCACGCCCACGAAACCAACTCTAGGTGCCTTTAGACTTTCTCAACCAACCCTCTCAATGGGGAGGTGCTATACCTGACAATCGAAACACTGAACTTTTGCATTGTCATTTGCGAATAACATAATTCCACAAGGAAAACTATCGGCTGCCTTACCCACAGACCTCCTATAACTGTGAGAGGGCCGACGATCAGGAGGAAAGACAAGGCGAAGCCGACTGCGCGCAATGTGTCTGCGGTGAAGTGCGATAGGGGATCGGTGGTTTTGTCGTACGCACCGCGCGGACGCACACACAAGCTGCGATTCCGAAGCGTCGCCGCATTAAGTTGGTCGCCGCGACCTTCGGGCTTGCCTTGGCAGCTTCGCTCTCTCAATGCTCTCCAAGAGGGGGAGAGAAAAGTCTGCGAAGCATACATCCAGTTTAATATAACGGAGCTCAATACTTTCTTCTTTGTTTTTTCGTTCTTGCTCTATGGCGCGCGTGCTTCCTTTCTATTCCTTTTCTTTGGAGCGTCGCCGTATAATGTTTAAGGCGGCCTAGAGACGGGGAAAAGAAAAAGAGCCCCCCGGTTCTTTTTGCTCCTTTATTCTAATGCGTACGTCTGAAGGAAAGGCTGCGCCGAATGGAGAGAGAGCTAACCGCAATCGGTTTCTTTTTGTATTGAGCGCGTGCTCGTGATGTTACGTGTTGACTGTGTTGTTCGTGTTGACAGTAGACTAAATTTATAAGTATATATATATAAATAAGGGGTTAGTGAGCAGGCGAAACGCTGTTCATGCTTCACACAGGAAGTTCGCATGCAATAAGCCACTAAAGCGACATCTCCCATTCGCAATGTCAAATCTGCTTACCTATTTTTTTTTCTTGTTTCTGCTACTTGTTACCTTTATTTCTTTCGGTTTGATATCTTAGCAAACAAGGAAGTATTAGTTATCTGGCGGATCAAGTCGGGAGGTTGGAAGCACTTCCTTCCTGCAGCTCCATTTCAGTTCACATAAAGCGAAAATTTAATGCCTAACGAGATTCAACTTGTGTTGGACCTTGGCAGTGTCAGCGTTCAGGAACCTCCTTTATCCGAACAGTGTTTGTCGCATTGCTGCTGGAAGTGGCAATAGATATAATATATATAAGTGACCGTAGCACAGTCTTCCAACACATTTAGTTCCATTACCTGCAAATTAATTAATGTTAGATATAAATTATAACGTATAACGTTGCTTGTAGCTACTACAATCACGGTAGTGACGTCAACTATCCGCACTACAATGATACCGATGAATTTACGATGATAAAGATTTTTTAATGAGTACCTGCTACAGCGATGAATTAATGAATGGCACAACCTTTTCTTTTTGGGCTCCCTCTTCGGTCACATTTAAGGTTGCCTTCTGGGTGGTCGAAACGCTGCACTGCAAGCGCATGCTTTAGAGCTACAGTAATGTCTAGTCGGCAGGTGTCACGTGAAGCCTGACACTGAGAGAAAGGCGTCTGTGTACTTATGTGTAACAGACCCCACACAATATGGTCCCTCTAGGCCACCCCTTCCCGTTCGGAAATCTCTGACGGGTCATACATCCGGCCATTATTTGTTCTTGAAAAGCGCTCGCCCTGCTTGGACTCTGCTGGCTTCGCCCTTGATTGTGTCTGCCACGGTACGGCACGGACGTCACGGCGGCCACCTTGTTGCAGGCGTGCGTTTACTCAGCTGGCAATTCCGAGGCAGCCTCAAATAACATAGCGTTTCATATTGAGGAGGTTATTAGGGCGCAGGGTCTCCGCGAGCATGTACGCCAACGTTACTGGTCTTGGCATTTCGCTTTCGATTTCGCAAGTTGCAACAACGCCTCGCCTGATGTGGAGCCAACGCGGCCATTCTGTATAGGAAGTGCGCGCAGATGGACGGCACGGTGGTTTTGGACGTGCGCTTGCGCGGCTCGTTTGCGGTGAGGGTTACGCCTCGTCCTTGCCGGAAGTGGGCTTAAACGCGCCGACTGTCGGGCACCCTCCGGGTTGTACGAAAGCTGTGTAGTGCTTGGCAGGCAGGCAAGGCCGCGTAATTGTTACGCCCATCTTTGGAACGAAGGAAACGGCCTCGCGCGGGTCGGTCACGGGTAATACGGAGAAATCGAACCGCGAGATTACAATACCGCATGACTCATTGTCCTTTGATTCGGTTTACTACTGCCTTCGCCCAGGCCTTTTGGTAATTTTCAGTGAGACGTGCAAGACGCCTCTTAATTATAGATGCAGGAGATGGGCCTGTTGCGAGGATGGGGCATGATGATACTATGGATGTTCGCACGAAAGATTCTGCGGATCCGGGTTCAGGAACTCTTTTGGAGCAGCGGGCTGAGTAATTGAAAAAATAAAAAAACAGCCATTGAGGGGGGTTCGATTGACCAGCCGCAAAGGTGAGAGGGAGAGAGGAGCTAGGGAAGAACATAATTAACGCATAAGTAGAGAAGTATTAACCTGCATATGTAACAATATGTTTATTTTGTCTCACATCGCACAATAGTGTTTTGAAGGTTCAACACACGTCATGCCTTCAGTACAATAATAGTAGTAGTAGTTTTAATGGGTGGTGTTTTTATCCTCATGCGATATGGCTCATACCCACTGTGGGAGTGGCATATGCCCAAGTTGGCGTCAAAAGGGTAACTGAACAGCAGCACATACCCCGCAAACCCACGTGAACGGCCCACATTTTAAAGAGAGACAGAAAGAAAGCTAGACTGCGCTTCCTTTGGGATTGGCTCACATTTTTTAGACTGCACTGTTCTGCAGGAACGGCCCACATTTTTGAACGAAAACTGGACTGACATTGCCAAGAATGCTATTCGCATTAATAGTAGATGGACTTGACCCGTGAGTTCAGGTTTCGACGACCAACGACTTTGCTAACCACTGTCGCTGTGCTTCGAGTGTTGCTTGCTTTTTGGGGCCCAAGTTCACCCAATAAAGAGTTATATTCTTAGCTTACAGTTTTGGCAGTGTTTGCTTTTCTACCGTCGCCTACAACGTCACAATACTTATATGAAAGGCCATTTAGCAAATCCTGCGGACGATGTTGTGTGGACGACTTCTCAGTCATCGTGTGCTGTGACAATCGCTGAGACGATCGTCGCTGAGAAATTAAGCTACACAGTCGAGTACCTAGCGAAGAACGAGGAACTTCCGGTGTGACGGTCCTTTCGCCTGACGGGTATTTTTCGCGCTAACTAAAGGCAATACGTGGTCTTTCAATAGCGCGGGCTTAAATTAAAATCTGAGTACTCTTCACTCATATAGGGCGTGTCCAAATTTGGAAATCGCACGGAGATGCTTGAAAAGGAGCAAGACTGTACGGCCTTGGCCGCTCGTGCGCATGATCTTACGAAATGCGATCAGCGCGCTCTATCTCAACTGCGGTATCGACGAGAAATATGAGAGAAGCCTTCAGCATGCGCCCATATCGCGCACTGCCCCGCGCGTTCATTAACTGCCCGTATCTCCAACCTATCTCGGATGGCGAGAATGCACACGCTGCCTTCGAGCGACCTGAATTTTATCACGCGCGATAAAAGGCTCCGGCGAGACGAACACCGAAAACAACAGCTTCGCCACAGAACCGAGCGGCGCTCACACGCAGTTTAACTCCCAAGGGCTCCAACGTGCGCTGCACTGCTTGTTCGCAAAACGCCCGCTGCATGCTGCCTAGGGGCGACACGACTTCGAGTTGTGTTCGCTCGGTGGGGTGGAAGTCATTAATCCAACGTGAGCGCTTGTAGCGGCGCTCCATGGATTGTCCAATCTCTGGCCGAAATCTTAATTCCACAACGCACGCGAGCCGCGCGCCGCCGCACGCCCTTTGGCACTGCTTAGCACGCGCGCGCCGCCCTGCTGCCTGCCTTGCTTTTTTTTTTGCCTTTCCATGCTGATCCTATACGCAATTGAACCGACGCCCGGCCTCGCGATCACTATACTATACGGCCATTTTACTACATATAAAAACCGAGGACGCAAATTTTGTGCTCGAAACGCGCGGAGGGTATATATATGTACATGTTCGTACCGGCACGAGAACCCGCGTTCTCGCTTGGTGCTTACAAGAAACTTGCTTGTACTGTTGTTGGCGCCTTATTGCTTCTACTTTTGCGCTGCTCGCTGAACGAGGGAATGCAATGTAGTCGGCGGAACAAAGCTGCCCTAGATCGCTTATCGAAGGAGCGGAAACAAATCTTGTCGAAAAGCGGCAGTAGATATGTAGTACGTGGTGGCGAACCAGCAGTCCAGTATTTATATTAGCGGTTTATACCACCACTGCACTCACCCCACTCGTCCCAGTTCTCTTCTTATTCGCTATAGCTGCGGCGTCCCTGCAATCGAGGATCGGGAGGTTAAGTGGGCCCTAACCCCTTCGGCGGCGGGGCTTTGACAACGCACTGCGCTCTTACTCCGAGTGCCTGTCAAAGTCGGGAAAGGCAGCAGCCTGGCGTTAATGCATGTGTGGACTCTGCTGACTGTAACAACGCACTTCCTTTGCGCGTCCTTATTGAGTGGCCTGCTTTGTAAAAGCCGTGAAAAATTGAAACAACAAAATGAAAAGAAAGAAAGAAACAGCATTGGATTTGCTGTTATGTCGGCGTACTCGTACACACGAAGGTGGAGTTATACGCGCTGCTTCGTGCGGCCAAAGGGTCACGTTATATACGCCCGGCCGGCATAATAAGGTGGCATGATTTTAAAAGGTACCTGTTGGCGCGTTCCAGCTTGGTCACTAAGGGTGCAGTGCCCAGCTCCCGCGGATATTATCGCTGACTTCTGCTCTGTTTACTTTCTCGTCGCATTCTTTCACGTCGTGCTAGCTACACGAGCCCGATACGCGCCCTAAGCGGGATCGCATGCGCGCAATATTGTTGTAATAAAGAATGCTATTGCCGTATTTGCGTTTGATATAGTTTCTAAATCGTTGTATTTCAGTTCCCATAAATATACGCACGACGTACTGCTTCTCGCAACTGCGAGAATACCGCATCCGCAGACATGCCGGACGTGCCTAGCGCGTTGATCACTTCTGGAACGAGCGTACGAAGCAGAACCTCACTGGAAGCCCGAATAACCGGCACAGCCGACTGCCTGCCTCCGGCACTCTCTTAAACGGCGGTCCAGGCATGCAGCTTCGCAAGCTCAGTAATTGCGGGCATTTACGCATTCACGTGCCCTGCGCATTGCTATGAGTGGTGCTTGTTCAGCAAGGAGCGCTCCCTGCAGCATAGACATACGTATTGAGCTTCCAACAGTGGTCAACCACGCGGGCCCCCGTCTAACCTCACCGTTATACACGTCAGTTGAGCTGCACTTTTGAGTTGAGGGAGCCGGAGTGAAACGCGAATGGGGGGGAACCTAGAAGGCTATTAGGTTTCAGAACACCAGAGTATACGTTAGTTCGGAAGCTTTGCGCTTCATAAGCATAATCCCAAAGTGCTGACGTATGCTCCAGGCTTGTTCATAAGGTATTTCGCAGGCGAACAGAGAACGTATTAGAAACGAATTGGCGGTCGCCCAATAACGACAAGTTCTTACGAACAGAAATCGTTTCGAATTCGGCTGCATATTCTTCGCAGGAGGGTTTGTAGGATGTACAAGAAAATGATCGTTGAAAAGTGTACTAAAGTGTTGAAAAGTGAACTAACAAAGTATTAACAGGATCACACAGGAATGTGCGTAGGTAGCGGGCTCCAAAGGGAGTTGCCGAAACGGAAGAGGAAGTAACAAATGGAGCGCGCAGTTAGGCAATATTTTGGTTAGCTGCAAACACCGCGTTATGCGCACTGTTGACAACTGGCATGAAAAAGCCGGAGCTATGACGAACTAAAGAAAACCCTAATACGGATCTCGTATTTAAGGTCTTTCACGTAGGCCTCTGAGAGGCAAAAATCACTCCAGCTTGTATGCATGCGGGGATCGCCTAATACGCTTACAGCGCTGTGTGCAATGGTGGGGATGACGTTTACTTCCGCATTCACGGCTTCCTGTATATATACGCAACCACGATGCTGCGCTGCTTGTATAAAGAGCGGAGGAACAGGGTCCAGCATGTACTTGCTGGACCATCATAGTACTTGCCGGACCTTGCCATAGTACTTGTCATAGTGCTTGCCATAGTATTTACCATGCTTTCTATAGAAAGCATGGCATAATATACAGGGTAGTTTATTTTATCGTTAAGAGAATTCGTAAAAATCAACGGTGAAATGTTCTACTTCTTGAGCTAGGTTACTCTCAGTGGCAGACATTATTTGCACACAAAGTGAATGTGAATATTTGAATAATTAACATTTCTTGCTAAAACTTAATACTTAATGCCACACATTGTAATTTACGAATTGTAACCGGTTACTTTTAGTCATATCCACTTGGAACGAATTCTTAGGAGGACACCTGGGCCGGTATTTTGAAGCGATGCCTTTCCGATGTTAATGCCTTTTCGCGCTTTTCACGCTTGGTCGCTGGTCAGAGCGACGGTCCGGACCGCTCACGTTATCAACGGGATCAGCCGGCCGTGAGCGGTGGATGATAATAGTAGTATAGAATAAAGCATAACGCATCGCTACAATATACCGGCCCAGTTTCTATATACGCGTTCCTAATGTTTGCGATGAGAGGCATTGTCGTTTCAGTTACCTTTTTGAGTTTCAGTACATAAAAAGCCCTTTTGTTAAAAAAAAAAAAAGTGAGACAACAGGGCAATTTTACGGCAAGTTTGACTGCGTTTTTCTCGGCAACTGGTGCTAGTTTAAAAATTCGTTTCAAGTGGGTGTGCCTTGTGAAATCACTGGCTTCAATTCCTTTATTTAATATGTGCGCTAAAGTGATTAGTTGAAAGGAGATTATAAAATTTTGTTACTTAGCCAAGTATGCGTACTGATTTCCAGTGTAAATAATGTATACCTCTTCGTGCATTCCATCTAAATAAATAGATTTGTGCTAAATGCCACGGCCGATTTTTAAAAAATCTGTAAACGTTAAAATAACACCCTGTATATGACGATGTTCAAATAAAGAATCACATGCTTGGACGCTACTCTCGTATGCGGGTATCGCGATTATATTTTTTTACGCGTCTGTCCCGACCTGCCTCCAGTGTTTCAGCCAATCAGTCCAGAAGTACGCTGATCATGACTCCGAAATAATGAAGTCGCACACCTCGCCCTCATTTAATGCATTTTGTGCTCAAGCAAACGTCCGGTGCGGCAGTTAGTTACCAAAGTTAAAGCTTAAGACTTGTTCACCTAAGTCACATGGCGCGTGGCACGAGACTCGTATTGTGTTACGAGCATGGGCCGGATGGTCCTGTGAACGGTTACACGCAGGCTGCTTATGACAAGGAAAGCTTGAAGCTTTCTGATTAAGAAAAGAAATACTGCGGACAATTTTTCGCTACACTTTTCTTGCACAACTTATTGCCATAGGGTCGCGTAGCTCACCGATACTGTACCATAGCTTGAACTGTAGGCATAAAAACTTAATAAAAAAAGGAAAAGAAAATAGAGGGAACACCTACAGCGCCAGTGCTTTCAAGTACAGGGAAACAGCAGCGGCAGCCTTTTGTATATCAGCACAGGGCGTGCATGCAGCATCAAGGGCGCGTGTACGCACATGGTGTTTGAATAGGCCTTCATGTTCGGTTACTGCGCGTTCACGCTTTGTGCGAAGAGCACAAAAGGCGTACAAGTACGCGGAGGGTCTGCACAGCGGAACAACAAGAAAGCACACTTGCTTTCCTTTGATCTTAATCTTGGAACTTTCGGCGACCGCTTCTTTTCAGCCCAGAAGAACAATGCACCTTATTTTGCTGCTTGTGAGACGCGGCTACAAGATGGCGCGAGCTGCTTATATATACTACGCGGCATTCTCACACGTATTGTGAGTTTGTGTGAGAAGCCGAGGGCGGACTGCGAGCGTGATGATGCCTCGGTCACGTTGTGCAGAATGAGACATGTTTTCCCCTTGGTAACGTGCTAGATCGTGCACGATACCCTGCACTGGTCTCGCTACAATGCACTACGCCGTGTAACAGCTCCAGTAACTGCGTCTGCGTGCGTGTGCGAATCTTGTCAGGAAAGCGGAGCAGAGTAGCGACAGTCCCAGCTTCGACATTAAATGCAAATTCTGCGTTGCTTTCTTTTCTTTTTAGCTACTGCTGAGTTGCTCCTGACCAAGTTGGTCTCAGTTATCCCGCACATTTAGTGAAACAGTCCAGTTCAAGTACGGTCAACCAATGTATATTTCTCTTCAGTATAGCATACCCGACGTCTAGGCTAGTCAAGGCTATTCTAGGCGCATCGACAGTGTAAATGTCGCCTGTCTCGCAATACATATCTGAGACACATCTTAAGCTGAAGCAGGATGCATTTGTTGTACTCACGTGTTGTCCTGAGACTTTCCAGCACTGACGACCGTAAAACAGTGCAACGACCGATATTGATGCGGGGTATGTCACGCCATTAAAGTTTTGCTCTGTTTCTGTCCTTTGGCGATGTATAATACAATAAATTTAAAAACTCACACGCATTCACAATGCATTTATAGCGCGTGTCTTCCAAGAAAGGTTCTCAGTCGTTGCTGGAACTCGTGTGTGAAACCAATATGTAAGGTATACGAAGAACGTGACCAGTGCCCGTACCGTTAGGTCCTGGAGATAAACACAGCGAGGATTACCATACAGGGGCCTCCGTATTTAGTTATACCCGCGAACACCAACAAAATGGCGAAGACCATATAGCGGTCGGCTCACGGAACTGCGCAGCGTGAAAACGAAAGTGCGCGCTGCACGTTGCACACAAAGGTCAAGCGAGGACGAAAGTCACGTTTTCCTCTCCTCGAAGCTGTTACTAGACCAGACGTCTCCCTCCCTCCCCTCGTGATCGACCCTCAGTCTCCTTCACCCGGCCTCCGTAGACCGAGTCCACCACGCTACTACCTTTCTCGCCCTTCGTTTACTGGGCTTTTCGTCTTCCTTCTGCAGTCTTTACGGACAGCAGACCTGCACGAACGGCTTTAGCCTGAATTGGTGTTCATTGTGCTGTACGCGATCATGTGCTGACGTAGTGTGAGGCGATCGCGGCCGGCTACGATGGCGTGTCTGTGCTTTCTCGTTACCGTGTGTGTGTGTGTGTGTGTGTTGTGTGTGTGTGTGTGTGTGTGTGTGTGTGTGTGTGTGTGTGTGTGTGTGTGTGTGTGTGTGTGTGTGTGTGTGTGTGTGTGTGTGTGTGTGTGTGTGTGTGTGTGTGTGTGTGTGTGTGTGTGTGTGTGTGTGTGTGTGTGTGTGTGTGTGTGTGTGTGTGTGTGTGTACCGTATCTCTCGCTTTCTCTCAACTGTGTGTCTCTCTCTCTCTCTTTACTGTCTTCTTATCTTCCTACCACGACCGTTACACAGTGTAGGGTAGCAAACCGATTTTTTTCCGTTCTGGTTAACCTTTCTCTTTTCTGTGCCGTCTCTCTCGTATTCCTTCCGGTTTCTTGACCTCAGATCATCACCTATACTGCGAGCCGCTTCTTGGATTACCCTGAGCTGCGTTTTGCCGGCGTTCGCCGCGCTTTTTCGCGCAGTTTCGGAAAGTGAGTGTGACCTCCCAGCACCCGCGCACGCTGCTTGACCCGATATCTCGGGTCCCGACCAACGGGTCTCGGTCGTGCGTCTCGGGTTAACCGGCTGACCGGGGGACCGAGCGACGCGCAGTGCGCTACCGCTGCGAGAGGTTCAACCGGAAGTGAAACGCCGCGGCGTTTGAAGAAAGCCGAGCACGGGGCCTTATGCGCAATGACGCTGCATGGAGGCCACCATGCGAGGCTTGCGTTAGATCCGCGCCGAGGTCGACGCGACGTGTCCAGCTGCCTCGCTTTTTAATCGCCGCGTTTTGTTAATGGGCCGCGAGATGGAAGCGTAGCGCAGTTAAAGTCGGGTCGACGTTCGTTCGCGGTCTTCCCCAGACCACCGCCGAGCGGATGCAAGACGTTGGGGGGTTACGACTGTGCAGTTCGTGATTGCTCCTCGAGAGCACGGATTGTTCTTTCTGGACATAAATGGAGCGCATGCTTGTTTGTTTTCCTTGCTTGTTCTCTGACAGTCCGCAAAGCGGGTGCTTTGCGGTTTTATTTGTTCGCTTTCACCTACGGCTGCACTACATGTAAACCTTAGTTCGAAATGCTGCCTCCTTTCCCTCTTTCTTTCTCTCGGAACACGTGAGAAGAGAGCGTGTTTGTTGTAACCTGTAACTGCGGTGTGTACGTTCTTGATGGCGAAAAGATTGATTGATTGATTGATTGGTTTATTGATTGATTGGTTGATTTTGTTGTAAACAGCAATTTCGAAAACTGTCGCGGCTGTCGACTTTTATACAAAGTGTAAATTGCTAAATGGGTAAAGATATGTTACATGACATGAAATGAACGCGTTAAAGCGATGAAGTTTTGAAAGTACGTCGGAACAATGATGATTACACGAAAAAAAAAACAATGGCAGTTTCGCCCGAAGTGCGTAGAATTGAAAGCAATACTAAGGAGCACCGCTAGGCTTAAACTTCTATGGTGGTGATCAACAATGAGCAGAGGCGAACATGTTGTCGCGAGGCAGCATGCTATGCAACTGCTACCGCGAAGCAGAAACCCAGCCCAAGTCATGCGATCACCGGGTTGAGTCTAGTTGTCTAGGCTAGGGGGGGGGGGGGGGGGGGGGAGGATTGAAATTTGCAGGATTCCCAGTGTCTGTTATTTCGTCTATCTGTGAAAAGAGATTAGTTCGAGAATTAAAACAGTGAAGAAAGTGTCCAGCTAAAGAATGCGACAAAAGACCTGTGCATGCGATTCCGTACCTCCCTGAAGTTTCAGGTAAATTGAAAAAGGTCACGAACCGACACAATGTAAATGGAGATTTTTACAGCGCCTTGTATGTTGTGGGCAGCGTGTCACATTGAAAAGAATCAGAAACGAAATCAATGCGATACTAATCACTAGAGACCGGAACTTTAGGCAGAATGCCTAATTTTTCCTTACGTCCTTGTCGTCCGGCCTTACGTAATCTACAAGCATGAAATGTGGCTCTGGAATCATTTTAGTGGTACCTTTATCGTTCCTATAAATGCCCATTTTGATGTTGGTGCCTACATAGAATTTTCAGGCCTGAAAATGCCTTCTTCCGTGTTTTGCACCAAGCCTCATCTTGTTTATATGAATTTTTTCTTCTTTTTTTAAAGAAGATACATTTACTGATTCACTCATGAAAATATACATGGCAACGAAATATACCGAGGGAGGTCCCGAAGCTCTCGGCTGTAGGGTGATTTCCTTTAGCGGAACCCGGGAGAACTTATAGCTGAAGGTTCGCCAGCCGACTTTAAAAGAAAAAAAAAAAAAACACGTTGCCGGTGTAAATGGGGTTGTTAACAGCTATGCCGCAGACGAGAGCATCGCTGTGAGAAGGGCTCGAATTGCTCTACGCGACAATACATTCGAAGGTTACTTAGCGTACTTGCGTGCTTACATCACGTTGTTGGCTGACACCATCGAGAAACTTGAATGCTCGGGTGCAACTCTGGCCATGAATTTTGGACTTTCAGGAAAGGTTCGCCGTCGTCCGCAACGGACGTGTTGCTGAGAGTTATTTCGAAATTTCAATCTGTCTCCAACAAAAATCTCGGGCTTTCGATACTGGAAAAAGTGGCAAAAGTTTGGCAAAACCGGCGAACATTCTGCAATCCCAGGGGGCATATAGGAATATATATATTGAACGTTCCGAAGTAAAAGTATGCACCGCTAACTTCGGTGGATGTGGAGCGAGTTCCTCTTCAGCATACAAACTAAAATATACGCAGTGAAAAAAAATAAAGAAGGCTCAACAGGAAGCCTGAAAATTTTGAGATGGTGCTTCATGGTCACTGCTTTCAGCAATGTGTGTGTTTAATTTTTTGTGGTGTCTAGATCTAGTCAGACTAGATTTAAGAGAAATCTTGTAACCAACACGACAGACCTCATACTTTTTTATCGACAACACACAATGAATTTCACAAAACCGGGCTTTATTGAGCTGTGTCCCTTAGAAAACCATAATTTATCCTCAGATGCACAGCGGAAGTTCCTCATAATTGAGCGCAAACACGCACTATGGGCTCTCGAGTGCTCGCAATAGTTGGGCGACGCCGTTGCGTCTCCGAGAGCCCAATGTCCCTCCTCGACTCCCTGCCTTGACGGGATGGCAGCGGGACATAAAACACTTGTCACTCCGCTGTCATCCAGCCCCCGGAGGGGTCAGCGGGCTGCCCCATTGGCACAGATTTTTGGCGGGATTCGGGCCCTTGCTGGTGCGCGCTCTGGGTGCGCACGCGCAATATGGGCCCATGGATGACCACATCCGGACCTCAGAAGGTGCTTATGTATTCCTCTGTGCCGTCAGCGGCTCCCCTTTGTCCGCATACGGCCAATGGTTACTTCGGCTCGTCGGCGTCTCGGCCTCGGAGCGCGCACACTCTTCCGTCGCTTCGATGTCCTGAGGCAGCGCCGTCCGATCGTCTCTCCCTCTGTTTGTTTCTGTTTCTTTTTGCTCTGCTGTGGGGTGCGCGATGGCAGGCGTTGACCGAATGATAGCCGGCCGCCTCTAGATTGGGTTCTTTGTGCTTAGTCTTTCTAATTTCGTGGTGCGCCGTTAGCGGCTACCGGCGACCTTTGACCATGTTTTGTATAGCAATTAGATGCCGATTCGGTTGTATTGTTAAAGTGTGCTGTATTGAAATCCAACATGATAAATGTCCTGGTTTCTGTCCGAAGAGCTTCGCCTAGGGTCTGTCTCCCTTACTGCTGCGTGCCAGGTCTCGGCTTCCCCTAGCTGGAACCGGCTGATCGCGCGCCCGCAGCGGCTCGTCGGCACACGGAGCGGCCGGAGCCATGGCGTTTTCGCGGCGCCCTGTGTGTATAGAGGCTCGTGCATGGTGCCCGGACCCGCCGTGACGCGCGATCGGAGCGGGGTGTGAGACCGCAATGCCTAAAGGACAGTTTTTCGTGCCTGTATGTGCCTTAATTGACAGCTTTAGGACCTGTTGTAGGTGCCTAAAACAGCATTTTTAGGGACCTAAACATCCTGTCTCTACCAATTACCGGACCAGGTGCAGTATGTGGACGTCATGTGTTGTGTAAGTGACACGCCTAGGTTGCGGACGTGTTTATATTGGACAAACTGGCCGGGGGGGGGGGGGGGTTGCTTCAACGACAGGGCAATTGACAATGCAATATGAATAGTTATGTGTTTTGAAAACATTTTGAAAACACTCGCACGCAACAATATATATACATTTGACTGGAAAGGGCAAGCGAGGAGCAGGCTGGCAACTGCCACGGAAGGGGCACGACGCTTTTGCCTGTTCTTCAGGAAGGAGGGGACAGAAACATAGAAATGGAATATGAAGAACAATATGAAGAAGGGGAGGAAAGAGGAAAGAAATAGCAAGATGACAAATCTCAAAGAACCAATAATGACGTTCGAGAGAGAGAGAGATAGAGAGGAAAAGCAGGGAGGTTAACGAGAGGCGAGTTTCCGGTTTAAAGAATACGGTAGCTACTTGGCTGAACACTTGCAAAAAGTTCACATGCACGCACATGTTTGCGAACTCAACTTCTTTAAGGAAAGAAAAAAAAACTAATGCAGAACGTGAAATCATTGAAGCCCAATTTATAAGGAAAGCAGGTAATAAGTGCGTCAGCTGTCCGTCTTTGGCGCTGAATGGAACAGAAGTGAGTGAGTGAGTGAGTGAGTGAGTGAGTGAGTGAGTGAGTGAGTGAGTGAGTGAGTGAGTGAGTGAGTGAGTGAGTGAGTGAGTGAGTGAGTGAGTGAGTGAGTGAGTGAGTGAGTGAGTGAGTGAGTGAGTGAGTGAGTGAGTGAGTGAGTGAGTGAGTGAGTGAGTGAGTGAGTGAGTGAGTGAGTGAGTGAGTGAGTGAGTGAGTGAGTGAGTGAGTGAGTGAGTGAGTGAGTGAGTGAGTGAGTGAACTTTATGCGGTCCACGATAGACGCGAGTAAACTCGACGTCACCTGGCTAGGCCCACTCGGGGACCATCAGGTCAAACTTGACGGCCCTCTCGCGGGCCCTCTGGACTGCCAGGATTTGTGAGGTCTGATCCTGGGCCTTAATAAGCGTCATCATTTCCTCTTGGGTGAAAAAGGGACCGGCAGAGGCGCAGCCCCACAGGACATGCTCGAAGTCCGCATAACCACCACACAGGGGGCAGTCCAGGCTTGGGAACCGTTCGGGGTACATTGTGTGCAGTGCCTCAGGGCTCGGGTAAGTGCTTGTTTGTAGAAGTCTGAGAATGACTGCCTGGACCCTGCACAGCGAGGAGTGCGGCAGAGGCAGGAGTCTTCTTGGTAGGTAATTGTGCTTGCAGATCTCGTTGTACGAGCAGAGAGGCTCGGGTCGCCCAGGAGAGGACGCATTACCCGGCGCACGGTCAGTCATACCTCGTGCAGCCGAGTGTGCCTCCTCGTTGGGGTTGACCGTGGCACTCTCAATGTTTCCAAGGTGCGCAGGGAACCAGGCCAATGAGTGATGTTTGAGGTCTTTAGCGTTTTGGATGATACGTAGGGCCTGGGGAGCCACCATTCCCATCTGAAAGGCCCTGATAGCGGTCTTGGAGTCTGAATAAATCGTGTAATGTACACCGTCCGTCAATGCAAGAGCAATGGCAACTTGTTCTGCAACGCTGGAACCAGAAGTGCGGATGGTAGCGCAGCTGATGATTTTCGAATCACAGTCAATGACCACTGAGGAGAAGGCTTCTTCTTGAGCGTGCGAAGCAGCGTCTACGAAGCATGTTCGATCCTTGTCCAAGCGGGCACTGGCGAGCAGAGCTTTACCCCTGGCTCGTCTTCGTCCTTCGTTGTAGGTCGGATGCATATTGCGTGGCATCCGGTGTTTGGAAATCTTGGATCTTATGTTGTTGGGCAGCTTCACAGCGTCGGGACCAACGACCATGGGGTTACGTCCCAGCATGCCAAGTATGGCTCGGCCCACTGGGGTGCCGGACAGTCTGACAAACTGAGAAAACTCTTGGGCTTCAACAATTTCTTCGAACGTGTTGTGGATGCCCAACTTGAGGAGGTCTTCTGTGTGCGTTCCGACGGGAAGGCCAAGGTCAAGCTTGAATACTCTTATGATAAGGGCATTGATCTTGTTGCGCTCCGACACGAGCCAGTTGTGCATAGCCGCCAAATAAGTGAGGTGGCATAGCACAAATGCGTGGATAATCCGGATCAGATTGTCCTCCCTGATTCCGCGGTACCTGTTGGCGATTCTTCGGATCAGTCCGAGGGCACATTCTGTCTTGGAACAAATGCGTTTGACGGCGGCTCCATTGGCCCCGTTAGACTGGATAAACATTCCTAGAACCCTGATAATGTCCACCCGCGGAACTGGGGAGCCTGTTAGCAGTGAATAACGTAATGTGGCTCTCCATTGCTAGCTTCCAGGACCGGTGAGAACCACCTCTGGGCCTCTTCTTACAGAGTAAGAGCTCGGATTTAGTGAGCGAGCACCTTAGCCCAGTGGGGATAAGATACCGCTCCGTCACATCGATGGCCTCTTGCAAAGAACCCTCGATCTGACCCTCACATCCGCTGGGGCACCAGATGGTGATGTCGTCCGCGTAGATCGTGTGGTTAATGCTCGGTATCTTGTTCAAGGCCCTCGACAGGTTGATCATGGAGATGTTGTACAGCGTCGGGGAGATCACCGCCCCTTGAGGTGTTCCCTTTGGCCCAAGATGAATTTCGTGGGTCAAAAACTTGTTAATCTTGAGTCTAGTGGACCTCGAGGAAAGGAAGGGGCGCACGAAATTGTGCGCCCGCTTGCCGACGTCAAGCTCTGTCAGGCTCTTGAGAATAAAGGCATGCGATATGTTGTCAAAGGCCTTTTCTAAATCCAAGCCGAGAATTGCCTTAGTGTCCGCGGAGGTGGAGTCAATGATCTGGTGCTTGATCAGCCTCATGGCGTCCTGAGTCGAGAGCCCCGCCCGAAAGCCAATCATGTTGTTAGTATAGCATTCGTTAGACTCGAAGTGGTCAGTGAGGCGGTTAAGCATGACGTGTTCGGCCACCTTCCCGACACACGACGTCAGGGAGATGGGCCTTAGATTGTCGATGCTCGGTGCCTTACCTGGCTTGGGTATGAGTACTGTGTAGGCTGCTTTCCAGTTCTTGGGAATGAGGGCGCTGCGCCAGATTTCATTCATCTTGTCTGTAAGAAACTCGATTGAGTCGTCGTCGAGATGCTTGAGCATTTTGTTGGTGACCCCGTCGGACCCAGGGGCAGATCTGCCGTTGAGGGATGCGAGAACCCGCTTGACCTCAGCCACGGTAAAATCCTCGTCCATCGATGGCACGTCGCGCCCTTCGTACTCGGTAAAGTGGGAGGGGGGGGGGGGGGGCACGGGATCGTCCGTGGCCGCCAGGTACTTGTCTATCAGCTGCTCCTCCATGACCGCCTCATCTGGAGTTTAGTCGGTGGCCAAATGGACAGCTTTCGCCAAAGCTCTCTTCTGATTCGACTTGGTGTTACCACCGTGTAGTAGGTACCTGAGGAGTCTCCAGCTTTTACCGGTCTTGAGCTGGCCCTCCACCGAGTCGCACAGCTCATCCCATTGCTGCTTGCATAGCACCTTGCAATGAGCCTCTATCGTCTTGTTGATTTCGGAAATTTTCTTGCGTAGTCTTCTGTTATGACTCTGAGTTTTCCATCGTGCGAGTAGTGCCTGCTTGGCTTCCAACAGATGCGCGAGCCTACTGTCCATCCTGCCCACCTCCAGATCGGTTGTCACCTCCTTGGCGGCTCTAGCCACATCTTCTTTTATCCCGTCGCACCAAGAGTCTAGGTCCGTATCCGGGGTGAGGACGCGCTCGGAGCGGTTGGCTCGGAACAAGTCCCAGTCAGTGAACTTAAAGGTCCTCGGCTCGTTACGGGCAACCTTTATGACCGCTTCAATGATGCAATGATCGCTACCGAGGTCCACTTGGTCCACTTGACGTTTTCCAGGTTCTTGACGAAGGTGAGATCCGGGGTTGTATCTCGGCACACCGAGTTCCCTCTTCTGGGCGGAAAGTCTTTATCGGTTACCAGCGTAAGATCTTCCTCCGTTGCCGTGTGCCGTATGTCTCTACACCAGCGTAAGATCTTCCTCCGTTGCCGTGTGCCATATGTCTCTACCCTTCTCTACCGACGAGCATGCGGCGGGCTGAGGAGCCGGCGGTGTGAGCGCCAATCTTCGTATTTCGGCCATCTCGGCGGCTAGCCGACTGATTTCCTGCTTGAACTGAGCGTTTTCTTTCCTAAGACTATCACTGGCATGCCTAAGCTCTTCGAGCTCGTTCGTGAGACACGGGTCATGCGAGTCTTGGGAGTTGGACGCCTGCGTTTGGTTGCCACGGACCCTATCAGCCCACGTTAGAGAGGACTTGCCGGTGGGGGTCTTGGATCGTGTCCTGTTGGACGAGTTTATCCCGGTGCGGGACTTGGAGCGGCCTCTGGAGCTGGAGTGCGCTCGAGAAGGCGACGTGGGTCGCGATCTTGAGGCAGAGTGACTTCTGGAGCCCCGTCGACTTGTGGATCGGCCTCTCGAGAGCGAGCGTCTTCGGCCCCTAAGGCTTGGGCTGGATGAGGCTTGCTCATCGGAGGATCGAATGGAACAGAAGTGTCATTTCTTTCCAGCTATATAGACACGTACAATACTTATACAGTATTTTGTATGATGATGCGTGCATGATGCGCAGAGTATACCAGAGCTGACTGTTTCAAATAAACACTAGTTCGATGTTCAGGAACCGTCCTCGTCTTTAGCACTGTTTCATGAACAGAATACCCAAAAGCTCCAACGATTAATGATTCCAAAAAAATTAATTGTGGGGTTTTACGTGCCAAAACCAGTTCTGATTATGAGGCACGCCGTAGTGGGGGACTCCGGAAATTTGGACCACCTGGGGTTCTTTAACGTGCACCTAAATCTAAGTACACGGGTGTTTTCGCATTTCGCCCCCATCGAAATGCGGCCGCCGTGGCCGGGATTCGATTCCAGTTAAGCCAATTGCATGTGAGACTGGTACCATACATTATCTTGAAATGCCTCCATGATTGTTCGGCTTAGACTACAGATATAGCCGAAATCTCTAATAAGCGTTCTAGGCAAACTTAATATAAATATTTAATGTCATATCCTTTAAGCTAACGTTTCCAAATGAAAGTTAATATGTACCTGAGGTGAATGATGTTGTAATTGAGTGCCTACAACATTCTATTAAGTCCTTTAAACCTGCTTGGTGCCGCCTTGTCGGACGATGACGTAGTTCCCATGGAACGAAATTCTGCGGGAGATTCCGAGAAAGACCACTTCTGGGGTAGAATAGAATTAACCAGGAGCTTTTCTTTAGTGCTCTCCTACAGCATAGTTGCAGAAAAACTTTGTAAAGAATGTAAGACAAGGTGTGAGTAACCTTAGTGGCGTATAGAATATTTTTCGCTCACAGGACGCCAACGCCGGCTACGGCGCCGGACGCCGGAAGCCAACACCGGATTTTCTGCGACACGGGCCCTTAACGCTGTCTATATGTCCAGCGTCCGTCCTTGTCTAACGCCTTTTTCTTGTGTACGCGTCCTTGTGTATTCGCTGGTACGCTTCCTTTTAACAGCGAAGCTGTTTAAGCCATGGTAGTCCGGTGGTGTACGCAGAGAAACTCCTCCGCCTTGCGATGACGTCACGGGCGTTGCCTAGCAACGGAGTGCCACCTCCGCACCCCGCCGCCGCTCCCGCCACAGCGCCACCTAGCAACGCCTTGCCTAACCTCCGCAGCAGCGCCGCTCGCTCCTCCGCCGTAGCTCTGCCTAGCTTCTCCCCACAACCGCGCGGAGGCGAAGCTAGGCAATGACGTCACTCCAGAGTACATGGCTCCGCTAAAGTGTTCTAGAATATTTTAGCTCCGCGTCGCCGAGGCCGCCGAGGCGCGGACACACACTTAGCCTCGTGAATTTGCGCCGAGCACAAGGGTCGTCCGAAGAAGATCGTCATGCCCGAAGAAGAGGAGGAGCGGCGCCATAAGCGCCGCGCTTCCACTCGAGAGCGACTCCGAAGACTTCGCACCGATCCAGAGTTTCCCCAGAACCGCCACCTAAAGCCTAGAAAAGCCAACTTAATAGAAAGGGCAAGTTAAAGCTAAGACAGAACCTAGTTAAACTAATGAAAAGCCAAGTTAAAGCTAGGGAAGGTCCACCAACTTCGCTGTTTGCTCGGACTTCGCACCACTAGTGTGAAGCTGCCCCCATTTTTTTTTTCAAGTTCAAATAAAAATTATCTTGAATTCAGAAGTGTTAGTTGAAAGGATATGAAGGAAGCGTACAAAATATTATCCATGGATCTTTACATTGCGGTTGCCTATAATGCTTATTAGATATACAGATGAAATCTGCAGTCTAACCAGAGCAAACATGGAGGATTTTTAAGATAACATAAGTTATCTGTCCCTATAAATTGGGCATACTTCACTTTGGACTTGTTTTGGCGTTATCAGTATCCTAGTCGTATACAGCTTTGCTGTAAAAAATGGAGAACGGTTAAGCTTCGCTTTTAAGAGTGGAACGCGATAGGATTCGAAGATCCCTGACTACTTCTCACACTTCCCGGCATGTAACCGTAATGTTTACCTCGAATCAAGCTCAGCCAAGGTCAAACTGGGACTTTGACTGCCTCTACGGGCGGCTGCAGCGTACGCTGCGTGGGCGCCCATATCTTGAAAGCGATCTGCGATGTGAACAAAGTGCGCAACCGCACACTTTGTCTGGTTCCGTAAATCTGACCTTCAATCTCAGCCAAGGTCAAACTGGGACTTAGCCTGCCTCTACCGGCGGCTGCTGCGTACGCCACGTGTACTCTCATATCTTGAATGCGATCTGCGATGTGGACAAAGTGCGCGGTCTCGCGTGCCTCATCTTCAAAGCGATCTGCCCTGCGATATGTACAAAGTCTGCCGAGTGCTGGTAGCTTCGTATGCGATGTGCTTTCGACACTTAGTTCGCGTTGAAACGAGGCGCATGCATAAAGGTCAATTCTCTCGCTGCTGCTGACGCGCCGAGCATCGTCTGTGTGTCCTTTCCCAAAACAAGCAAAACCGTGCTATCTCTCAACAAACTTGGTTTAACCGCGTTCAACCCAACCTCCTTGTGCAAGACGCTCAAACGGCAGCAGGAAAAGGGGTATATTGTACATCCAGATTACAATCCTACGCTGTCATGTGTGTAGGTTGCATGTCAGCCGTACTTTACGAATATTCGGACGCATTATACATTTAGAAATTCAAACGGTTCAGTAACGCTTGTGCGCCACGCGGAGGGCCTTCGTGGGTCGGGATTCGTGGTTTGGGATTATCTTTCTCATACGGACGACGCCGCCTACGTCGGTTTTTCTGCGACACGGGGCCCTTAACGCTGTCGCATTAAATATTGTCAGCTTTTCCCGACGGCTGAGAGAATTCGATAGCATTGTTTAGTGTATAGAGATGAAGGCGTCTCAAAAAGCTGGCCTCAGGAGGAGAGTGCCAGCGGGGTGGCACACGTCGCACCACGATGGTGCACGGGATGAGACCGAAGCAAAATCGTCGGCGTTGGTCAGCGTCGAAGGAAAGCCTTACATAAATTTAGCTTGACGTTCACCCAGGGTGTGGTAAGCACAGAGTTTCCCAGCAAGAACGCTAGTGTGTGGGTTTTCACAGCGCTCACGCCAGCAGCTGAAGCCGGAACGCTGCCCTGGCTCCGCCTGATCCAATTGAGCGGGGCGTGACGTTATGTCCACATCGCTTTTGAAGCCAAACACACTTCGAGCCTTTGAAAGTCGCCATGCACGCATGGACCGCGCATGTGTCGTACATAGCCGGACAGCACGACTTCGCCGACGCCAACGGCGACGGTGCAATTTCGCTTCGAGCGTCCGTATAATTATCTCAATAAAATGAGTCAGTACAAAGCAGCCCTACGTTCTGCAAGTTGTGCGAGTGGACAGCGGTGACTGAAAATAGCACCTATAGACAGTTCAAGCCAGTGAATGGCATAAAGATGAGAAACAGACATAAATTGCACCATTGAAAGTGCCATAATTATTGCAAATAGACGAACATCGCGCACACGTACCCCCCCCCCCCCCCCCCCACACACACACACACATACACAGAGAGAGAGAGAGAGAGAGAGACAGGCACATATGTCCTCGCGCGCACGCATGCGGACAAACAAACCAACAATGTAAAAAATGTCTGAGAGAGCTGACAGTGTAAGCAACGAAGTTGATCTTGGACATCCTTTTAGGCCCCGTTTAGAACTCGAACGCTCTCTCTCCTGTGAAATAATTAACTATACAAGTAACTAACGTGTAGGGTATGTCACAAAACATACACTGAAAGCCGCGGTTTCTGTGTTCTTTGACGGAGAAATGCGTTACGGGTATGTCTCTTACATTGTCGCTGCGAATATCTGAAGGGCCACTTACGTCATGTTTTGTTGAATCATCGAGTTCTAACTCTTTGTTTTCGATTATGACGGGGTTATGTGGATATGTTTATCATCTGCGTGCACAGCTGGTTGCATTCGCCTACCTTTGTTTTTGAAACTCGAATTATTTCGTGCATTATTCTTTTGATCTGACGAGGTTATTGGCGTACTGCATTTCTTTCATGTGTGCGATATGGCTATATCGCGAAGCGTGCAGCTTCAGCCTTCGAGATCAGGTTGGCGCAAATAGGAAGCTCAAGCCAGATGGAACTGTCCGCAAATAATTGCCGTCTACTTTATAATTATAGCCTTAAGGAATAAATAACGCATCGCGTCAAATATGCGAAGACAACTTTTTCTGCACAGACCGAAGGGGAAGGCGCTATGGCAGAATAAAAGGGTTATATACACATATATCTCTTGGTGTCCGGCAATAGAGTTGGGAGGAACAGTAAAACGTGGGCATCTGCAGGTTTCCTTAAATCTAGCGGCTTGCTTTAAAGCAAGAAATAAAGCGAATGAAAACTGGAACTGTTCTAGGAATGTATAACACTTCGGAGACGCCGAGTGCAAAGCTGCAGAAGTGATTTGCAAGGCATGCCGGTAGTTATATAAAACGCCATATATTGTTTAACGCTTTTCCTCCACCCAGTTCTCCCTTCAGCCGTGTGCCGGAAGAACGAATATTCGCCACAATTATAAACCAGAGCTTAAAACAAGTCAAGCAGGGAGCCCGTCCCATTTACAATCCTGCAGTCAGTACCCAGAGGCGAAGAAAACGCGATTTCAACATTACTGTGACGCAATTGTAGCTTGAAAATAGCCTTCCGTATACCTGCAGATGGACCTCAATATACGAGTATGGGTTTCCTTGTTCCGAGGTTTAGAAAACCGAGTAAAACTACGTGCCTATCTTGTTCGCTCCTTTTAGCTTCTTTTCGCTTGGTTTGAGACACAAACTGGTTTCTAAGTTATCTGCCGTGGCGCCATAAAACAAACCATTTCCTACGACTAACGTTCCCTTGAGCACGCACGCCATTTTGTAAACTAGTACGCGCCGATAATATTGGCATAGATGACCGCGCCTGCCGCTTTTTTAATGGAAGCCTTTTGGACGTTACCTGCGTTTGCCAACGACATTACTCATTGCTCGATTACAGTGAAAGTTGTTGATTCGAAAAACAATTCTGACCCCCTGTGTTGCATTTCATTGTCAGCATCTATCGTGTAGTTAGGATACGCTCGTATTTGTTCTGTGTTAAGTATTTGAGGTTGCGTCTTGGTCCTTCCTCAAAATTGGAAAGCGTTGCCAGTTCACTTCCAAATTTGAAGATTTTGTAGTACTATAGTTCAGCATTAGAGCGCTTGACGCTCGCATTTCGCTTTGGCCGCTTTGTAACCCAATAGGACTGCATCCAGCTTCCTTTGAAGTTCATCTCATGAGGGCGCAACAAAATTATTTCTCAATATGAGAAGTCAGCACAACGTAATGTACCCATTGGAAGCAAATTGAGGAACTGGGGTTTGACCATAGAGTGAATCATGCTGTCCTCGATTGCCACGCTGTTTTATTTCCCCTTTTCTTAAATAATTTTTTTAATTGTTGTCTAGAAATAAGAATCCAAGAAATTAGAAGGATAGAATTCTTTTTCTTGTTCAATTAACCCGGAGCACTGATCGTATCCAAGAAATAAGTCAGCTGGTCGTGAACACAGGAGCCTATATGATAAACTTTTAGCTCGCGTTTTTCACTCAGCCGCTTCAAATACCTTCCGTTAGTTAATGTTCTTAAGACGTAAGAAGCATGTCAACTTCACCGTGGAAAGACTAAACGTTCTACAAGCGAACGGTACGTATACCTCATTCTGCAAAGCCTTTGGTCGACACTTCCGCATCGTATGATTACGGCATGATGGAGCGGCTGCAGTGATGCGCTCGATCACTTTCATTCCCATTGCATTCTGAAGCACATTTCTGACGAGCGATACCGGAAATATTGCAAATGCAATGCAGGACCGAATATAAAAAAGAGAGAGGAAGATGTTTCAGGGAAAGCTAGGTCTAAAGACCGGGTCCTTCGAAAGAAAGCCGATGTATCCAGCATCGAGCAATCTTTCAATGGATGCAAAGAAAAAAAAAGTTGAATTGAAACACAGGTTACGACACTGTAAGGCATTCATGTATGGTAAAGCACTGCAATGCATGCGGAAGTTGTGGGCTCCGCTATCACTTGCATAACTAGCTGTCTTTTCTGCCACTTTAATATCTTCTTATGTGCTTTAACGATATGAGGTTCATCGTAAATATAAAGAGAAATATAAAGCTAAAAAATTAGTCGATCTCTTTCATAGCTGTATTGTCTTTCTGTGCACGAGCTTGGTATGTTTACTACTCAAAGATCGAGTCGCAGTGTTCCCATCACATCTTTATTCGCTGCGCCGGCTGCACTTGTAAAGTGAATGCGTAGTAAGCGATTATTACACGTGTTCTATATAGGCCTGCGAGACAATGTGTATAGGTACGCTTTCAATGTGAAAATAAAATTGACTACCTTGGCAGAATTGGCGCACAACGATTGCGCAAGGGCGCGCATGCACCGAGCGTCTCTATTAGCACCTGGTGACAGATCTTGAATGATCGGCGGCTGTTCGCGCTGTTGTGAACCACCCAAACAGACACCGCTCAGCGTATGCAAATTTCACGTACCGGAACCGCAGCACGCTTAATTATTGCGCCTGCACCTGTATGTCGGCGTGTCGCAGAACACCGATATCATCTCTCCGCTCCCCTTTTAACGCGCGCACGTACCTCTTCGCCCAAAGCTAGACGCCGGAATGAGATGCATTAACTTTTTCCACTTGACCCGTCCGGCGCTGACGCCTTATAGAACGATGCCGAGGAGCTTGTTTTTTTCCGCTTGTGTTCATGCGCTTTCTTCTTTTTTCTCATATTTATATAGCTAGCTAGCGTCAAAACAAGCCTGACGCGCAATCTCGGCGCTTATCGGTGCTCGCTGTCCACGGCGTCAAGGTCTGCGGTCATTTACAAGGCCGGAATGCCTGTGCGCGATGCTGCGGTCTGCCCAGGTGAAACGCGGCCAAACCGGGTTTCCCTGGCCACACGTAAGCTCCGGGTGTCGTTAATACGGATTTGTATGGCAGGTTACGTGCGGTTTCATACGGAATTCATCCGCGAGGTCTTCATAAAGCTTGACGTATAGACAACACGCTCAGGTCGAATATAGTTGCCGGCGCCGATTGCCAGGCTACAGCACCTCCTCTACAGAAGCGACGCCATCGCCACCAACGAACACTACCAACCGCCGACGCCCGCTACCTCTTCTCTTCCCCTTCCCCATACTTGGAAACAATCAACGAGTAATTTGGTCTAGTGCTGCCGTATAAAAGGAGAGTACGGACAATTTTTCTTTCGAGTGGCTTTCGTTTTCTGTACGCGATCCAAGGGAACGTTTCCTCTCCTTAATAACGGGAGTTGTGTTCAGGTTTTTTGTGTGCCATGTGCCAAATGACAGCTGCCCTTGCCAGTCCGTGTGCAGTCGGGAAGCCGCGGTTGACACGTGCACGGTCAATACCGCAGACGGTATTATGTCCAGCACCCGCGCGAAACGTTAATAATCCTAGTTACAGCCTACGGGTATACAGTGTTGGCATTCGAGAACCAACGGGTATCGGTCATTTCGCTTCTGTGCGAATCGAATGACTCGAGATCGGGTCAGATATCCGAGGGCGTCTAATGAGCTTGGGAACATAACGGCATTCTTGCGCAATGCCAATCAAGAAAAGCGATAGGGCATTTAGCCGCGTATGCGCTCTATCAAACCGCGTGTATGTGGCTCCAGAGGTTGTCCCCGTTTATTTTCTCTCTTTCTCTCTCTCTTTCATTATTTTCTTTTTTTTTAATATCCCGAGAGCACGCGAGATTACCGGCGCCACTGTGTCAATTGTTCAGCTATCAAGGCGAGAAGACGTATATGGTGTGGTCTCGGATATCAAGCTGTCGAGCGCGGTTCGAACGTAATTTTACACGTCGGCTGAATTGCTTTCTGCGCGGTGTGTCTGGCGCTACGTGTATGTTGTAAGTGCCGCGATTAGACGCAATTTTTTTTTCTGTTCAAGGTCGTTGTCTGTGAAGCCTTTGAGGAGGGCCGTGGCTTTCCGTTGTGAAGAGAGCTGAAGAAATTCGAAGGTCTTTTTTATCTATGTTTAGCCCTTGAAGCGCGGGAAGCTTCAGCAAGACATGTACTTTACTGCAGTGCACTGAAGAGAATGACATTTCAGCGATACTTAAAGTCACTCGAAAGTTACGTACAGTGCTTAGCCATACACCATGCATCAACTCGGTGTCCCCAGCGCTCACGGTCGGCGCAAGAAGCGCCGGCCGCCATGCGCTCCGAGTATCGCGTTTCAGTCGCTGAGCACTGTACTTATGCGTATTCTTAGGAGCTGTCCGCTTTTTCAACGTATAGCATTCTTGACTCCTCACACTGAGAAACGTCTACAAAATACTCTGAAAGCCCTGCTTCGTTTTTCTGAAGACAACAGGTGTTTGTGAAAGACTGTTTCCTCAGGCCGTCGTACTAGCCCCCTTCCTTCCTTCATTTCTTTCATTCGTTTATGCCCTACGTGGTAGCTTACGTGATTGCTCTCCTGGTTAACCTCCTTACCTTCTCTTTTGCTCTCTGTCTCTATCTCTCTCTCTCTCTCTCCCTCAACACGCTGCTTCTTACTCGTCTGAAGAAATTCACCACGAGTTAAGATTGAGAGCGTGTCTGAGCATGCTCCTTGTACTTCCTCGGTCATGATAGTTAATGTGTTCCGTGACTGCAAACGTTGCGCGGACTGCGGCAGGCTTACGAAAGTCTATAGTAAAACAGCGGCTTAAATGTATATGTAGACCGGCGACGTGACAACCACGATGACCTAACTGTATGTAGACACGCGATGTGTGGCAACATTTCCAGCCATTGTAGCAATGTGTCAATGTGCATGCACTTGCAACAATCTTTTCTTTCTTATGTTGAGTGTACTATCCCGTGATTTACGCGTAGTTATATTCAGTCCTTTCTGTTTTCCTTTGCTGGTTACCTTCTCACAATGACTGTCGACGGTAATGCGATCAGCTTTCAAGCAATGTAGCGACGCACCTTTTTTCCTGTTAGTTTACTTTCCTTCACATTTCTGAGTCACTGGGGCTAAGTTTGATTTTTGTCGGATAATCGGGCCATTTCCCCAGGTTTACATTATTATTTCATCAACAACAATAACAGCAGCAACGTTCCCTCTGGACGTAAAATTAGGACCGCATTTGCATTCAGCATTCAGGGCATAGCAGCTTTCACTAATGAATAACACTAATAATAGTACATCTTGGATAGAAAGCTCTATACCGTGCGCGTTCCATAGGTGAGGTTTTTCTCATCCAGGACATTCCATTCCTCTTCGAATCGCTCGGAAGGCTATGAAAGCCGCAATACGCACGCATACGCTTCGCAAGCACAAGAAAAAAAATTAATCTCGATTTCTTTCTGTACTTTCGGACATAGAATTGTGAGCTCTCGTACATCACACTTGCCAATTGCTATGTGTCATTTTTTTTTTCGGGCTCGATTCCTCCGCTATTTGCATGCTCGTGTACTGAAGGCACGTGTCTCTAAAATACCATATATGCACGCCACGCTGCCTGCCCCCATACACGCGGAACTGAACGGGCCCGAAGCTTCGTCGACAGGAGGAAATTTGACAGCTTCCCGCACCTTGGGGGCTGAAGGAGGCGATCATCGAAGCCTGAGGGGCGAGTGCTTGTTTTATTGGCTTTTTTTTTTTCTTTTTTTCCCCCGCAGGCGTTCTGCGACCGCGAGAATGGATGCTCATGTCGCTGCTTGAAGGTTGCATTGTTCGAGCGCATCAACTGGCTCTGCCTGACCGTTCGGCTGGCTGTGTTTGTAGTATATACGCGTGTGTGTGTGCGCGCTACAAGCGACGGAGGGGCGGGCGTGTTGAGGCGTTATGACGACAGCACAATGGCTGTAGGACAAGGGTTTCCACCGCAACACCGTCCGTCGGTGGTTATCTTTGGAGTGCACACGCGTCGCCGTTCTCGGAGGTGCGCGCATGCGCACGCTTGTCTCCGGGGGATGCCGCAATTAGACTCCTAATGACGACTGACGACCGTGTCGCGTATACGCGAGGTGTCCTCGAAGGCTGCGGCATTGTCTCAAGCCTTGAGTCACCACTCGCTCTGGGCGTGTTCGTTTAGAGATCTTTACTTTAGTCTGTGCCATTGCAGTGTGGGAAACGGTGTCAGAGCAAACGAGAGTAAATGGGAAGGAGGGGGGGGGGGGGGGGGGGGGGGCGTCTCTTTAGTACCAGCCAATTCTGAATTTGTGCCTACGAAGTGCGTTTCAAGAGGCCTTGCAACCTCACTTTAACAACAAATTGCCGAGAACGTAGTGCCGAGGAAGTTCCCCAGTATATAGTTTCTTTTGTTATGCTTTACCAGTGTCTGCACTATCTACGGGAAGTTTTAACCGTGCCATTTCCAGTATATGGATAAACTTAACCGGGAGCGTTGAAAAAAGACAATGAAAGCTGCATGCTCCCGACAAGAATGTAACACAGTGGCGTTAACACATTGCACAGAAAAAAAAAAGGAAACAAAGAACACAGCTTCCCTTACGCCACATATAGTGTTCGTGTATCTGCAGTATTGAAAGTAGAGCCGCATTATTAAAACTAACATCTGTGAGCAAAACCTTATTTCCTTCGAACGCACATCCTACAGGCCTTCGGTGAGCCTACATCACCTAGATAAAATTATCTACCTCTCATATTTACCGCTTAAATTGTGACCGTATTGTGAAAACAAAAAAATAGTCATTAACGCTTGGAATATGTGAATATTGGTGATGTGAACGCGTCGTTATTGCCTTCCCAAAAGGTCCCCTAACTACGCTGTAACGCTGGTGTGATATCACTTGTGGCTATAGTAAAGCTACCACCAGGCAGCGTCTCCATCCGCACACCGGCGACACGATCCAAGGTGTGCTCGTTCCGGCGCCGTTATTAGTGAACAATGAAGAGACGCACAGATAAGAAGCACGATGCGTTACCGGATTCGATGATTGATGCACGCAGGCACTCGAAATTACCGGGAATAACGAACGCATCTCGCCAGGCTCTTCACCACCGCACGTCAAAGCAGGCGCTTCCTTTTGTCCGCACCCGAGCCGTTGTCTTCGCACAAAAGGGACTGAAGGCGTCTCCCGTGTTTGTTTCTCGATGCGTGAATAACGTCTTCTTTACCTTCGAGCGAGGCGTGTCTCGAATCCCAGATAGTGTCCAACGATCACGGCGCTTGTCACGTAAAGTGGTGCCTTGTCGGAAGTCCGCGCCATTCAAGGTTTGTGTGGCCGGAGGATCCGACTTGTCACGCCCCTCAGTAAACAGCTGTTCACGAAGACGTCACGTCTCAAGCCTTCGGCCGTGGGCCAAAATGCGCGTCCTTGATTATGAACGCTTCGCAGAGGGTGTTTCTTCCTGTATTGCCTTTCCTTTTGTCTCGGGAAGCATATTGTGTGCACGAAGTACCGCCGCATAGCGTTCCGAACACAATAGCCCGAAAGTTGACAAGAATGTCCTGCGCCCAGCTCGAAGGACTGAAGTGTAGAACAAAATAGCGCCGTGTTTGTGCGACGACTTTTCACTTACCTCTTTAAAAACTCTAGAGTTTGTCGACTTCTCACGTCCCGGAGCTATGAACGCACAACCGTGTGTGAGCAACTCATGATCGCGACAAGTCAAGACAGAATTCTACACGCTTTCGCTATAGCTATAGCTCCAGCTCTCAGCCTCGATACGTGTGAAGTTGTTTTCTGCATGGCCTCCAAAATATGTCGATGCGCGCTGACAATCTCGGTGGTCATGGCTCTTCGAGTGCTGTTGATGAGGTCACTGTCCTCATGAGGCAGCACTGCTGTACGCGTCTCTAGTTAGACGCCACTCCCTAAAACTCCCAAGGCCTGTCGTCGAATGAGAAAACCGCGTGTTCACTTTCGCAGACTGGTGTAGACACAAAACGGAGATTGCCTATACTGCCGGAGGTTGCCGGAGATTGCCGTTTCCCTGGGGAAAAAAAAAAGACCCCTGAATACCGCAAACACACTGTCCACGCAAACTGCTCGAGGCCATCATGTGACAACTGTCCGCTTCAAGTCCCCGATCCTGACTAATCCCGCGCCGAAATTCTTGCCTTCTGTGCACTCTGAAGCGAAAATGACGCCCGCATACAAGCACAACTCTCTCTCGATTTTGACTCTTCAGCCGACACGCTGCGCAAGCAGCAAGAAACCCGAACAGAAACAATAAGGATTTCGTTGACTCGCAAGTCACGACTCCTCTGCTTTTATAACGCGTGTGGTGTCACTTTTCTACAGCTCTGCCAGCGTAGCACCATTAGCGCTGGTGCTTGAAACAAGCGCGCTTTTTCGGCGATGACTTTGAGCTTCGATACAGCGAGTTGGGTCTAGCGCTAAAGTCGCGCTAGGGTGTTCTGCTTGACTAAGCACGACAAGTTCGGGCGACCCCGCGGCGCCCTTCGGTGCAGGCTTCAACTTACCCTCTCTCTCTCTCTCTCTCTCTCTCTCTCTCTGTCACTCTTTCTGTCCTTCACGGCCTTTACCGCGTGACCTTTCCTCGCGCGTGGCGGCAGAGACAGGAAAGATTATTTTACAGTACGTTTCAGAAGGGCTCACTTTGCGTATGCTCCGCCCAGCCATTGAAATGAGCTGGTGTATAACCTCCACGTTACAATAAAAAATGGGCAGTAACAACGTGGCATTATTCATCGGCCTGCGGCTGCTAAAGTGATATCTACCAACCGCCCCCCCCCCCCCCCTCCCCCCTAACAGCGCGCTGCGCGCCGAGTCGCTCCACTCCCCTTGACGGGATCCCTCCTTGCCAGGTCTTGTGGTAAAGCATAGGAAAAAAGGACATGTTCTGTAGAAACCAAAGAGGAAACATTTAGCGGCGATTTAGTGGTAAATGCGACAGAAATTCGTTAGCATTACGTCGTGCCTCTATGAGGGACCGGATCCATGATTTAAGCCTCGTTCACCACATTGCAAAGTGTTGTTGAGGAACTCATTCGAGGAGCTTATATAAAGCATACGGAGAGCGGGTCCTTCTGGAACGTACTGTAATGAACATATCCCAGAAGACCGCGCTAGTCGCGGTACTGCTCATGCGCAGACCCATATCCACAACTCTCTATTGACGCCTGGCGCATAATCCGCCGACGCTCTCGAGACGACACACGCATCGACGAGCAGCAGCATCAGCACGACGCCATTTGCATGTAGCGGCACGCATACAGGCAAGAAAGCAAGACGCGCACACGCATATACACGCGCAAGGCCCCCGTGCGGGCTGTTGACGTTCGACGGCGAGCGAGCCGAGTTCCTCGCGTGGCGCGAAAGTCATAATTGCGGGCTCATTGTGAACGCGTCGCTTCGCGGCACGGCGTACACCGTGTGTATCGCGCATATAGTGGCGGGCGATGGTCGACAGCCGCTGTAAGCGTGCAGCGGCGTACGCCCGCCTGCCTCGAGTGCGTTGGCTGCCTTAATCATCGGAGGCATATTCAAAGCTTTCACCCCCGCGAAGCTCTTTTCACCGTACGCGTAACCTTTGGTGATTTGGGAGACGGATGTCTCCATCGCGGTCGACGCGGCGGAGTTGCGGCAACGGTGAAGTTTTTCCATCGCCCACGCATGCTTTCGGCGCCCTCTTGCACAAATGAAGCGCACACGCGAGTATTGGGCACGTTTTTGGAGGACACGCTTTCAAACGTGTCTGGCTGCGCACGTGAACGATCATCGTTAGTAGTGTCAGCGTCGTTGAATTTCCCGCGTTCTGTGTAACGTGCACGCCGACAGTAAGCTAGTCGTTTGGATAACCCGTGGTCAGTCAAAGTATAAACTTGGACATGCAGCAGCACCGGCAACGCGCAGAACTGTTGTCGACGCCGTCGGCGTTTTGCCCGCGTTCGCTCAAAATGCGTGCGGCGTTGGTGACTGTTGCCGGAGCCTCTGATATGATGATAAGTGGTTCTTGAGGGAAAGGGAAAGGTTGGCGCTATCTTCTGCAGCCCTTGAGGGAGCACGGCTCAGCGCCAACGGGGAGGGGTAAGTGGGAGCGAAAGAGCCTCTGATATAAATAGGCACTTGGTGCCGCAGCTAAACGTCGCCTCCCTTCCCTCCCCCTTCCCCCCCTCCCCCACGGCCTCTCGCGCATCGGAAGAAGGCGCGTTTGCTCTACATATATGGTGATTGTAAAGGAGGAAAGAGACGCCTACTTCTGCAGCCCTTAAGGAAGCACGGCGCAGAACGCGCGTTTGTTCTCCGCCGTGCGTTCACTCCCCGTGAAAGAGTGCGTCCCTCGCGCCCTTTCACTCGCACATACAGCGTTCGGCGGCGCGCGGCCACGATTTCATCCCCATTGACGTCATACGGAACCTCACGGCGACGGCGACGCCGACGGCAGAAATCTGCTTTTGAGTGTCCATATAATTGCTATCGCAATAAAAAGAAAGAGGCGAAAACGGAAGTATATATTTGATTGCAGTGTCCTTCTACCGTTTCTTTCTTTATCATTTTGATTGAGTGCCGCTCACCCTGGCTTCCGGGTAGACGGCTTGCGCAATCAATGTTTCAACGTCTTCATGTAAAACAAATCACGGTGCACTCGATGTAGAGTAAATTGCGAAGTAAAACTGCGAGGACGAAATCACTGGCGTTAAGCGTTAAGCCTCTGGCCTGTTTCGAAAACTGGAGCGCAGGTGGCATTGTCTCTCAACTCGGCTTGATAACAGCGGACAGCCATCGTTCGGTGAAGTATTCGCCGAGCCTGCAAACGCATATGTAAGAGCAATATTTTTCCAGGTCCTACTCACGTGCACGGGTCGATAGAAACTGGGCCCGCTGGTGTACAATTTATTTGGCGGTGTTCTTGTTCACCTCACGGACTTATTCCACGCTCTCATTTTTCTCATACTGCTTTCAGGTGTACCTGGCCAGGCATTTCACTGATGTCAGGGCTGGTTTATTTCGTTGCATTTTTTTTTTCGCACGCACGCGGAAACACGTGTTCGGATACAGCGGTAAGTTTAGTTCGAATACGCGGGAAATCACCAATTAGAGCAAGAAAGATATATAGGGAGCATCTACGGGGCACCTTCGTCACGTCATTTACTTTCCTTTCTTCCTCGAAACTATCGCGCGTAATGTGCACGTTTGTGTAATATACTGAGGAGGAGGCAGACATACGCATGTCCGTTAGAAAAAATGAAGCAATAAGTCACTCCACAAGTTGTTAATCTCGTTCTGCTTAGGTTCCAGCTATAAGTGGAAAGTTCTTGCAAATATTTTTCGCTAAACGTTTCTTTTATTTTTTCTTTTTTTTTTTTTTCACTCTCGCCTGTATATTTGAACTTTTCACTCATTAAATTTAGATATCCATAAATATGGAGAAGTACGTTCTAGTGAATCCGTTCTAGTGTTCCACGTACCTCTCTCTACCCATTATCTGTCTCTTGGCAGCTATATATATATATATATATATATATATATATATATATATATATATATATATATATATATATATATCAATGCCCCCCCCCCCTTAACAAAAAAAAAAAAAAAAAAAGATCACGTACTCGTGACGCCTGCGGCAGAAAGGAAGTTGCACATCCGCCGCCTAGGTTTGTGAGTGGTGGCGCTGGCTAACACTCCCTGGGTTAATTATATAGTTGTAAGACATAAATACCCCAGAAAGCGGATGGAAAAACGGCGCCGCGTTAGCTCAATGGTGAGAGCATCGCACGCGTAATGCGAAGATGTGGGTTCGTTCCCACCAGCGGCCAGTTGTTATTTCATCCTTTTCATTTTCATTAATGTATCATCTCTTTCATTTTCAATTAGTAAGTACAAGTAATTTCCCCTATGCTGTCCTTGGTGTCACTATTTTGTTGTCTTCTTATGATATATATATATATATATATATATATATATATATATATATCGATTTTAGCGGTTAAAAACTTTTCTGGAACTTTCCTCCACACGCATTTAACTGGGACCGTGCTAAAGTATGTGAGACATTCTCCCACATATATACTTCAACATGCCTCCAGTTCAATTAAACGGCTGTTCCACTTAAGTTCCAGCAATAAGTAGGAAAAATTTTGCATGTATTTCTCTGTTGTTTCTTAAATGGAATGGCATTACGAGTGCAGAGCTGAGCAATAAGGGATTGTAATTCCTTCAGCTCTCTCCCCTTATCCCAGTGCAGGGGAGCAAACCAGACGTGTGTCTGGTTAACCTCCCTGCCTCTCCTCTCTTCTATTTCTCTCTCTCTTCTCTCTCTTTGTGCACAACACACTCCAGCCATTGAACGAGGCTTAAGCGCAGCGGAGGTCCTGAACTATGTGGTACGTGGTACTGACAGTGAAGGACCACACAGGCCGGATAAGTTGCAGCCTTCGCTAGGTGTAGATCGAGAGTGCACGCGCGCATACCGCTAGATGCGCCGGAGCCGTCGCTTCGCTTGACCGCGATATCGGCGGGCTGACATATTTGCACATCAACGGGAATGACGTGGGGTCAAGCATGCCCGCCCGAAGAAGAGTTACGCCCCCAGAAGTGCACAGGCGAGTTTTTCGAGTTCAGAGTCCGGGCGCGGTCTTAATCGCGGATTATGTTTACCTAGACGTACGTCGAGGGGGCAAATTCGGGCGCCGCCAGTCACGTGGCCGCCGCATGTTGACGAACGTGTCAGAGGAGCCTCTCGATTGTTGACCCATATGCTGCCTAATCCTTTTGAAGGAGCTCAGTTATTCTAAACACCGAGTTGCGGCTTTCAATCGTAGTCGGCGGCTTATTAACTGGTAGTGTTTGAGCTTTGAACCGATAGATTTACGAACTGATGAGCGCAGTCAAAGGTCAATCCATCAAGTGTAGTTCTTTCGAGTAAGGTCGGTTTCAAAACAATTGACACTAGTGTACAGCGTCACGGTCGCATGTTCCATTGTTCTAACAGCTTCGTTTACGTGTACACCACGCGGGCGCGTCCAGTCAGAAGTCGAGTTGGCCCTAGCCCCACTCGATCCCTCTTTTTTATCTTGCCAACCTTTTTCTATTCCCTCTTTCCCTTGCCACCAGTGTAGGGTAGCAAACCGGACTACTAAGTGGTTCATTTGAGAAAGGAAAGGTTGGCGCTGTCTTCTGCAGCCTTGAGGGAGCACGGCTCAGCGCCAACAAACCGCACGCTCGTCTGGTTGACAACGCTGCCTTTCCCCTCCTTGCTATCTCTCTCTTACCAACTGGATCGCACGAGTCAACCCCCGACCCTTGCAGCATGATTGGATGAACTCGCATCGATCCTCGCTCGGCCCGATCCGCTAGCGTTCACACGAACTGAACAACCGGTTTTCGTCCCTACGGGCGACTCGACATGACACGATCGGATTCATGTAAACGTAGCTTATGAAGTCGTCGTCTTCTCTATATATACATTCATTCGCCTATCAGTTCAGGACAGGCAGTCACCACACTTGACGAACACTGAGCTTCGCCTATATAGACACAGACCACAGCAGCTTGACAGCTAGTAGTCGCTTCCCGTTCTGAAGGTAAGGCGCCCGTCTCTCGACTCGCGCGAAAGAGCGGAGTGGAAGATCCACGCTGGCGAGACGTGTTTTCTCTTTCAGTGCAAGAGCGCCGACAAACTAGCATGCAGCCCAGCCTCATCTCGCGCCGACGGCGCGTCGTGACCTCAGTTGACGCTCAGTTGTCACGCCGCTCCTTTCTGGGGTCATGAACCGGTTCAAGAAGCAGCAGCAGCAGCAGCCAGCGCATGCACTTCCACTTTCAACTGCGTAGCTCCTGAGGCGCTTTTTGAGCCCCCCTTGCATATAGTACGCGTGCTCCATCGTGGAAACGTCACGTCACTCTGGTGGCAACGAGCTCGGCTCGCCGAAGCGGCTCCGAACCATAAAGGAAGCGAAGCGCGCGCGGTACTCTTCACAAGAGCGGCGCTGGACCCCGACTCAGTACAACTGCCTGTCACAGTCAGCGTTGCCGGAGGCGATATGCGCGTCGACCGCCCTGGTGCTTCCTTTTCCTGCATATAGTTCGCGCGCTGGCATGAAGAGGTGGCCACGCGGGCGGCGACTCTCGACAATCGTTTGTCCGCTGGCGCGACTGTGGACGGTCATGCCGCTCTGCATGCAACCGTCTCTGCTAAAAATGGATCCCTCGACGTTATGGCTCAAAGGGCGCGCGCGTATATAGACCTTTCGCCCCCCTGTGTGGGTGGGCTCGGGAGCATTTGGCGAAGCCATTTTTTTCTCACTGTGGTCATCATCCGGGGTGCGAAGAATATCCGCTGTGTTTATTCTCGCACCGGAATAAACTTTTCCCCCGTGAATGTGTCGTTTATTGTCACCTGCGGCATATAGGCCAAAGTCAACTATACTGCGCTGAGGTTCCGTGAAAGGAAGTAGAGACTATGAGAAAAGAACATTTACCGAGGTGCGTCTGTTGTCCCCCGAAACTCTCGTTTCGATGATAGCATCTCGGAACGTTTCCGCTATTTCGCTGGTCCTTCCTTCCTCGTTCAGACTTTGGCAGGAATGATGCCGCTGTAATGGACAACGATAGAGCTCTGCCGCGAACTTAGTTCTTTAGCCCGAAGAAAATTTCGAACAAATTTGAATGAAATTTCGCATCATTGTGTAGCGCGCACGCTGTGTGTGTGTGTGTTGTGTGTGTGTGCGTGCGTGCGTGTGTCTGTGTGCGTCTGCGTGTGCTGGAAAATATCTCAATACTGCTATTCCGAATGTCAATTTCTCGTTGCCCTTGAAGCAACAAGCAGTAGTGTTTGATTACTATGTTAAGAATCCCGTAAGAAAGACATCACCTAGCCACCTATACATGCAGCCACAGTAGTCGGTGTCACATCCAAGGCTATGGCGGACTGTTGCGTATCGACCAGCTACAATACATGGGAGAAAGGCTACTAATGAACACGCGTATCCTTCTAGTTTCTCTTCAAGCTTCTACAAAAAAAAAAAAAAGCGCGCGCACATGCGTTCACCGTACTCGCGCGAGAACTCAATCTGACAAATTTTTTCTCAATTCGCCATGGCGTTACGCAATGCTTGAACAGCCCGTTACACCGTCGCTCTTTCACAACAGACAGAGGATTTGGGCGCGCACATCGTAAAAATCACGCGTGTGTTCGAGCACAAGAAATGTAATTCGGCTTCGGCACTTCACTGCATAACAGCAGTTGCGCAGCAGCGTTCGTACAATTCAGTCAAATCTGGCAAACGATGTATCCGCGCTCACCTGTCCGTCCCTCCGCAAGACGAATAAAGAAAGGTAAAAAAAAGTGAGAAAGATAGAAAGAGCGTGCATCTCGAAAGCTCACTGGCCCTGCGCGAAAGACCGTTCGACCTCACTACGCGAATGCGGCACTGCTCGCAGGGCCCACGAACGGCTCTGTTTTCTTCAAAAGGGTAACTGACATCATCGCAGTTTCGGGCTTCGTGCTGCCTTAAGTTCTCATTCACGCCGTTCTTTCTTTCTTTCTTTCTTTCTTTCTTTCTTTCTTTCTTTCTTTCTTTCTTTCTTTCTTTCTTTCTTTCTTTCTTTCTTTCTTTCTTTCTTTCTTTCTTTCCGGTTCACTGTTTTCTTCCAAGACTGGCACCATGCACCGACCGTTAGCTGCCCCTTTCTGCGAGGAAGAAGCGCACCGTCTTTTGCGCGCGGCCCGATGGACTCATCACCTTCAAAGGCTGACAGGGGTTTGGTTCGGTGACGCTTGTACGCATCGGGCGCGCGAGTGTTTCGCACCGCCTTTCATTAAAGCCGCTGTCCACATCCCCGGCAGTCTTTCTGGCATCTGTCTGCGCGGGTATACGTTTGTTTGCGTCACGTGGGAGGAGCGTAAAAAAGCCGCCGAGCGACCGCCGCGTGTTGTAACGCTCCGCGAGCGCGGAAACAGAGAGGTCACGTATTACGTGTTGCGAGAATCCGTGAAAGGGACGAAGCAAAAGAAGGCTGCTGCATTTCCGTTTCGCACTGTTGTTGTTATTATTGTTGTTGTCCTTGTTGGGCCTAGGCCTCTTAAGCCTCGGCACAGAAAAGTTGTCCATGCAAGTTACGTATGTGCTGTTCTTAATTGAACGTATAGACAAGTATATGCATCCTGTCCGCATTCACTGGATTTTCGGTTCTGTGCTGTTTGTATTTGCAGTCGCAACCGTCAAGGTATTATACTATCACAACCTGCGGCACGGAAAGAAAATTTTAGGTCAGGTTACGTAGTACGTTATTTGAACAGCGAATGGAATCCACACACAATCCCTGCCCATGAACATTTCGTGACGTTGTTGCTGATGCATTCGTTGCGACTGCCTGAAGGAAAAAGTGAGAGAAACGGTGGACAGAAAGGCAGGAAGGCAGAGCAAGGGTAGCTCTGGTTAACTACCCTGCACTTCTGGGGGAAAGGAATAGAAAGAGCAAAAGAGAGGAGCACGAACGAAGTAAACAGCGTACGGAATCCAATGGCAACAACTGTACACTATAGCATACAACGTTATCAGAGTCATTAGGTGCGCCCGTGGACATCAGCAACTTCAGCAACGCACATATGGCCTTCTACGTAGAAGACATTGTGCATACAATACTGATGTATTCATTGCGAATGTGTAAAAACGAAGGACTATCTTGCAAAGCCACAGAACTCTGCGTGCCATGCAATGCATCCGACTGTCTATGTATTCATATTCAAAAAAGATCGGGATCAATTTTTTGCATCCGCTGACCGTAGCTGCCATACTTCCCAAATGACAGCCATTGGCAGAGACATATTGCTCCCCCGTGACCTGCTTAATTCATGTTTCACCTCCAGGTTTTCGCTCTGTTTCTGTGCAATACTATTTTACCCGAACCTTACGGTTTTTTTTTTCCTTTCTTGCCCAACCCAACAACCTTGTTTACTGTGCCACTCAACCCCACCCTAAACAAAAGCGAGTAATTGCGTCCAGCACGCAGAAAAAACATGGCACGGCGGTCTCGGCGTTGTCAGTCCATGAAAGCGCCGAAATCAATCACGGTCGAAACACTCGAATACTTGAGAGGCCGCGCATAGCATATCTGCCCCAACATTCTTCACAGCGGGGTGTTTCCACAGAGACCCAATGCATTCACGCGTTCCTGTCGGACGTCACGCTCAGGGTTGCACACGCCGCGTACATATATGTAGTAGGTACACGGACGGCATAGCTACCGTACCGCGAGTCATTAGAAGGGGGACCCTTCGGGTCGCGCACTGCATTCTTTGGTTATCATCGGCCAAGATCAAAAAGAACAACAAAATCAATTGTAACCTCGTGACGCGCGTTTTGAAACGAGCCGTCCGTGTATCACGAGCGGTCTTTTATATACTGTATAGGCTCAGGTCCGTTCTGCGCGCCGCGCTCTTTGAGCGAGTTCTCACAGGGAGGGCGAGTTGTGTCTTGTATAAGCGCGCTGGGAGGCTGAGTGATCGCCTTCATGAGACGTCTAGTATAGCCGCACGCACACACCCAGACAGCCGGATGCATGAAACAGCGTGCACTCAGTTCGAAGCATGGCCTGCAATCTGCTGCAAGCTACCAGCGCTTATTGGCTCTATGCGATCGTGCACGTGTCATGTAACCAACTTTCGTGTAGCTTGTTCGCGCAGATGGGATAGTAGCAATCGCGGAGTTGCTTTCAAGACGTCGTGAAAGAGAAAATGACGGCGGTGCGAGCGTATGGTATATACGCGAAGTGAAGAGGCTGACTGGAGCGGAAGTGCCGCGTTTTATCTTCTGAGCTCTATATACCTTTCGAAACGAGATCGAACTTTGGGCATCGCCTTAATTCAGCCCTCTGCAGTGTTATGAAACCACGTGGCTACCGCTTAAAAGCATTGACTAAACTACATTGAGGCAGCAGTGGATTGTCGTCCTTTCGCCCGTCTGCGACGGAAGTTCACGAGCCGGGATTTTCATTAAATGTCTTCAGTGGGACTCTATAGCACCCTTGCGTTTTGAAAGGGGAGGACGCTCATTCCCAAGGACGTATATAGAAACTGAGTTAACTATCAGAATTCATTTGTCGCTGTAAGTAAGCTCACCCTTGTCACGACACTATACTGAAGTGTAAGAACATGATCGAAGCGTCCGGCTCAGCGTGCAGTTGTCAATTCGGCAGGCATCAAAATGTCAGTGGCACTGATCTGTGACATGCGTGGATATGGCTATGGATACTTAGGTAAGGTACCATTATTGGCACAACTACCACGAATGAGATCACTCCTCCCATGTGAAGGACTTAGTACCGTTTGTGAACACTGATGTAACGCGGGAGCTGAAAATAAAAGCTCAGGCACTCCTGATTCATTGCAGGTTGGAAATGGGAATGGGTCAACTTTTGTTTTCCATGGTGCACACATATAGTCGAATACGTATCTTGCTCAGTATCCAGCTACAATGGCGCAGTTCCTACGAGCTCTTCCCTTCCCCGCCCAACCTCAAGATGATCAATCTCGTACACGGAAGAGAGATTAGAACTAGTTAAAACTCCACGAAGTCGACACGACGAAGAAATCGTAACAAAAAGCAAAACAGTAGTGGCACCTAATGATTCCATCTTACTGAGCAACCGCGCGTGCTACGCTGCCTGTATACTCATTCGTCCGCCACGGCTTCAGCGTGAGCAACGCCTCCGACTCTTTTGTCTTTCGCTAACTAACCACGTGCCGTGAAAATCAGCGGCCGTCAGCTCCACTGAGCCGCCGCTATTCACCCCCTTCTTCCCGCCGACAACAATCGGAGAGCCGCCACTCATACCACGCTGCCGCCACCGCACAAAGGAACCGTGCTACTGCTCTTAAACTGCTACCATTGAAATCCCGCTAAGCGGCATATACGGCCGAGCTGAGACGTATAGTGACGACCGCGTTCATGCGATCGCAGCAATTAGGGTGGCGTACGCCGTGTACCCTCTCCCTGCGAAAGCCTCCTTCTCTCCCTTCTTCCACATTTCCGCTGGCCACAGAGTTGGCATGGCTGTCGTTCTCCTTCACACCACGCGGTCAAACTGAGCGTTCGCCGTTATCTCGCTTCACTCTGCACACTTGCGGGCATGTGCCGATTTGCGAAGCCACCGCCTTCGCCTCGTCGTGTCTTATTATTTATTTATTTTCGCAGGAGCTGGTGCAACAGTTAACTACACGCTACGTGTCTTGCACTCTTCCGTTCCACCCAACACTTTCTTTCAGCAGGCGCTGTTTTGTTCTACGGCCGGCACGCGCAGTAATTACTGCACGCCTACCTGTCTCTATAGTCCTCAGGCCCTCCGCCGTTGCCTGCAGCGCACATTCCACCCATTCACCCTCCCTTCCCTTCAAGCTTTCTTCTCATTCACAACACTTCACCCAATTCGACGGGCTGTAGGCGACGCTTACACAAGATTGACCGCTATCGACCTTTGCGAACGGGGCTGCTTTGCATGCGCTTTTGTTGCGCGGCTGTACGCCGCGCTCTTATTATTGCGCTGGCCATTCTCGTAAAGTTAGGCGTGTACGTGTGGGGTGCGTGTCCGCGTTATCCGTGTTTCTGTGCGTGCCACAAGTTTCTTACCCTCAAAAAAAAAAAGAGAAAAGAAAGATGCAAAGAAGCAAACCGAGTGAGGCAAGAGGAGAAGAGAGGGCTACGCCCCGTGACCGCTAACGCGAGAAAAAAAATTCACACGGTGTCCGGATAGCCGGCATCGATCAAGCGTCCCGTTCCCGGAGGGGACAGTGTCCACGGAGCTGAGGGCTTTTCGTGAACAGCGAGAGAGCGGGGTCACCTTTTTCTTGAGGACTCATTTCCACGCTCCAGTAGACGTGACCGACGCATCGGCAGAGACAGCAGCCCTTGGCTTAAAAACCACGGCTGTCATGACGCGCAGACCCTTACGCATATCTGCCTCAACGACGCGAATACGGCGCTATCGTTCTATTATTGAAATTATTGATATCGTTGTTTTAATACTCGTTGCACGTTGCACTGAGAAGACGTGGCCTCGTATTGCAATAGTGCGTGGGCTCTTGTAAGCCTCGGAGGCTATCGAGAAAACCCGAGTGAACTAATCCAGTTTTCCGCCTCGTTAAAAAGAAAAAAAAAATGAAATCAAAACACGGTCTACATTGTCCACGCTTCGTTAAGACCGGCAGAGGAGAAAGAAAGATAGGAGGAAAGACATGCAGCCTAATGAGGTGGCTACTAGTTTGCTATCCTAAACTCTGGGAGCGAAAAAGGGATAGAGTCAAATCCGATTATAATGAACCCTGATACAGCGAATCACGTTCTACATAGAAGATACGAGGAACATATGTAAGACGAAAAGGGGGAGGGAAACGGTCAGAAAATGACACGCGCGTACCCGACTTCGTTCATTGGCGCTGAGCCGTGCTCCCTCAAGGGCTGCAGAAGATAGCGTCAACCTTTCCTTTTCCATACGAACCACTTACTACTACTACTACTCGTTCATTGGGCTGTGAAAGGCGCGGTCAGACAGCCCAGTGTATATGTACAGTGCAATAATTTCACGTTCGAGTGCCAGTACGGGATAGATGACAAAATCTCTAAAGGCTTTTGTTGCACGTAATAATCTGATTAAACTGATCTCGAAGATATCACTGCCTATAGCACATGCCTGTCTTCTGTCTGAAAAACTTGCAGCTTCATCATCTGGTGTCGAGCTCTGATGACAATGTAAACCTGAGGCATTGCCGCAGATACATTATATTCTCTTTAGAGATGTCACGGACTTCAGTCAGCGAACAAGTCTCGGCGGGGCATGACTGACATTTCGGAACCGCGCGGGCGTTTCTTATGACCGAAAATTCAATCATTCCATCGAGAACGCGCTTAGCGAATGCAATTACGTCCATGACCAATCATACGAAATGTCCAAGTCTCCAATACGCAAATATTTGCCGCAATGTTGGCCAGAGACATTTAGATTCATTTGCACAATGCATCTTTCTTTTTGCTCGTTTTCGCTTTATGTACAAGAGCACGTTCGACGAAAAAAATGACAAGGAAAAACGAAACGATCGCATAGGGCCATAACGTGAGTTTATACTGGCTGTTTGTAAATTCAAGTATAAGGTAATTTGTGTTGTTGCGCGTAGTGCGGACTATGTGCATTAGCGAACCCCTCCAAGATCTACCTTGCGCAATATGTGAAAGGCGTCACAGAAGGGTAAAATGTATGCCCTTCAGGCTGTACTGCGGAAATCCCGTGAATACGTTGCATGTGTTAAGGCTGTGTCATTATTCTTTAAAAAAATGTCGCAGGCGTGCTTGCTTCGAAGTCGGTGCTTCTGTGCACTTGATTGAAACGACCTACAAGTATTCTTTCGCTATGCCTCAAGGCAACGCGTTTTGAGTGTGGCTAGTTATGATGCGTGTGAATTTGTGTCATGCACCAGCACACTCAATGTACTACAGCAAACTCGATCAAAAGGCACTTGCAGTGCATACATTTCGACCGACGGCCAATGCAAACCCGGCAGCCGGCAACAATACAAATTTTTTTAATGAAAAATAAATTATATGGCGATCACGAACGCGTGAGCGTGCCCTTTGCAGGTTTCCTTTAAGTGAACATCATTACGCAAATCGCCCAAAGGAATTCAAAGGCGCAGTCAGAGAACTGAGCGCTTTGTTATGATTCGGCCTGAAAGAACAGCTGTAGACCGCTAACCAATACAAAGATTCCTTTTGCTCTCTCAAACCAAAGCTGAGAAATGCAAAAAGAAAAAGAAAGATCACTCAGCTATTCAGCATACTGGAGCATTATAGCGGTGCGAGCCACGGTGCACGTGGTTACGTGTGGCGTGTATGCGTTAGAGAAACAAACAAACAGAACAATGAAATGAAACCAGGGCATTAGGTATATACGCTCGCACAACGGCAGCGCTCTTGTATCATTTACGTATTCCGCCAACGTGCAACGCGCGCAACGAACGCGTAACAAAAGCAAATAAACCGACGGTCGTGGCGAAATCTGAGCTGACGCCGTTCTACCGCCGCCACAGGCCCGTGTGGATTCGGCCCACTGCAGACGACGCGGTCACCTTGCGGCGCATTTGAAGTTGCATCAAAACGCACGTACGTTATAGTGACGAGTGTCCGCTGGCTATAGGTATACAGTGCCCCTCCCCTGTTAAAGAGAACAACACCCCAACGTGCGGCTCTCACTTTTCTGGTGGCCTATAGCTGCAGTCAGGTCAATGAACTGTGAAGGGGTGTAAAAAAAAAGGTGTCGTTCAGCGCCACCTATCACTAGTGATCTTCTGCAAAACCGGGCGATTGTGCATTGCCCAGAGGTTAAAATCCGCGCGTGCTTTAGATCCACGAGTTCTCTTTAACAATAAGTAGCACTGTACATAACCCCCTCCCTCTCTCCTCCCTTTGCACCCTGGAACTGTCGGAGGTTTTATATACGAAGCTGCTATCGTTAACTCATAGCCTGTTTCGCAACCACGGTTTTGTTGGCGAGCGAGAGCTCGCTCCCTGTACTATACATGCCCCGGAAAGAGGCATTGTTTCACCCCCACATTCTCGAGTGCTTAGCCGGCCGCTGCGCCGTGTGTGAAAAGGCTGGTCGCGGCTCTCGTATTCATGGCGGTACATTATTCTTAAGCAGGGTCAGGAAGCCAACTACGCCCGCGGCTACCGGAACTAAGAGCGTGCTGCTGTATGAAACACTGCGTGTTCAAGTCTGCGCTGTATATATAAATGTGCGGGGGAAGGTTTGATGTTTTCGTCGTTCCGCCGCTCAGTCGAGCTTTCGTACGTGTGTGATAGTATAATGTGCGCTTACGTACGGCTAAAGAGCGGCGTCCTGGAATGTTTGTTTTGTACATTAGACATCGCGGTATGTGGGTCTTTGGTTGTGCGCTTTGGTTTTGCGCTGAGATCTGCACGTAGCTTTCGCGAGCTGAGGGAGGTGTATACGAGAAAGTTAGATCTAAGTGGACGTTCCGGGATTTCGCGTCTGCAGCGGAATAAAACGAGTTTCAGGTTTCAAAACGTGGCTTTTATACTCATTCTCGCTCTTTCAAGCTACGCTAGATTGAGGACGAAATACGGCTTAGTACAATAGATACGTGAAGCGCAATCCGACGATAATTGCAGCAATTGAACTTAGCCATGTGTGAGGAGCAACGTACTTGAATGTTCTTGTTCTCCTATGCCACTCGCAGGGGTCGCTTGCTATATACACTTCAGTAGGCTGTAAGTGGCTGTTTCTAAAACGCAATGAATCTATTAAAACGGTAAACTCTTTCACCAGCGGTATTGTTTGTGTTGACGACTTTACTACGCCGATCTTGCGTTGGACTAACAAGCACTGCTCGATCCATCGGCTTTAGTCTGTGCCGGTTTCTGTTAGACTGCATCAGGCACATAACGCACAAGTCTGTAGCAGTAGGCTGACGTCATTCGACTTCACAATGCCTTGATGACCACTTGGACAAAGTGGTAGCTCAATATTTCAGGAAACTATATCTCGATACCAGCGCGTTATGTTGTCGCCGACAGTGCAAGAATTGATGGCTTACCGGCTTTACTTGCTAAACGGGTATTTGGATTTGTTTCTTTCACCGTGTCGCTTAAGAATTCGCATTGGTTTGTCCTTATTTTATGAGGGCTTCTTGGCATTCGCGCTTATTTGTACGAAAAGTGATAACTTCATGTAGGTTTTCACTTTCAAGTGTTTTTTGGCATGGTCTAACATCATATGTATATCGTATGCGTATCATATGTATATAATATACGTAACTCGTATGTCTGCTAATTTCTACTCGGAAGCGTGAAGAGCAGCCTAGAAACTATCGACTCCATTGGTTACTTTAATGCGCAGGCAAAGCGCTGCTGGGATTCGAACCCATGACCTCGTGCTGAGCAACATAACGCTGGACACTGAGCCACCACGGCGGCTACAGTCTGTGGTTAGCTTCCATGCTGTCTTTTCCTGTGTCCTCCCCTCTACGAGGAAAGATCTAAGAGCGTATCGTCATTCAGAGCAATATGACGATCTCACCTGAGAGGATTACTAATCAGACCTTCACACCGATATGAGCTCTTTTGCAATGCGATTTGGCGTTGGCAGAGAGAAAAAAAATTACAGTCCTTTGGTTCTTAATTGGGTCTCTACAATCAAGAGACTCGAAGGAGTGTATGATCACGTGGGTAGAAAATAGGTTTACGGTGATTGACCTGGGGGGTGTCGTACACAGGTGTTCAATTTCTATGGTCGCGCGAATTTCTTTCTTTCTTTCTTTCTTTCTTTCTTTCTTTCTTTCTTTCTTTCTTTCTTTCTTTCTTTCTTTCTTTCTTTCTTTCTTTCTTTCTTTCTTTCTTTCTTTCTTTCTTTCTTTCTTTCTTTCTTTCTTTCTTTCACTGTTATTGCAGTCGTTGTCTGTTTTGCCTCAGCCTATGACAAGCCTAGTAGCAGCTTTATTTATTCTTTTTTTTTCTGCAAGTGTCCATGCTCCAATTTTTTGTTACCGTTAGGCGAACCCAGTGCTGTCCGCTAGCATAAACTCCTGTTCTTCGAGTGGGTGGATGCTTGAACGTTTTGATTCCCACGACTCGAACGCATAGGTAAACTAAATGCGACAGGTGAAAGGCGGTTGAAAGCGAAGCCAGTGCTGACTTTTCCCTCTCTGTCTGTTACTCGAGACGCAATTACAAGATAAGGCTCGTAATTGCGTCTCATTTCCAAGAAAAAGGGGCCGATTGTGTATGACCTTGAACAACACTCGCTCACGCGTGACAGGCTGATATCAGAGCGATAACAAGAGCAGGAGACAGGTGAGCTCCGGAGAAAGCAGCTCCCAAGATTGGTTTTTCCGACGGCCGAGCTGCTAGCCGTACGCGGAAGCTGCCTTCGGCGTAGCTTTCAAGGAGATTCTCACGCCTTCTTATTTTTTTTTTTTTTCGTAGGCATCGCCTGTCAAGCTTTTTGATGCAGTACTTAAGTGATGACCAGATCAGCAAGCTGTACGGCGTTTCGCAAGTACCAACAACGACGGAGTTTTAGAAAACAAAATACGAAAGAAAGGCGCGGTTCTAAATGTAATAAATAACAATGATGTTTGACCTGTGAAATCAACAATCTTGCCTGTAGAGGCGACGCTCTAATATTTAAGGGTGTCGTTTTCAAGAACCATCGATATAGAGCCGACTAATTTTGTTCGCACGTAAGCAAGCAGACACATTCTACAACACACCATATTGTATTGCGTATCAAGAAACAACAAAAACTATTGCACCCTTAAGCGTACAGGTTCCTGGCATATGACTCTTACCTTCAAGGCTGTTAAAAAAAAGAAAAAAAAGCTACCGTAAACCACATCAAGCTCAAACAACACCAGGGATGAGAGGCATCGTATATAGTTGAAGACTGTGTACTAATTCCAACCACCTGGGCCGGTATTCACAAAAAGTTATTACGCTGGAATTGTTCTTGAGTCAGAGAGAGATAGAGAAAAGATATCCATAGAAAGGCAGAGCTGGCAGGGAGGTTAACCATAGGTAGTTCCGGTTGGCTACCCTGCATGGGGCTGGGCATATCCCAGCTAACCCCGGTGCTGGGCATATTACTAGCAATGGTGGCCGGCCCAATCACAAGGCGCATTTAGGAGCGAAAAGCTTTATGAATTCGACCCCAGGTGCGCCCCAAAATATCTTACACGAGAGTTTGACGACGATAGTTCTTAAAACTTATTTCGAGCGGTTATAGTTTGTTCTGTCGCAGCTATCATCATGTTTACTTAACACAAATAGTGTACCCCCCTCCCCCCCTCCCTCAAAAAAAAAAAAACTTCATTTGTCCATATATCAACGATTCGATCGTATGCCTTAAGTGTGAGGGTGTTCGACATGGAACAAAGGGTGAAACATTTCTTACTGCGATATTTAGTGAAGCAGTACGTGATTGACCCAGTTCCAGCTACAATCGTCTTGTTATCACGATCAATTTGATTGTTGAACAATGTTGAACGCTATGCGCATCAACCTTAATAAGATCATTCGATGACCTCCCGATCTCTAAAGAACGAAAAATAGAATGAAGGCACGAAAACTCAGGAAAACCGTTGCAATCAAAGCCAGTTACTGAGCATTTCGCTAATCCAGTTCGAGAGATATATAATTTATCAGAAGAAAGGCAAAGAACTCGGTCTGAGCTTGTGTCATCTGGCCTGCCACTCAGCAAAGGGGAAAAACCCCAGTTCGCATTGGGCTGTATTCGTAGGCAACTCTTCAACAGTCATGACGCGCCATAGAGGACGTCCACAGAATGTGGTAAAGAAGTAATATATTTCATCTAGCTTACTACGTGCTGGACATACCCACCATGCACTGTAGCTCAGTGGCTATGGCCTCTACGCTATTCAATTCAGCGCGAGGTCACGGGTTCCATTCTAGACTGTGGCGACCTCATTCCAATTGTGCTGGAATATACGAAAGCTTCGTGTACACTTTGATTGAGGTGCGCGTTACCAAACCCCGGGAGATCGAATCCGGTACGTAACCTCCACTACAGCGTCTCGCATATAGCCTACGTGCTGCTTCTGGACGTTGCACTCAATGAATCAATCCGATTCGCAATACTTCCTGCCCACTGCGGTCGCATTTTGTGGGGAAGGTATTATCCATAAGCATCACTGTACGAGTATCTCAGTGCGCGTTGAATGACGTCCACGTGCTGATTGGATCCCATTATACTGTACGGCTTCAGTTCTCAACTATAGCCCGTCTCGACCAGAGCTAATCGCAAAAGCATTAAGAAGTAATCGAAAAATCGAACACCCAATAAGCTATCGCCCTCGCTGCTGTCCACATTTCAAGGGCGCGCAATAATAACCCCGCGATCAAAATTAGCAACTGTCGAAGGGTTACGAATTGGGCCCGCGGCAGGGCTGACGGGACATTCATTAGGAAGCTGAATCAAACCAGGTCACCGCCTCTGGTCGCGCTCTCCCCAACCCTGCGGTACGTACACACACACAGGTATATAGCTCTGTTCTTGGGAGCCATAGCGCGACGCACAAGGAGAAAAGGGCTGCCTTGAACTAAAAAACCGTGCTCACGCGGGCTCGCTAGTTCTTCATGTGACTTGAATGGGCATCGCGCGCGCGCGCCCGATGCCCGCCCTAAGGGGTGATCCGATTCCTGACAGGGAAACACGAGAACGAAGCGAACGAAATGAATTGCCTCCGTGTCCTCTAAGCCCGTACTCGCTTATATGCTATCGGATCCACGGGACAGCGCAGGGGGTGGTGGCTTGTTTCGAGCTCGTCGTGATCAAATCACCTTGATAAACGGTGCACTTAACCACTTGGTTCTTCGCACCTCATTTGTTAACCAGGCAACACGTCAATACGCTTCACGTGTGCGATAACGAGAGATGGGCGGCGTTGCGAGCGCGCGCGCACCTCCGTGTGCGTGTGTCTGTGAGTGCGTGCATCTCTTGGCCTCGTGAAAACCTGAGAGGCAGGCGTTAAAATGTAACAAGCGTGCCTCGAAGCCCACTACAATTGATGTGCGTCAGAAATTTATCTGCGGGAACGCGATATCCAGTCAAGATGTGTTCATGATTCGAATGGAGGGGCGAACTACATATCGGGATGAAAAAAACGAGTTCAGTGAACACGACGCAACACTGCATGCATGCCCTGTATCTTCCAGCCATACGTCATCGTGAGTGTATAACCTGTCATACCACCCGGAATATCAATCAACTCATCCAGTTTTTTTGTTCTAATACAACTGCCCCTACCAGAGGGGTAGCCCGCCATGGTAGTCCGTGTGGCTATGGCGTTGGGCTGCTGAGCTTAAGGTCGCTGGGTCAATTCAGGCCGCGGCGATCGCATTTCAGTGGGGGCAATACGCAAGAACGTGAGTGTATCTAGATTTAGGTGTATGTATACAAAAGAACCCCAGGTGACCAAATTAATTTCGGATTAACCCCGCTACGGCGTGGCTCCTAATCAGATCGTGGTTCTGGTACTTAAAACCACAGAATTTAAACCAAAGATGCGCACAACAATAAAGCGAGAGGCTCACAATCATCTCGAATGTGCTTTAGTTATACACCAAAACTGAAGATAAGTAGCATTTCTTACGTGAAGCGAGCGGTTTCTGTGACTCCCGCAAAGGTCGAGAACCGCTTGTCAGGAGAAGTAGAGTTGTTGGATGTGGCTCGGGGTCTGTATCGGCTTCCACGTCCCTAAAAGCGCTGCTCCGCTTCCATAGGCCGACGGGATTGCGCAACGGACCACGTTAACGTTTCTATAGTATACGTGTAGCAGCTCGTGTTGCGGTCTCGCCATCTTGGTCCGCAGTCTTTTAATTCCAGTGAGGAGGAAAGCTGGCTGATTTGGAATTTATGCATTCTTTGATTCAACGCGGAAAACAACGGGAACACAAAAAGAATACACTAGGCGAGCCCATTTAATTCCTTCGAATCTTGTGGTCCCCCCCTCGTGCAGTCACAAAAACATCCTCGACGAAATGATGTTGATCTCTACGGCAAAACTGGTGCCAAGGGGAGGAAAAAAACTCAGTCAAGAACGGCATAATATTAGATGACCTGATAAGATTAGGAATTTTGCAGGCTTGGGATGGAGTTGGTTGAAGCGAGACAGGGGAAAGTTCGAGATCGCTGGGGAGAAGTCTTTGTTATCTGCAGCGGACATGAGATAGATTCCCGATGATGATGAGAAAAGCTTTCTTCACAAAAGGCAACAGCTCACGAGCAGGCTGAAATATCCCCCTCCCGGAAATTTACGAATGCTGAAAATACCGTCGGAACGAAGGATTCAGTCTACCCTGCCGGATATTACCCCTGGTTAACTTAGATGGTTTCTTTATAGCTCTGTTTCTCTATTTCCTGCCTTGCTCCTACCTTCCGCCATCCTAAATTTAAATTACATTCTGATTATGAGGCATGCCGTAGCGGCGGGGTTCCGAATTAATTTTGACCCACTGGGGTTGTTTAACGGGCACCCAATGCACGGTACTCAAGCGTTTTTGCATTTCACCCCCGTCGGAATGCGGTCGCCTCGGCCGGAGTTGAACCCGTGACCTCGAGCTCAGCAGGTGTAGCGTGGCGTGCGTGTAAATCTTCTGATGGTAAAATATAAACCAGATTACGAAATGCAATGCTTTCAATCTGTCATCGTTGGTAGCAGCCAGTCAATAGGCCAACCATGATATTGTCATACACACACAAAGTTGATGTTGATGCCTACTTGCAGGACTTTAAATGTCGACTAGACTCGAGACCGTTCTCTGAGTCAAAGATACTCGGACCGTGGCCACATCCGTCACTGACACACAAAAAAAAAGGCGATTCGTGCACTAGTACACTACTTGAAGTGCAGCGGTTTGAGAGACCGTGTCCCTATGCATCATCTCACGTGCACTCAGTACCCCCTCTCTCCCTCTTTTCCTCTTTCTATTCCCCCTTTCCCTTACCCCCAGTGTAGAGTATACCAAACCGGACGCTCGTCTGGTTGACCCCCCTGCCTTTCCTCTCCTTGCTTTCTCTCTGTCTTAAATATCGAAAAACAAATTTTGCGGGCGAGCACTAAGCGGGCATCTGGCTTTATGTTCACAAGAGTCGCTGATACAATTAAAAGTTTCAGGAACATCAATGTATCATGTCATTGAAACGCTTGAAGTGCATAGCAGCCACGATATACACATCACTTTCAAAAATTAAACAAGAATACAATGCATTGGGAACCACAGATAAGGCGTTAGATTAGAGTGGGTCACGACTTGTCCGCATTATCCAATTATCGGCCCGCTTCGATACACCGCGCTGATCATCAAATCGACTAGTCAGGTCACTCTTGCGTATGAACATGCGTACCGCGGCTCGCGACACTCAAGGACGTCAGGAATGAATCGACGTCGGTTGCCTCAGGCGTTATCGTATTATAAACCAGCTCGAGGCCCGCCGTGTATTGATTTCCCACTGATCTTCATTTTGCTCATATGTTTGTTTTTCGTCCGTGCTCCATTCGCGAGCCTGTATTTTCTCGCATGACCGCATCCGTCGCTCACGTGATCACCGCAGCACACGCCGGACTCGTGATCAACGCATGGTCGAACTTTTTTCGAAGCATAAAAACGATTCCGATTTCCCCCTTGAACCAATTACGCCGTTCTTTCGGCCGTCGCCACGGTGTGTGTCAATGAACAGACCTCGCCCGACTGCGCCTTTAGAGATCGTAGCCCTCCGGTTCTGGCGCACCTATGCGAAAACGACATTCGAAAGACCATACGGTGACCTCGATGCTGCTGCTGCTTAACGTGACAAAGTAATGGCCGATAAGAAACTGTACGGATTTTAGACATTGTCAAGGTAGCATATGAGTCACCTGCGTGACGAATCAGGCTAAAAATAACACACACACACACAGAAAAAGAGAGCACAAAAGCGCCATTGGACTGAACGGTGGTCCACTAAGTGAGAGAGGGGCTCTTTAATGACATACTATTGCAAACAGCACGAGGACGAGACTAAAGTTAAAGGAGTACACGACACTGGAGTTTGCAATAATATGGCCTCGTACCAACAAGCCCGGCTAACCACCACTTTAACGAGTCCTCGAGAGGTTTGCCTGAAGGCAAGGCTATATCATGCTATAGCTCCAGATGAAAATAGTGAGAAATGAAATGATACTCACAGTGCATGTCACAGACACACAACGTACACAAAACATATCCCAACGTGCGGCGTGGTAAAAAAAACAAAAAAAAGAAAGAACGAAAAAGTAATACGCAGGTGGAAGTGTCGCGACGCAAGTACGCATTGCCACCGAACCTTGAACGTAACAAGTTTTTTTAAATCTTGTTTTCAAACTTTCAAAGTTTTTATTTCGTATTTACAGCACATGATTCATAGTATATTTATAGAAGGAGGCCCAAAAGTCCAAACTGCAATTAGGGCCTCCTGCAACTACATGAACAGAGTATATTCAACAGGGGCATGCACAATTAATAATCCGAGGTGCAAAAAGCAAAAGAAAAATAATTAAACAATTTAAAAACAAAAAAATTTAAAAAACGGCGCCTGCACAGGTAGCACTAAGCTTGAAAATACCTTGGAGTATAAATACAGTTCACGTTATGTACAACCCTATTGTTGTGGTCAAAGTGGGGTCTAGAAGAAGTAGACGACGCGAACCTTTGACATGTAGACTTTCTTAATTCAGCTTTCTCATCATCGTTCGTAGTTGTGGCATTATGTTACATTGCGGCTCAACACTTTCAAAGGACATGCGATTTACATAGTCTGTTACTGCTCGACATCACCCCCCCCCCCCCCCCCCCCCGTCCCACGAAATGGCGTCTTTCAGTGATTCCCGTGCTACGATATCTAAACGGCTACCGACTATCACTCGGGACTCCCAAGTGTACGAGAGCCATATATGGCCTTGTTGGTAAGACCCACTCATGATTGTTTGAGCGCGTTGACGAGGACGGACAAGCGAGTGGACACACAAAATCAGTTTTATGTTCACTCGCTTGTTCTCGATGACATTACGCTTAAACAGTCCTATAGATGACAAGGCAACCCTCAAGTTGCTGTGGGCGAAGATTGCCGAATTCGTTCATGACGAGACAAGGAATAACAGGGAAGACATCCCCTCTGCACAGGACTTAACTGCTGTCGGCTTAATAAATATCCCTCAAGAGCGGCATTACAACGGTGGTGAAATACGCGCACTGACGCAGACGCCGAAAGTGCAACATATGATTCTTTCAAACGAACAAAACTTTCATAAAACTGCCCACGTTAGCCCATTGTTGAAGTTGGCGCTCATTTTATTCAGTAATTTTCCTTCGGGTTATGTTCTTAATGCCTCGTGTCCCACAGCAGTCAAGTGCAATAGATGTAACGTTCTCCAAAAGTTATTAAGTTTTACTCGCGGTCTCTACCTCCTTCGTTTCACCACTCGTCGTCTTGTCCAACTTTGCTGTAAAGTTCGACAGAGCGGTCGAACGTCAACCGTACCGGACAAACGGCGACCCTATAAGGCCAGGTTCTGTCACCTTGCGATGCCTTTGCCGTTGGCGAGTGGTCACGTAGCCTCCAAGTTTCCGGACACGCGTACGCAAAAAAAGAGGGGGACCCCGTTCCAGCAAACGCTCAAGTGCGCCACGCATGCCTGCATAGATTTTGAGTGGTTTCTCCGAAGAAGGCAGCAGCTCGTATGGCGACGTTTTCGTGTTTCGCTAAAAGCGCCTGTGGGGGGGCTTCCTGACATGTGTAAACATTATGCGGGGACGTGGCTTTTCGTTCTCCATGGATGAGGCCATCCAGAATGCCATGCTTGTGTACCGCGACGCGGAAAAAGAAAAGAAAAACAAAAAAGACACGCCCAACGGTGTACTGCTTGACAGATCGTCGAAGTAACGTTTCTCTCTTTTCCGAAGGAGACGACACTTCGAAGTTGCGTAGTCGGCATGGTCAAGCTTAAAGGCAACGTAAACGTTCCTCCCGTTGCTACTGAACGCGTGAATTGAGGGCAAGTGCGTAAAAAAGAACCGAAAAAACAAAATTCAGGAATTGCGTGGGCCAAAGTGTGTATCAGCTATATCTTTCTCGGTGCGGAGCCTATTGGGAAACGGGCGTTTATTCGGACTGCCTCCCGGTTCCGCACGACTGATATGCTAGCATGAATAATACAGCTGCGAACTGTGGGATTGAGTTTTGCATAATCGTTCCCCGGGTCCTACCTGTAGCACTCTAGGACTATAAAGCCCGCATTTTTGGGAATCCCTTGACCCGTTTCGCTTTGGAGCGGTTCCTTACGAAGTCACCTATATGCCGGTAGAGTCCGAGTCTCGGAAGTTTGCTCTAGCCTTTTCAACATTATTTATTTATTTATTTATTTATTTATTTATTTATTTATTTATTTATTTATTTATTTATTTATTTATTTATTTATTTATTTATTTATTTAAAAAATAAAAGTGTCTGAGTGGCGACCCTGCGCTGCAAGAAGGCAAAGGGGTTTTCGAGAAGAAATGGTAACGAAAATTGTTAATATTTACTCTTACGTTCCTTTAGAATGCAACCTAGACCTTAATTAGCGACGAACTAATTACTAAAATCGAGCGCACGATGTCAAAATTCATGACTTCATAGCGAGCTGGTGCTGAAAGTTCCTTCGTCATTTATTTTTATTTTTGCTCCTTTTTTTGGCTTGCCGAGCCTCCTAGACTGATAGGCGTGACTGCTTTGCCATTGCAGCAGCGTAATTCGGCATTAAGGCTGAACTTACGTTATGACATTAAGATGACACGCCCTTTACAGTCGAGAGCATTCTGCGACCGTGGCCTCGTGCATTCCGCAATGTGTAAAGGCACAATAGCGCTCTTGCTGCGTTTCACAAAATGCACTAGCCTGTATGACCGCTTGTGACGAAGCGAATGATGAACGCTTCGTTGTGTGCGCGTCGGTGGATAGTGTGAAACTCCTCTACTTTTTTTCTCTTATATTTCAGTACCCCTTTCCCCTTCTCCGAAAGCAGAAAGGTCGACAGGGCAACCCGGTTAACCACCCTTCATTTCCTGTTATCGCTTATCTCTCTCTTTCTTAGATACTCCAACATGACTTATTTTACTAGCTATATCAAGCACAGCAGGCAACTGAAATCAAGCCACGCTGTCACCGTGTTTTTCCCGCTAACGAGCAATATTTTCTCACCAAACCTGTGCAGCGAGCGAGTTTTGATAAAGTGATATATACGCTAGTAAAGCCGGATCTATCTTTCACACAAACGTATGCCTATTTTTCTTCGACCTACTGCCATGTCTTTTGCTGCAATACATCGTATTTGTTTTAGCGATTCGCAATCACTGGTGCATATATTTTGACAGCGCCTCCGTCTGGTTGGGTTAATACGAGAGGATATACATGGCTCCAGCCAAAGCTTGTCTGTTGTACCTAACGTTTCGAGACCAGTTCGGCTATTTCTTCAGGAGAGACGGCGGACAGCAGCTGTTGTCCACCAGTGGCTGCTGTCCATCGTCACCGTGAAGAACGAACCCAGCTGTCTCCGAAACATCGAGTATATAATAAATGACTTTTGATCGGAGACATCTATCCTCTCACGATGCTTGTACAATGTGTTACGCACTTTTAAATTTCAAGACTGAACTTACTTTTATTTTTATTTTTCCGAGTTCAACAAACCGTGACTACAAGAACAGAATAAGGCAGAAGAGGGTCTCAATGTCAAGAGGTTGAATCGGGACCGTCTATTCATAGTTAATAGAAAACAAATAAGAACAGGCAGAAAAAAAAATCGATGTTCCCACAAGACCTAAAAAAAGCCTAACTACAACAGTGCAAATAATATACAAACAAAGTTGACTCATTGAGAAAACCACCTTTCAAGCAAGAAACAGAAGCGCAGTCTAGAGAAGCGCAGTTTACAGAGAGAGAGAGATAAACGCGAAAGAGAGTCAGGGAGAGAGAGAAAAAAAGACTTTATTCCAGGAATGAGTCAGGGATGTCAGCCACACGCAGGCCCGGTTTGCTAGTCTACGCAGAAAAATGAAGGTTAGGTGACCAAAAAAAAAAAAAAGAGAGAAGGGAAATAAAATACTGAGCGTGTCGCTTTTTCCAGACGTGCACTTCAAAACCAGTCACTCGTTGAGGTCTGTCGACTTCAGGAACTGCAGTACCGTACCGGGGACCGCCTATACGTACATGCTATAGTTGAATGAAGGGTTTACAAGCAGGCCGAGTGCCACACTCACAAACAGCTATTCTTTCCTCATTGGAATAAATGACATATCATCCTGCGACAATTGCGGATATACGGAGTCAATCGAACACCTCCTCTGCATCTGTCACCACTCTGACGACCAGCGCCTTGCAGTCCGTAACACGTTTCATCGCCTGCATTCAAAATAATTCATGGTGACAAAAAAAAAAAAAAGTACCTGCAGACCATGGCCACGCACGCGTCGTAAGCCCGAGAAAGCGATACGTTTCTTTAGAGTCGCTTTTATAGGGTTACGACCTGGCAAGTTCTCCACGTGTACAGAGAGCGAAGAACAACCCGCCGGTTGCTCTATTTCTTTTCACCACGGCACTCTGGCAGTTCTTTCTTTCTCTTTTCTCTCTCTTCGTGTGTGTCTGGCGCCGTTTTTTCACCGTGATCTGATCGGCGCGCCGTGAGTCGGCCCCCTTAAAAACTCCGGCAGCAGCCGTGAGCCGGCCGGTCTCTGCCTCAAAATGTAGGCTGCATTCTGACGCGTACCACCACCGCCACACCGGCGGCGGGCGTTCGACTTGCGCCGGGGCCAAGTCGTGAGCGCCTCCGGCGGCGGCGGCGTGAAAAAGAAGCAAAACCGAGCAAACGTGCAGAAAAAGAGCTGCTCGTCGTCGTCGTGAGAGGACGTAAGAAAAGAACAAGTATATACTTTACGAGAAAGGGTAGATTTGGGAAGGAGGACCGACAGAGAGCTAGGTACGCGTTGAGGAACAGAAAAACAAGAAGAAGGGAGGGGGAGAAAAAACTGGGCGAGTATTGAAAGTGATTGAAGAGCGCGTCCGGTCAAAGACATCGCGTGCGTGCCCTATACCTCCTGCGTCGCCGCGTGGCAAGCGTAATTCGATCATGAAGTGTCTACCTGTCTCTTCCTTGCTTCTTTTATTTTTCAGATTTTTTTTTTCGCCCATCAGTCGATTCTCTCCGAACCGCATGCGTTGCTGCGGAAGGAAAAGGGGCTTGGCGCGATTAATTAATAATTCATCAGACTTCCACTGTATACTCCCGAGTTCTCAGAGAAATAGAAATAAGCGGCTGCTATGTGCCTTCGCTCGCGATCGTATTCTGACGCCAGGGTAAGATTTTTTAGCGATGATGATATACGCGCTCGTGCCCTCGTCGTAGAGTTGTCTCACTCTGCTTTTCTCTTTCTTTCTTTCTTTCTTTCTTTTTTTCTGAAATCTAAGGAAAGAGGCAATGAGCTCGTTTCGAAAGAAATTAGAATTAAACGTTTCAAAGGCTTGTTGTTGTTTTTTTCTTACTGTTTTTTTTTTTTGTACTCGAAATTGTGCCAGGCAGTGTGTAAAGTTACCGCTCACGTCATTATCTCATGGCTCATAAAGCGTGCAGTGACCTTCTTTATTGACCGCATAAATGTGATCTATAAGTATGATCGATAGAGCCTCTACCAACTATGCAGTGAGGCTGTCTTCGAATCACAGCAGTTGTCGTCATTCTTCACCACGAAAATAATGAAGCAACGTGAGTCAGCTAAGCAGTGCACAGAACTCCTGCACGATTTCATCGCCTCATGCCGAATTAATTCATGCTATACTTAAGATTAGGGCGCCTACATGAATTATCATGGCGACAAGTCCTTATTTATTTATTTGATTTTTTTTCAACTGCAGCAAAGCTGATTCGCGTGATTTCGTGGCTGTGTGTCATTTGTAGATCTATGGCAATACGATACAGTCCTGTACAGAATAGTAGTTGAGAAAAAATATACGTGTTTTTTAGGTATGTTTGCCTCCATGATCCATTTACACGCCGCATATAGCATATCAAGGCCGTTTACTGTCTCGGTTCTGTGGCAGACCTTCAGCCAGGGCATGTTCAACACGCCTGTTCTGGTCACATCGCAGAAGTTAAGCAGCATTAAGCTCGATGAAATTTTGATAAGGGAACCACCTGGAAGCTCAGGTGCCTCTTTCTGCATAGTCCAAGTGTTAGCCTTGAACGGGACGTTACAGTACCGCCGTTTACAGTAACCTCTGCCAGCCTGCGGAATTGTCGCTACGTGATACGAACCGCCTGCCTTCGCGCTTACACCAATGGCAGTGGTAGAAACTGGATGCTTATTGTTGCATAATGCTATCGGCACCAAGAGAAGGGTGACTTAATGTTGGGCCAAACAATCATTCGGTTTCTAGCCAGGATCGTGCGTCCAGATTAGTATGCACACCGCCTATGTCGCTCAAAACTTGGCGTCACTCTGGAGTCGGACTCTTTTCCACCGCCATCTTCTCACATACGGTTCACCGCTCTGTTCGCGCTCCGTGCGCAGATAACAAGCGCGAGAACATCTTCGATGCGAACGCAAGTCAGCGTAACGAATTCATCGTGATTACCGGGCCCAGTGGAGGCGACATTGTTGAGCCCTAAGAAATGCCTACTTCGATATTGCGCGGAGGCTGCGGAAGAACGACCATTCCTTTCACAACTCGCTGGCGTCGCGCGATTCGCCGGCACTTCGTGCCTTCTGCCATCGCCAATTGCTCTCGGCGTGCCACGAATGCGCGATCCGCACCGTCGAGCTCCACCCTGGTGCTCTTTCACTTCCGAAACGAGTTGACGAGGGATCGCAAAGGGAGCAGTGCCGGAATCCAATCCGAATCAGTAATCCGATAAGCCAAAGCTCTTGCGGGGATCGTTGGTTGGAAGAGTAATTGACTACGAAACGGCGGTCGGGGCGGGCAGGCTTGATATGGCCGGCCACGAACGGGGAGACGTGAACGGGGACATTCTGCCACGCCGGCGACGAAGTGTACTACCGGCCACGACGTTGAAACAGATACTAATCGCTCAGTGACAGTTGTGGCCTGGCTCGACACGCCTTGGCTGGGCTTCTCGTTGCCGCTTAAGTCGAGACGAACGACGATGGGGACAGCAACGGCGTGGTTTGCGGTAAGGGCGCTCGAACGCCGCAAGTGCGACACGACGCGACAGATCGCAAGGGATCGGCGGTGAACGAAGCCAATTAGGCATCGATCATGCGACACCGCTCTGGATTGCGACGGGCCCCGTCGGTGTGCGCGACTGGAGGGTCTGCCGCCGGCGACGAAGCGTGAAGATCGTTGACTTCGATTAGAGGGCCCGGCGCAGACGTGTGGTAAAGCGGATCGTGTACGGAAGGACAATGACACGGGCGGCCGTTGCGGACGGGGTGCGACCCACATTATTATTGCATGTTTGGTGAGGCCGGGAATTCGGCTTATCTTTTCGAAAAAAAATCACGTAATAACAAAACGCCGGCTTCCGCAGTTACACGACGCGCTTATTGGAAATGGAGAAATTAGCAGAAGTCAATGCTCGAGAGATCGCGGTGGCAGATCAGCTGCAGAGTGGCGTTCTTGTCAACGCGTATGTGTTATATTCTAATAAGCCTACGATATTTTCAGGGCATGCCGTAGATCTCGGGGAAGTCGGTGTTATACGTATTGCTGAACATCTAGCGTGGCTCCATTTGGCACGACTAACGCATTTCGAGAGTGGACCCCACCCGTTGGATACTACATATATACTATCAACGCAAGCGGCTACACTTCTGAAGTATACACTTCTGGCTTGCGTCGGGGAGAATGACCTCACGGGCGAACTTTTAAGATTTCAGGACCACCCTTTCCTTCGTCAATCCTCGATGACAAAAGTCGAGAGAGGAAGCTAACTGCGAGAATAAATACGTTTCAACAAAAACAACGAGGCGAAACAAATTCTGAGGTGCTGGTTTTATTTACGCAACTCTTGGGTTTGCACGTTAGTGTCTAGATTGTGCATAGCTACTGGACTGGACCACTTAGTGCGTCAGTCATTTCACCGTGCTTGCCAGTATGACAGTTAAGGGTTGCCGCGGATACTGCCTGCGCCAGGCAACGAACGCCGGCGCAAGCACGTGATCTCGATCAAGCAGTGCATGGTGGGCGTGTGTACTCACGCCGTATATTTTCGGAGCAGCCAGCCAAGCACTGGTGAAATCTATAGCGGATCAAATTCACCTATACACACGGCCGGCTTCGTCTCGCTTCGTTTCACAATCTGCTCGAAACTGTTCGGAGCACATTTTCCCGGCGTTGTTTTCTTTCTTTATTTTCTTCTTTCTTTTTTTTTTTCTTTTCTGTACGTCGTGTATAGGCATCACTACGTTTGGCGTCAAAGGTACAGCAGCAAACGTAGCGCGCCCGGCCCCTACAGGAAGGTTTCTATAGCGTCTTGTCTCGTTCTCCTGCGCCTCGATGATCGTTTATGTATTCTAGCCCAGTGTAGGGTAGCAAACCGGAAACTGACTTCTGGTTAACCTCCCTGCCTTTCCTCTCTCGCTTGCTCTCTCTCTAGCCGAATTAAACCGTCACAGCAGAAAGAAGAAGAAGGAGTAAGTCCAGAATAAAGTGTATGTGTGATTTGTTGAGGAGAGATATGGGAGAGATGTAAGGTATAGAGTGTATAAGGCCAGTTCAGTAAACAAAGCGGAAAACCCAGAACAAGCGGAAAGGCAGCAACCGATCGCTCCTGTGTACACTCCGCGAAAGAAAGCCAAAGCAGTCACGATTCCTCCAGAGAGACGAGGCAAACGTCAGGCCCAGTCAGACAGCCTCAGATCGAGGAAGGAAGGACGGAGCAAGAGACGGCTCCGACGTTGAGCACCACAAGAACATCCGTTCGTCTTGACAGGAATCGTGCTCGAGTGCGCGCGCTAGTGTTCTTTACCGGCTGTTCGCGTGGGGGTATAACGCACGTGCCTGTTTGACTACGGCAGGTGGCTCGCTTATAAGAGAAGGCGAGAGTTTAAACGCTTCCCTTTTGCAACCGCCGCCGCGCGCGCTGCCGATCAAGTTGAGCGGTATAGCATTGCGAAATATATTCTCTCTCCGGCGCTGTCGGTCGGTCGGGCTGGGCCGATCGGCGCCGCATATGCCTGCATGCCGGTCCGCGACTCGTTTCCCACAGCGGGCTGGCGGGGCCTTTTTACTCGTTAACCCATTTGCGCCATCCGAGCACACAAGCCGTATAGACGCACTCGGCCGAATGGAACTGTATACCCCCGCGAAGCCCGGCAGTCAGCCGCGGGAGAGGCTGATACGCCATAGCGATGCTATATAGCTCGAAAATGGGCCGAACGAACCCATGCACTCATACTGAGGAAACGTGATTTTGTCTATCCGCGTCCATTCTAACAAACTGAAACTTTTCTTGTTTGCCTAGCCAGCGAAGTGTGTGATGAGTCGCTCCTGAGACTCGCCTTTGTAGCTTTCTACGCAGTGTCTCTGCGTGCGCACGAAATACGAACGTAAAACATGTCTGCGGCGTTTATAGGGAGTTTTAGATGCAGGATACCTAAAGTTAGGGAACGCTGTCAGCCACGTACGTGTACGAAAGTACGCAAGGAGATCACAAAAGAACGCGAAATGCGTATACAGAGTTTGGGCTTTTGGGACCCGCCGTGGTAGCCCACTACATATGGCGTTGCGCTGATGAGGTTGCGGGTTTGACCACGGCCGTGGCGGCCCGCATTTTGATAGGTGCGCAATGCAAAAAAAAAAGAAAAGAAAGCAACGCTTGTACACTTCGATTTAAGTGCGCTTTAAGAACACCGGGTGGTCAAAAATTAAATGCGGAGTCCCAACTATATATATACGGCGTGCCTCGTGATCAGATCGCGGTTTCCAGACGTAAATCCAAGGAATTTCGTTGTGATTTTCTTGCTCTCGTGTACGCAAAGCCGCTTGAGGACGCTAGTTCTATCAAGCTCCCTATTATTTGTAGCTTTGTGCGCTGTTTCCTTGTCGCAGACAATATTCGAACGTAAATCATGTCTTTGTAGAGTCAATGTAAAGAAAATTTTCCTTTGTCCCATGCCAACAAAGCGTGAGCAGCAGCTTGCATTTCGGACAGGCGTTATATAAGCACGGGTCGCGGCGCAGTATAGCTTTTGCACCGCTGCACCGCTTGCTCGTTGCGCAACCTGACTCCGAGAGCCGTCAACCTTCTCTGCCGATGCACATCTCCGGCGGGGCGCGCGTCCGTCACTTGCGAGCACAACGGCGTCGCCGGCGTGGCTAATCAACGTCATCGAAGGGTCATCAGTGTCGCGGCCTGGTGATGTGCCAGGCAGCGATGAGGCGAGCGACTACGCCTTTGTCGTCGTGTTTGCGTTCTTAGTCACCGACCGCTTGCTGCTTTGCTTCCCGCCGAACACTGAAAAGAGGTCACCCTGTTAGGACACCCGACCTATAGCGAACTGACCGGTAGTCGTGTGGAACGGCTGAGTCCCAGCGTGATGTGCAGGAGATCGAAGTCTGGCGTCATAAGGCTCAAAAGAAAGAAAGAAAGAAAGAAAGAAAGAAAGAAAGAAAGAAAGAAAGAAAGAAAGAAAGAAAGAAAGAAAGAAAGAAAGAAAGAAAGAAAGAAAGAAAGAAAGCGTCAATTCCTCGCTATAGAATAATTTTGTGTAAGCCTATCCTGCAACATGAGTCGATGGGGGTGAAATGGGGAGACACCCGTGTACTCAGATTTATGTGCACGGTAAAGAACCCCAGGTGGTCCAAATTATGACGGAGTCCCCCACTACGGCGTGCCTCATAATCAAATTGTGGTTTTGACGCGTAAAACCCCATAATTTAATTTCTGCGACGTGAGTGCCTATAGGTTTACGGTGCTGTTTTTTGTAGACGCATTTTCCACCGGAAAGGTAGCAATATTTGAACTGGCAGTGTCCACGAAAATTGCAAAACTTTACGGAAGAAAGAACGGCTTTGGAGCAAGTACCGCATAAAGTGGACATTACAAGTAGCCGTAGCTATGCGCGCAGTTTAAAGGTAATGAGTTCTCTCATTTCAATCAGCGCGTCGGCAAAGTACACTAACCGCCGCACCAGAGCCATGGTTTTCTATAAACAGCCTCAAGTTCTAGCGAAGGAATTACGAGTGTGTGCTGTTAACATTTGTTATTGTAACTTTTGACTATTTGATTGTGACTTCGAAAATCTGTTTCGTTTATTTTATGTGCCTCACCTAAATTCGCGTTTGCAACTTTGATGCTTTAAAGTCGCGGATGACGACGTATTATAAGGGTACACCTATAATGCACGAGAGTCTACGCATTCTTTATCCAAACTGTGCTTCAGAAATTTTATATACAGGGTGTTTCATTTTAGCTGCACCAAATTTTTAAAAATTGCCTGTGGCAGATAGCATAATTACAATCCTTGAGCTAAACTACTCGATGAGGCGGCCATTACAGCGTACTTACACTTGCACAAACGAACAAAAAAAATATATGAGTGGGTCTCTGCGACAACTATTTCATCAGCTACATCTGATTTCCAACAACAAAACATCGGACATATAAATGTCTGCAATGCGGGACTGTATTTTTGTAGAGAAGTGGGAAGCAATTAACCTCTCTGCTTGCAGCGTGCGCTACGTTTTGCGTTCTCCCTCATTCTGTCTATTTGGAGACAAGTTGCTGGCCTTAATCAAAAGTCCTGGCCACTCCTTCAGATGTATGTTTTAAAGATAATCGGGATACAACAAATGCAAAATCTTCAGCGCGAAACACATAGCAGAATATCTTGGAAACTTGTTCGTGTAATCCATTGAGGAGGAATTAGTATATGAATAATATAAATTCAAGTGCAGTTGACACACACAGCCAAGCTTTCTCTCGTCATCTTCGCATGCATATATCCTCACACGCTGTTTTCTTTTGTCTTCGCAGATTCGGAAGCCGGTCGCCACCGTATTCCCGTAGAGGTAAGCCACTACTTCATCGTACCTTGTTATTTGACCACTTATTACCGTAACATTTTTTTCTCGCATGAATCAACTTACGTTTATATTAGATATATTGCTTGTGTGACTGAAATGTTTATACAAGCTTGCAGGTCATTTTATATCTTAGTGTAAAATTTTAAAGCTTCATACTAAAAAGAAAGAAAGAAAAAACAAAGACAACAGGCTTGTACTGAAGAACACGTCATTGTATCCACACCTTATCTCATTGCATATCGGTAGTCTTATAAAGCGCAGCGCCTCACATCGTATAGAAACTTCTGGAACAGGTAGAATTGGACGGATGAACCATATAATTGGTGCACTTTAATGATGGACGCAGCTGTATTGTTTTCATGGAGTGTCCACCCTCATCGGAAACTACTTCCGTATAGAGAAGGAGCTGCTATACAGAGCTGCGTTTTGATATGATTTTGTTATAAGACTGCACGTGGTATGATAATCAAGGTTGACCGTTCAGTGCTATTTGCCTGTTAGCCTTCCCACTATGTCAACTATACGTTTTATAATGTTACCTCTCAATAACCCGCCGAGGTGACGTAATAGCTATGGCGTTCTGCTGGTGAGCCCGATGTCGTGGGTGCTATTGCCGGTTGCAACAACCGCATTCCGATGGAGGCGAAATACAAGAACGCCCTCGTGTGCCGTGCTTTTGGCGTACGTTGAACAGTTACAGCTGGCCAATTCAGTCCTGCAGAACCCTCCAATACAGCGTGGATCATATCATCTACGTTGTTTCGAGACGTTGAACCCCACCAATCGATACTAAAGCCTTGCCATTCTTTAATATATAATTCCAAGTATACTGCGAGCATGGCTTGTCGGTCAATTACCCATTGCGATAGCTTAGTGGCTATGGCATTGTGCTGCTGAGGTCCTGGGTTCGACCCCGGTCGCATTTCAATGGGAGCGAAATGCAAAAATGCTAGTGTATAACATATTAGCGCTGGCGAACAAGGACAGAGGGGAGACGTAGACAGCATGATGCGCACCCATCTGTCCCTGTTCGCCTGCGTTAAAGTGTTATCTAAGATCAAATACCAACACGCCCAATATACAGGAATGCTATAGTATACTTAATTTTGGTTCATGTTAAAAAAAATCAGATCATCAAAATTAATTCGGAGTACCCGCCACTACGGCGGGTCTCAGTAATCAAATCGATGTTTCGACACTTAAAACTCCAGTATTTCTTTTGTTTTGTCTGTTAATTTTTAATTCCTTGCGCATTGTACGTCGTGACAACGTTAGCAGCAACGTCGTGACAAGCGGACAAGTTGATGCGTTGCTTCAGTATGCGTATAGTGAATTCGGCGCTTGAACAGCGCTTGACGCATTGACACGTCCACATCTTCTGAAGCTCATTTTTGAAAGCCACTTCCTCTCGCTACATTTTTTTTTACGATAGAGAATATAAATACCGGAAAATTTTCTGTCTCTGGAGCCAACGGCGGCCTTTTTTTCCACCATTTCATTAGAATAAGCAATTTTTTTTCTAGAACGAGCAGCGTAAAGAAAGAAATAAAGAGAGAAGATGAAGAAAGAAAGAAAGAAAGAAGAAAGAAAGAAAGAAAGAAAGAAAGAAAGAAAGAAAGAAAGAAAGAAAGAAAGAAAGAAACAAACACATTGTCGCTCTTTCAATCTCCGCGGAGGTTTTCCCGCTTCTGCTTAGCGAACGTCCGCCGCAACCTAACATTACTTGTCGGGTCGTGGCGGTAACAGGCAACTGGAGAGAGCTAGTTGTCTGCTGGTCCCGCCTTGAATGAACAACCTAACGGTTCACTCGTGTCATGGTACGCAGCAGCGCCTCACCTCGGTGACAGCTTGACGGAGATTCACCCCTTTATGCCCTATCATCGCGAGGGAGTTCGTGCCCTTCATATCACAAAACGTGAATTGACAGGCTACGCTTCTGCTGAAAACCAACTATAACCTACGTCTACCGGTTAGCTCTTTCTTTATCCGCGATATTTGCACCATGACCAGTTCGACAGATTTAGCTGGGGAGAAATGGGAAGGCTAGAGGAATGTGCTTCCTGTTACTTCATTTCACTTCTTATGAGCTAAGGCGCTATGAGTGGTGTGAATCACTCGGGAAGAGAAATACTAATGGGCATAAAAAAAAACAGAAACAAACAGTGGATGACGTAATGTCACGCTTATAAGCGCGATGTTAAACAGCAAAATTAATTTAAAACTCATGCACTATCGGTACCTTGCGGCGACATATAACAACAATAAAAGGAAAGAAAAGACAAATAAATAAAAATAAAAAAATATAACCTCATAGCACATTATTATACACTCCTTGCAATATCCGTAAAAGGTCATGTTCCACGAATGATCACTGAAGAGAGTGCATGATTGCCATTTTTTTTAAGTTTATTAATTAACTCATTGAGGCATACAATTGGATTTTACACGGTGGTTGCATGGGGAGGGGTGGCAAAAATGCAACTAAATGCCTGACAATGTGCCAAAACCCGCCTTAACCACCGGATTGCACAACGCTCAGCTCAATGGGCATATCCCATCTTTTAACAATGTGATGCTAAAGGAAGCCCACATAATTTTACACCTATAAATTAATTAATTAATTAAATTACAAAACCTTGATTGCGGCAATCGCTTGATCGCTGCCTGTTTTCGAAACAAGCAGCGCGTTGGTTTCTTCTCCAATGGACGAAGACGTCAGGAGCTCTAAGCTCGGGTCAATCTGCAAGCTTAGTGCGACCGTCAGAGATAGTCTCTCCGACAAGTAAGGGCAGCATTCGCACAGTGCGTATTGTTAATACTCAGTAACGTTGCACACAGGCGAGTCTCTCCAGTGAATATTGCACTTAAAGTCGTTCGTTTACGCTACATTAAGTCTGGCGCGGTAAAGACGTGATCTTGTCTATCCCCTGCAGTCACGAATTATGATCCACTGTCGATAAATGTATGAAATTTACATAATTTTATTACAAGGTGCTGCAAACTCTACTAAGAGCAAGTCAATGTGGTAGAATGACCCTTTCTGCGTTTTATGATGTCACCATAATTACAAAGTGATTAAGTATCTAATTATTGTGCACTCAAAAAAAAAAGAATTGAATCACGAGCGCGAATTACTTGCAAAAGGAAATTATTGGTTGCAAGCATTACTAGAAAGAACAAAAATATTTTGCAGTTGCTACCTAAACGCCCCACATCACACCTCCCGTCAAACGCTGTAGTGCCTTCTCCAAAGCAATCTTCGGTAGCAATCGATTTCCCTCAGAAGTAAAATGAAAGTACTTGAGGTAAGCAGAACGTTCAATTTACCTTAAGCCTAATTATTGTGGTCTATTCTTGTCACAATTGCACATTAATGGCAAAAATAAGTCAGGTCCCCAAATGTGTAAGTTGTGACTGAATAGGCTATTGAGGCCAGTTGGGCTGTCTGTAGGTACCGCGTGATGAAGACGGGAAAGGATTGGAAACCCACCATGCTTTATGATCCCACCGATTTAGTTAGCGCGAATCTTTCTATAGCACGTGACGTAACTGCATATACTTAAGACGCCATCGTCGTTTTAAGAAGACGGCAAGATGCCGCCGACTTAGCAATGACAACGATAACCCTCGCGTTTGAATTAGGCGCGTTGCGTCTACCGGCAGTTTCTTCCCGCTGACGTCACCTAGTGAATTTTTCAAGGTCCCGGCCGAGGCATATTGTACAGCTTTGCTACTCGCAACGACACAGCTCGGCAGAGGAGCATTCGTTAAGTCTGGCGCAAGCGGAGCGCGCGCGCTTGATTTGCAATTCGTGAAGTGCTTACTTTTGTGAAGCAAGCGTTTGCTTTGAAGTGTCGTTATGTAACTAGCGGAATGTCCACTGCTTAACCTCTGCTGATACTCGACAACGATGAAAATACAAGTACAGTCAAGGACAGAAGTTAGCGGTACACGATGTCACGAAAAAAAAAAAAAGATAAAAGAAAGGGGAAGGGTGAGGTCCACGCGCGCAACGTATACTGAATAGTCCTCTCTCGCGTTTGCACATCGAAGTTGCGGGCCGTGTTTCTTAATTCCATCCCGCGTATTTCTACCAAAAAAAACATATCAGTTTCTTTCACGGTACCCGTGCCCAACCGTACCCAACCATGTGCTACCGAATTATGGGTTGTGTTTCCTGTCCAGTGCGCAGGAAGTTATTTAGCAACAATGCTACCAGTGAATGTGATCCATTAAGTACTTCACCACGATAGCTTTTTTTATAGCGATCAAGACTTGCCTTTCGGCATAATGTATGGTGCGCATTATATGTGTGCTGTAAGACCTGTGCTCTGTATGAATTCAAGCCGTGTTCTGTGGTATCTGTTGTTGTGAACTCCGCAATCACAGCAGGCCGTGGCACTGTGTGTGCTCAGCGTAGGCCAGGTTGCAATAGAAGACGGGCGCGTTCCGCTTGCAAGAAGGGACAAGTTGATACTAAGCGGTAGGCATCTCTGCTTCAGTCACTGGAAGGGGACAGTAGGGACACGTAGCAACTTCGCCCCATTAACTTCGCATTTTATAGCGCTAGCACACAAGGAGAAGGGGAAGACGGCCCCACGTATCATGTTTTCCAAGTAGGTTTACCAAATTGTAGCACAAAGCTGTGCTGTATTTAATTTGGCTTCTAATACATCGATCAGAGTTAGCCCGTTCCTTTTTAGTGCTCAGCATTAGCTTCTGCGATTATTCTTGAGTGGTGCATGCTCTTTAGCACCGTTAACGTTGCACCGTTCTTTCTTAAGGAGTACGAAAATTTTTCCGCATTCAGACATTTTTTCTTACTCTAAAGCTAGCTTTCCCTCAAGGTAGGTTGTGGGAGACGCCCGCTACGCCCTAAGCGCGTCCTGCGGGACCTAAATAAAGTTTTCCCAGTCCAGTTCAGTCCTCAAGGTAGTTTTCCGACGTAATAGCAGCACAGCCTATCTTTGAATCAGCGGATGTGTACAAACTTGATGCGCGTTATGATGAATTACGGAGACACTCCGATGAACTCCTCAATCTAAGTATTACGTACTCACATAGCGATTTCCCCAGGCACATATACGCAAGCCCGATCGAGCGCGCAATATTTCAAATGACCGACACAGCTCGTCACAGTGAAGAGCGTGGGACTCGGGAGGCAGGAAGGAGCGAGCGGAACTTGCAGCCGCGCTCGGGCCTGCACAACCGGTCAGCGGTAAACAAGCGGGTCTCTTCCGGGCGGTGATGTGGTGAGCAAGCATTGCACTTCCGTTCGCCGCATAGGACGATGGCCGAAAAGCGTAACCTTTACGATTCAGCTGTACGGTGGTGGCCGTGCGAAGGAGAAGCCCTCGGTTTCGGCGGCGGTTCGTTACGCTCCTGGCGTTCCTCTCAGCAGGACGCGGCCACCTGCGAGGCGCGTATTCTTAGTGTTGCCTCAAGTCGGGGCTGTTGAAGGGACGATGCGATACGCGTTTGTGTTACCTCGGCCTTTCTCCACGCTTGACCTCGTTCACACTATTGAGGTCTGTGTTGACGCTCGGCCTCGTCTGTGTCGTACGTGGCCAGAACGACAGCATGTGGAGAGTTTTGGCAGCGTGTTTCCAGCCCCGGAGGCAAAGGGGGACATGCAACGCATCTGGATTCATCATCGTCATCATCATCATCAGCAGCAGCAGCCTATATTTATGTCCACTGCAGGACGAAGGCCTCTCCCTGCGATCTCCAATTACCCCTGTCTTGCGCTAGCTGATTCCAACTTGCGCCTGCGAATTTCCTAACTTCATCGGGGTTACCTGCGTGTAATCAGAGAAGAATGAGTGAAACGATCGTTTATCGACAATGGCATGGTAGCTGGGTCCTGATCATTTACTTGGACGAAAGGTGTGCAGGAAGCGAAGAAACACTGTAGAAAGCAAAAGAGATTGTCACCATTATGAAGATGATTAACGCTGTGGGTGCACTGATGGGCACGCGAACCAATTAGTTGCTAGGGAAATTGGTCATACTCCTGAATGTACCATGAAACTAGAAGGTAAGGACAAATGTTGTTGTTGAAAAGAAAGCTACGGCATGTTGACAAAAAGAAGTCCTAGTGCGGGAATCTAGGCCAGAACCATCGCTTTTCGAGGCAGCCATTTCTATATTCAATGAGCTTACCAGGAAGCTAGTAGATGTTAGGGTGTGTAATTAATCGACATCTTAAAAATGCAGGAACATTAATGAGCCGGCTGAGCTCTGCAGAAGCCCACAAGCTACATGTGCTTAAAGCTGGCATCGAATTAAAAAAAATACAGCACCAACTTTCAGCCGAAACCGATGCAGGTACCTCGGAAACAAAGCTTCGCAGCTGAAGGATACCGATCGTGCTCCAATCCTGTTAGATCCAATCTACAGAGGATGGGAACATCCTGCAAATCTTCACTATTACAGCACCGCGTCGCCAAACGGGACTTCGACGGCTTTGTGCTACGCTGTCAGGGAGCTAGCTCGTTGCGTCGCACACGCCGTCACACCCGAGTCTGCACCACATTAATTTCGTTTCATTATAAGCCGTATCTATCTTCGTCGGCCCGTTCTGCGGGGAATATTGTGTCCCCCTCATTTCCGAATTGCCGCTAAATCGATAAGCGCCGCAGATAGGGGGAGAATAAAGGGAGAGAAGGAAGGAAGAGAACGAATGAATGACAGAGGCCAGGACATTACAAGCAACGCCTACGGTTCGCTCTGCGCTATACAGTGGAGCGCTGATCCGCCGCGGCGTGTCGTCGTCGATCAGCGGCGGTACACGCATGCAGCTCGAAGCGTCGCCCGCGGAGGGACGTCGTCGTCGGTCTCCGCGATCGTCGTCGCCGCCGTGCAGCTGGAAGCGGGTTGTTGTTCGTTCGACCTCGTCCGCGTTCCACAAAGGCCCTACCACTTCAACCTCCCCCTTTCCCCATGTAGCCCCGCTTCAGCGTGCACTGCCAGCTTTCCCGTGGAACTGAAAGGAGCCGCACGCGAACAACAGCATAAAAAGCGTGGAGCGAGCAAAAAAAAAAAAAAAAAAAATCCGCACCGATAAGCACGTATAAGCTGGCACCCTCCCCTGGAGGTATATATTCTAGACGCAGTCGAGGCTGTTGCAGCAGCGAGCGACTCCATACAACCTTCCGCAGTCGTAGAAGCGTTCTCGCGTTTATTGTCTCTGGTGCAGCCGGCAGGGCCCTGTAGGATCGAGTCGACTTGTGTTTGTATGTGTGTGTATGTGTGTGCGCGATTGGGACACTTCATTAGCAAAACTGAGGCAGACCGCTTTTCGGGCGCTGTATATACAGAGCTGCGAGCCGTTCGCGGAGAAAGGTGGAACGCGCCGAATCACCGAACCGATCACCCACGGACGTCGACGACGCCCGAGATAGCGACGAACGGCGGTGGCGAGAGGTTATATGCACCGCGCGTGCGGCAGTACAGCGTGCATGTGTGGGGACCAGCAAGAAGGGGGAAAAAAACAATAATAACAAAAAAGAAAACGATTACATTGGCAGGCCCCGCTTTTTAGTTTTATTCTTCTTTTCATTTTTCTCGCTGGCTGCTTTCTTGGCGTGACCTTCCGTGGCGAGGTGGTTTTTCTTTTTTTCACCCTTTATTTCACCCGCCGCCTGGCTTAACTTTACCGCCCGTGGCGGTAAAGCCAGGCGGCGGAAGAAAAGGCTTGATCGTTGTCTTTTTTATTCTCTTAAATATTTATTCTGTTTGTTATGCTTGAGTTGCGAAGATGTGTTTGTCCAGGTAGGGGGGTTCTGAAACGGGTTTCTTTTTTTTTTCCTTTCGCATAAAGATGTGATATTGTCTTAATTTGTTTTTATTTCGAGGCTACATTTAGCCCAAATATAACGGAGCGTGGAGCTCCGGAGAGAGAGAGAGAGAGCGAGAGAGACAAAGGAAAGATAGGGAGGTTATACCAGAGATTATCTCCGGTTGGCTACCCTGTACCGGGGGAGGGGAGGGGTAAAGGGATGCGATAGGTGAGAGAGAGAAAAAGTATTAAAAGAAGAAGAAAAAAACACACACATACACAAAACAGAACTGTTTCCGTGGGCACTGTCACGCAGTCTGCGAAGAGGAGCTCCGGAAGTGTTCACAAACAACTTGATCTGGACGAGCAGGCTCATTTTAAGGCGATAGCGTTAAAGGCCACGCGTCGCAGAAAATCCGGCGTCGGTGTCGGCGTCGGTGTCAGTGTCGGCGTCCGCGCCGGCGTCCGTGGCGGAGAAAATCATCCCGAACTACCCCGATAGCGCAGGCCCTCCGCGTGGCGCAAGGTGTTAGTGGACAAAAAGTGAATTTCTCACAGTAAAATCCGTCAGAAAAATGGTAAAGTATGACTTAACCACAACCTACAGGCATGGTGGCGTCGGATTGTAATTTGAATGTACGAGAGAACATAATTCTGTTACGAGGAAACTTAAACACAAACTCCTTTTCCGGCATTTATACCATGCCAACAGCGGCCCGCTCGGGTAGGTTACTTGCGAAAATCCTATCCAGATGGCGCTCGCATCCTCGGTAGGTCAAATTGGGACACGCGTGCGCATCGGGGCAATAGCCAACAATTAATAAAATAATAAAGAAAGGTCCTAGGCCCTTCACATTTTAATATAAGACGACTTATATTGCCCTTAGAAAAACGTCTTCCCAGCAATGCATTTCTGTTTAAAAGTGAAGCCGACTTTGAGGGGATCGGTGTAAGCTTGGTCTTTGTAAGCTGGCTTTCCCACGTTCTGTGTTGCAGTGAAGCCTACTAATAAAGAAAAATGCGATGCGAACGGGGCCCGATAACGCTATCACGTTCCACTCTTAAAGGCGAAGCTTAAGCGTCCTCCAATTTTTTAAGGTACATTGTACCAGTGTGATGGGACCAGGACAAGAAAGCAACCGCAACCGGACTGCACTGTAAAATAATATACACCCTTAAAGTAAATAAGGTTGTAAATCGGTCTGTAACTCGCACCCTTACACTCAAAAAAAGGTGTAAGGCTGGGAGTTATAGAGCTATTTACACCCTTGTTCATTTTTAATGTTGTAAATTATTTTATAGTGTGGCGCTGTCCTATTGTGTGTGTTTTTCGTGCTCCTCCCATCGCAATGCTTCAATACATGTTCACAAACATTCGTACCATTCTTTGCGTAACTATCTCGAAGACTTATTAAACCGTACGACTGTTGCCTACAATCTTTTGAACTTCGTAATCCGTTCTTTAAGATACTAGCTATCTGTACGTTCCCCTGCGGCTGCGTGCGCATGCACTGACTCTCTTCTTATCTTTATGATAGCTCTTTCCGTTCTGCAGATGTACACCCGGCGACAAAATATTACGGACCATGAAATCTGAGAAAAAGCTGAATATCTCCGCACCCTCACAACGCAGTCTGGTAGTATTTGCATTTCGGGCCTCGACTAGAATATGCTAGCAACAATGTCGTATACAGTTTTACTGGCTACTTCTACAGGCTGCTCGGGAATTGAACGTTTTCTGGGATCCCGTGGTCCGTAAACTTTTGTCGCCGGGTGTACATGGTAGCCAACCTGCAAAACCTTCCGGCCTTTCCTCCTGTCTTTCCTCTTGCTCTATATATATATATCTTATAGTTAGCGTGTCCATGCCCGCACAAAGTGCCCAGTAGCGATTGATGAGAAGATAGTACCCTTTGTTCCATTCAGTTATTTATTCATTTTCCTTCATACAAATGATGAAAGATAAACACGATAAGGTTAAGATGTGAATGAGATATAGGGCGGGGTCATTTCTCCACAGGGATAACCGGCATCGAAAAAAGTGTATCAACTTACCCACATCTATGTACGGACTCAACAGAATGCAGAAACGATTTGTGCGGATGTTACTGCCTGCAGCCCACTAGTATGCTAGATAGTGATAACGCGTCCTTGTGGTTAATGGATGGCTGTAGCATAGTATGAGGCAGTAATACACTGCGTGCCAAACCTTCCGAAGGGCGAGCGTCCTTAGGCCTAGCTGGCGACTGGGCTCGTACACGCCTTCTTGGCGTTTGCTTGCTGTCTTCGATCATCGGCTGCCTCAGTCTGCGGCCAACGCCTTGTCATTGGGTGTTGTGTTGTCGAAATAACTATACGTATAGCTAAGGTGTTCGACTGCAACCCTTGTACAAATAACATGACGAGATTTTTTGTATGCCCGGAAAAAAACGAAAATTCTGTAGACGTTAATCTTGCCTTTGCACTGCACTAGGCAGTGGAGCTTCATTAACATTTGCTGCTGCTTGTCCTGCGAGTCGCGACTGTGCTAGATCGAGTTGATGCCATACCGTTGTCGGAATGAACAATTTTGGCCTCATTAACCATCGCAACAGAGGGCAATAAAGACACTGTTACAATTCTTAAAAGCAGCGGACTTGCACAACAGAGAGAGAGAGAGAGAGAAATGAGGTCGGAAAGGCAGGAAGGTTAACTGGCAAAAATCTGGTTTGCTACCCTGTACTGGGAGGATGGTAAGGGGAAATTAAATACAGAACGAATAGAGGAGAGATAAAGCAAATTCACGAAATGACTTGCATAAACGGCCTTAGCACTGACTGGCTTCTTTTGTCACCGAGCGCTGAACACTTGCTGTGAGCGTCAGTGACCTTGCGCCTGTGATCCGGGTCTCTTTCTTTCGCATCTGTCTAGCTCGCCTTCGCCTGTCCGACAATGGAGCGTCGCAAACGTGATATTGTAATACGAAGCATTCTTCTCCGAGTGCAGCCACCTTTTTTGCAAACGGGCGGGGTGTCTCGCTGATTCTAAAACACCGACCCCGGTGATACTGCAGACGGAAATTATGGGTCACAGGGGCGATTGGGCATATGCCACCGGGTTTTGATTTGCCTTCAATGTCATATGTTGCCACTCCAAACATTGTGTCTTATTTATTACAAATATAAACATCTACAGCATATACTCTCTACATAACCGTTCGCTATACGACAGTTACATTATTCATGAAGGCGTTCTGTACAAATCAAGAATGCTTGGCATTACGTAGACGCCAGCTACAGTTCAGTGTGCCAAATTTTTCATTCTGGTTTACTTTCCTGCCTTTCTCCTTTCTTTCGTCTCTATCTCCCTCTCCCCCCTTTTCTGTTCACGTTCACACTGTGGCTTGATACTGTCGGTCTTGCCCTCAACCACCACTTGTGCGTCTCTCAATTCTTTGTGCGACTGTGGCGACACGTTCTCGCCCGCACGTCGGACAGCCACAGTCTAAATGCGCCGTAATTTATTGACGTCTAAGTATCGACGGAAAACTATGGGCGTAACCTTAGATAGGAAGACAGCAGCACGGTCTAGAAATAAAACGCGTGGGAACGATATACTAGTTGAGTTTAAGTGGAAGTTACTAAGTGGAGCTTGGTGGGCAGGTCACTTATTGCGCAGGCACAGATAGCCGGTGCCTAATTAGAGGTACTGTAGAACATAGGACCAAGAAAAGAAAGCCTGAGTCGAAGGCAGAAGATTGCGTGAGTTGATGAGATTAAGAAACTTGCGGGCATAGCATGTAGAGAGATTCGCGGCCAGTGCGGTACAGAGGTAGTGAAGGTTCTTAGGGTAGTCTTTCATCCTTCAGGGCACTCAAAGTATATGCTTATGGCGTTTATAGAACGCAGCACTTATACTTCGATTCCCTTTACGGCAACGACGGCACTTACGCCGACACAACTTCACTATACTCTGACGATGTGTGATATAAACCGCTCGTCTATACCACAAATCTCATGAGTTCGGAGTGCATAACTTAAAAACGAAAATATCGGCGCTTGCCATTCCGACTCACATGAATCGGAGACTTCTGTGGCAGGAGTGAACGAACCCGTTCTGGCATAATGTGCTCAGTTTGGTGCTGTGTGCACTAAACACGCGAGCATTAATTGCCACAAGTCATGAGAAGCATCGAGCAGACTGTCGCCAGCCAAATGGGCAAGAGGTACATACATTGAGATACGCTGCCAGATTGTGTGTGCCCTTGTGACTTTCATTAAAACATTTCATATGTAAGTTTGCATGGCATTATTCATGAAAGGAAAATGTGCTCAGTTTCTTCAAAATTGCATTATTTGCATTGCCCTTAGTCAACATGCTCAGAAAGAGGACACTTTTTTTTTTTTTGACGTCCCTCCGCTTGCACCAAACAAAACTTCCGACACGACTTCGACTGCGAGCCTGATTCGCAACGACCTAACAACGCAGAATGAGCTCCCGCATATTCCCGTCGCACGCTGCAGGGCTCAACTTCTTAACGATAGCTGTTAAACACTGCCGACTGCCTAACGCGGAATCTCCTATCGCTTTGCTCTAATGCAAAGCTATACCTTCCCGTCTCAGGTCTATCGGCGTACAAAGCGCAAACTCCATTCCGCCGCGCCGCTTGTGAACACAGAGAAAGCTGTTCGCGGACGCTTCGCAGATCGGGATTCGGGACAATAAATTTTCGGCCTTTATACAGTGGGCCCACATAGGATATCGGTCGCGGCATTCCCCAAGGTCGACACTCTCGGCGCTGGCGGTTTATTACTTTTGAAACGCGCGCGCGCGCGATACAAACGCGACGTCGCTTCTCGGATAGCGTTTACACACTGCCGCGAACACCGCTTCGATGACGTAGACGCGTTTTTTTTTTCTTCGTTTGTTTTCGGAGATGGACAGGCGGATAAGTCGAATCGAGCGAAGAAAGCTTTCTCTCTAAGTTCCTGCTGGTGGGCTCACATAAAAGAGGAACATTCCAATTACTAAACTTCGTGTTCGCATTCCTGTCTCGCGGCAGGGAAGCACTATAACCGAGATAAGAGAGGCTTAGCGTGGTCGGCTCTGCTCCGAGGAGTCGAAAGGAGGTAAGCCACATCATTGAGGTATATATACTGCGGCGCAGTGCGTGAGTACGTGTGGCGCATGTGTGCGTGTGTGCGCACGTGTACGTGTGCGTGCGTGTTTGTGTGAAGAGAAAAAAAAGCACTGAACCTAAGCTTAGTTTCTCGACAGCAATAACAATATCGTGTGCACGTTTGAAAGAAACAGCTGCAACATAATACCTTTGTGCAGCTTGCCGATACGAGGCTTGTATTTCACGCTTGGTTTATGCGTCTTACGAGAGCTTATGCACGTGTTTTCTTTCTTTCGTATGCGTGCACAAATGCTTTTGATCTTTCCGTTATATTTATTGTCATAATGCTACAGGAGCTGGGACTGTCGTCAAAGTATTAAAAAAAACTGAAAAAAAAACCTTTTGTTGAATAACTTTGCCCAAAGTGACCGTACTGCTTTTGTATGCCATGTTTCTGTATATATAGGTGAATGGCGCTTTGCCTTTACAAAGACACGTTGATACTCTTTTCTTCCTTCTGGCTGGCGGCCTGGCTCTCGCTTTCTACAGTAATAACGAACTAAAAGGAAGAAAGGAAAACGCGGTCATCACCCTCGGGGATCTCGAGTATTAGCGCGTTGTATTTGCGCTCAACGACAGTCGCTCGTTCGTCGAAGGTCGTACTATCGAGAGCACACACCAGCGCCACACAAAACGCATTCCATCGCCGATCAATATTTCTTTTTTTTTTTCCTGAACGGCAGCCGGCAATCGAGCCGCGCCCAGCATTATTTTCCTAATACCTTCATTGTCACCTTCTTTCTCTTTTTGTTTACCGGCTTCTCGCGTTCATACATTCCTTAATAGCTCGTTTTATTCTTGCGCCTTCATCGTCACCACACACCAAAAAGCGCTTGATTGCTACGAGAGAGTTGTATAGCCGCACGCCTTCAATCACTATTAGGATTTTCGTTTCTTTATGCACATTCACTGATCCCCCCCCCCCCCTTTTTTTTTTTCTACCTAATTCCTTGGGCTCTGACTCTGTCGTTCACTTTGACGCCATGCAATCCATTTCGACGCTCGCATACCACTTCGACGAAAAACATAAAATAAAAACGCTTGCCCTTACAGCTCTCGCGGGCGTAGTCTGGCATGCACAGGTTGGTTTCGCATGGCGCTCAAGTGTGCAGTAACATTTATCTTCTACTCTAGTGGTATAAGGCAGGGAAGCATTCATCAAACTGGCCGCGGTTTCCCCTTGTCACCCACTTGGCCTCCATGCTCTCACTCTACTGTTTAATATTATAGCAGCCGGAAACTCGTTTAACCGTCATTTTCTGTCCCTCTGTTGTATGAAAGCTGGAGTAGCCCCAGTTCAGCTTGCGTGTCGAAGGCGGCGGCGCGGTCATTGTAGCGCGCGCACTGCGATTTGCATACGGACAGCGGGAAGTTCTAGCGCTTTCCGCGGCTTTGCGGGCGGTGCGTTTATCATCGCAACGACCCTCCTACTCCCACCTCGTTTTGCGGCTGGGATGGAGGGAGTTTTGCGGCAGAGAGCGGCACGCTTGCGGTGGGTGGCGTGTGGCGAAATTCAGCTTTCAAATCGGAGCCACGCACGCGTCTCGCTCGCTTCTACTCAGAGTCGCACTTGCCTAACTATAGGAGCATGGTGGCTGCCTTTCGAGTGCCGACAGCGGTCTTTTGTGAGAAGAAAAAGACGCATTACTGGAGATGGGGAATCGACGAGGTCTTTTGTGGAAAGTTGAATACGTGGAGTGGGAGGTGGGGCGAGAGGGGAGAGGGAGGTTATAGAAGATTCAGGCCGTGTATAGAGGTTAAAGTGATGATGTGTAAGGTATGTACGAAGCAGCGGCAGAATTGCTGGCGTTAAGTGAAATGGTCTTCAGTGACCTGAAGCGTTCTTAGAATGCATCGAAGGACTTGTTGGCGAGGATACTAAGGTTGAGAAAATAAAATTTTAAGAATCAGTAAAGCAACGGTCGAAATGCAGGCCACCGTTTCTGACGGGAACAATCGACAGGCGAAGCATTTTTTCGCTCCCGCTGGTCGGACGACCGCTCGCGCGGCTCGAACTCTCTCTCCTCAAGGCCAATCATCCCGATCACGCGACGGGTTGTTCAGCAACGCTCCAATAGCCGAAGTCTGTGCAGGCGTACATACATACATGTGCGGCGACGGAAAGGCGCGGCCCTGTGGGTTGTTCCTGTGGGCCACTTTGCTCTGCTAGCTTTGACGCTTGTGTGAAAGCTGGCTTGCGCTATATACGCTTGTACCGTATACCGCAATGCAGGGCACCCGGCGTCTGCGCGTTTTGAGCCGGCGTACATGCCTTTGCAGCATAACGGCACGCGCGCGTGCATTATGCCTTTGCAAAGCGCTCGAGCGCTCGCTGTGAGCGGGATCCCTGTGGGAGCCCGGCCCCAGCGGGCGGGCTGTGTTGAAACAAAGGAGGCGGTGAATTTGAACAAGCTTGGCTCCGGCGTCCCAACGCGCTTGATATGTTGCTTCCCCTTGGGACACCACGCCTGAGAAAGAGAGAAATCGAGAGAATGTGAGAGGATCGAGCGCTGTTGTCGGAGTCCCATCTCTCTCTCTCTCTCCCTTTCTCCTTTTTTTTTTTTTCTTTGCCTTTGATGGCTCCGGCGGTGCTTAAGCGTTGCCCGGAGCAGGTTGCGTTATACGCCAGCGCACTGTTTGTTCTCTGTACTTGTTGCATTTTGCAAAAGCCTTGGTCATGCATTGCATAGTTTGCACGTCGTTTTCCTCGGACGCCGCGTTGTCTAACGCACTGAATGCTGCCAAAGTCTCGCGCGAAGGGCGCGTGCATTGGAAAGCAGGGCCGGGTGGTGTGGTGAGGCTATAGATCGTCCGCCATTTTGCTAAAGAACAAAGCGGACAGTTTGGAGCCCGCAAAAATAAATTCTATACAAAGTCATATTCATGCTCCTCGTCCCCCTTTTATGTTGTGCGAATGCAGTGGCTTGGTATCCTCGTTATGGGCTAACTTTGAGCCTAATATGGGTCGTTCGATGTCACTGGGTATACGTGTCTTCTTTTCGACAAGCTTTGGTCATGACCACTCTGGGTTTTACATTGCTGGATGCTTTCGACGTTTCTAACGTTATCGCGTTAGAGTGAATGTCAGGGGGGCGTTTTTGAGAGTCCTATGCATAACTTGCGACCGACGGAGATATAAATGACACTCGTGTTCGATATACCCCAGGGGAGCCATGTAATATCCGTGCATCACTATGTATGTAGACAGTCGCGAATAGCGAACTATTTGTGGCTCGCAATAGGATCGAGTTGCAACGTTCACACCTCGGTGTTCCAAGTCCACTCTTTCTTCACCTCTGTCTTTAAGGCTCTGTGGCCTTGCGCAAGGCGCGCCAAACAGTATTGCCGTCTGTAGACACCTTTCGAGTCCCGTTGACTGCGTTTGTTCTTTAATTGTCTAACGGCAACCTGCTGTGAAAAGCCGTAGATAAACGAACGACAGCTACAACGACTCGTAGAACAAGCGTACGTTCACACGCATAACACGCGCATAAGCCCACGCGCGCTCAGAAACCTTCAAGCTCGCGACTTGGCTGAGTCTCGTTCTCGTATAGTTGATTCAACCTCCACAATGTACACTCGACACTGTATGCACACGACACATTTCGTTACCGGCTGCCTCGAAGCTGTCCGTGTTTCCTTTCGACGCTTCGACCACGCGCAGAGATGACACCAGTTCCAGCGTATCTGCCTGCAGGGTCAGTATTTGAGCCTTTCCCTCGGTCTACGTACGCAGTCTTTGTTGATTTATTTTTTCCCGGGCTCGCGTTTGCTCAGTGGATAATCTTGTTGTACACGGTGGGCCTGGTACCGTCAACACCGCCGTCAGACATGTGCGGTCCGCACTTCACGCCCTCTTGACCGGCGCTTGACGCTTGTGAAGTCAAGCGAGACGAAGGCCGCGTCTGCGGGCCAGGGGCTTGACTGCGTAAGCGGATAAACGCCAAGCAGAAGTAATCGATCAGTGGAGGTCAGCCGCACACACACACACACACGCACTTGTATAGGCTGTGCCTTTTTTGTACGCCAGGACTTTGTTCGACGCGAGTCTTAGGGACTGAGGGTGGCGTTTCTTTTTTTCCATTGCCAACGCGGGTGCACTTCGAGCGTTGCTGTAGAGGTGAAACAAAAGACGCCAGTGACCTCTATACGGAAGGTGACTTGCACAGGGTCACGCGCTGTGTCTGATGGGATTACGTCGATGCACGCAGGCTTAGCGACGACTGATGTCACTTGCGCCACCGTGGGCAGATGAGAATTAAAAAGCGCGTTTTGGAAGCGCGTGGAGGATTTGATCTAATGCCAGAGTGTGTGAGCGCGAACAATGACACGACGAGTCAGGTGCAAGGGGACGTTTTTTTTTTTTTTTTTCTTCTCAGCGTTCCGTATGCGTAAAGATTGTTCGTAGTTTGAATAGCACCGATAAGAGCTTTTGAAAACCATGTCCATAAAAGCTTCATCTCTCACTGCATCGTCTTTCGAAGTAGGTGAGCATGGATTAGGCTCAGGTTCAAGTTTCACGGTAATCGTCACGCTCCAGGGGAAACCACAACGAACTGCAGCGGCAACACGACCAAAGAGGTCAAAAGCAGAACTGAATCACATCCCCATGCAAACTTCTTACTTTTCTTTTAAAATATCGCAGTTGTTTTCTGTATTCTTTCTCCAGCCTGACCTGGTTAAGCTGTTTTCTCTCTCTTTGGGCAGAGTGCAAGATAAATTTTAAAAAACATCGGTAGACTTCAGCGATTCCTCAAGCATTAAAATCAACTGCGACAGCGGCCGATTCTCGCAGCGGACTCCGCTGTCTTATGAAGAACAACTGCTTTGCGATGCACATAACGTCGTCTCCGTCCAAATGGTGTATCGCCTAGTGTGGCCTCCGATGTACATGCACACACGCCACCTCTGCTAAAGTCTGTTTGGCGCACAACAGAGAGAGAGAGAGAGGTGTATAGAAAAGCAGGAAGGTTAACCAGAGGTTAACCAGAGGTAGTTCTGGTTGGCTGCCCTGCGCGCAGGGAATTAAGGGGGGTAAATAAAGTGTGCGTAAGACGAGAGAAAAAGAGAGGTGTACAAACAAATTAAACCGCGTACACAGAACCTAACACAAATTGTTAGGCTTGAAAGCAGCGCAATTGCGCGGTTTGTTAACGAATAAACATCGCATTAGATTGTACGTCGCATAGTATTAACATAAATACAGTTGTACTCATCCCTTAGAGAGAGAGAGAGAAACAAAGGGAGAAAGGTAGGATAAGGGATTTAGGTAACCGCTTAACTAAAGCTTCGCTTCACAAATATTCCGACATAAGTGCCGAATCTGCGTAACTTTTTCTCTTAGTACTTCGCATTCCAAAGGCCGGTATTGCGGAAAGCACGCAAAATTGCGACCTCATCACCAATGCATTTGCTGCGAACTGTACATTCCAACTGCGCATTCTTTTCGTTTCGTCCCCTCGCGTGCACTAAAATATCCACTCCGCATTTCTGATTGTGCCCTTACTGCAGGCCGCGCTGCCTCCCGGAGCCCGCGGCGGGAACACCGTTTCGGAAACGCAGCGCGAACATGCCCTCAAACGACCCATTGTTCTACGCGGCTGGTCGGGGCGTTCCGACGCTCCAGCCGAAAATTGTTGCCCTGAGCGTGTCGCTTACGATTCCGTGCTTTCCGTAAATGCCGTGCGCCGCAACCTCCTCCTCCTCGCCACGCTGTTACCGGGCCACATCTATTAGGGGGTCCATTTATGTACGACCTGCGGCACGCATACAGCAACGCCAGCTTCCTTATGCCAGTGCGGAGGTCATGCAGTGCGCCTTCTCTTCCTCTTACATAAGCATTTAACCCTACCATAAAATTCCGAATGTAATGCGAGGTTTTCTCCGTTCCGGATGTTGGGGCTTGCCAGATTTGATTCTCGTATACCAGAGGTTATACACATTCAAGTTTTTTTCTCGGTTTAAACGCATTTTGTTTACATGAGTGTAAGGTCCTCTCTCTTTCTTTTTTCACCTTATGCGGACATTATATTGCCGTCCATACTGTGGTTTGGTCCTGCTGCATCGGTGTCACTCATCACTGAGCACTCCATGCCAAGCTATATACTGATTACAGGACAGAGTCCTTGTCCTCAACAGTGCTTGCCCGAGCAATAACGCCACGACCCGCAAATAATTCGGGAGACGAAGTTGACAAAGCTTTTAGTTCGTAAGTGTACGCTATACCCTTGGCCGCCCGCCTTCGCTAACGACAGTAAGTCTAACATCACGATTGACTGTCATCTTCTCCTACCAACAATTATAAAGCGTATACGAGCGTTTCGTGAACACTGGCCTAGAAGCGACCGTTCCTAATAAGGTTCGCACATTTCCCGCTATCGTATTATTCTGCAACGGGCTTGTACTATACGCGGGCTTTTACGGCACTTTCCGGAGTTGAGAACAGTTGTTTCGGGGTGGCGCGGCGGTATAGTACGACTTCTCGCGCGAGGTGCAGGCGCACTTCGCGTGCTTTATAGAGCCGCTGGTGCACGCCCTAGGGACAGCCAGAGCGCGTATAGCGTTGTTGTGCCGCAATTTTTTCTTAAGCGTCAGAACGGGGTCGAGGAAACGAGGTGCAGTTATGCCGTGATGGGGGACTTACGTGCGCGGGACATACGGGAGGTCTTACGCTGCGGCTGCAGTCGTTCCCTTCTGAAGACCTCGTGTGTATTGTGTGCCTAGTCGCGGACCTGGTCTCCGTGTGAGTCTCCAATATGGCCCTCATATACTGTTCGCGCGGCAGCCGGGCAGCTCACGTGTTCCAGAATTAGTCATTTCTCGCAGTTCTCGCTATAGCGCTAGCCAATTAGTGGGGTTAATTAAGCACTTGCTGCGAAGTCACGGTGTGTGTAGCAGCATTGCAAGCGCGGCGAGGCTTGTGAAACCTTGCAGAATCGCAGCCCAGATCCAGCGAAGCCGTTCTTTTTTTTTTTTTCTTTTCAACAGTTGTGTTAATAATCTTAATGACCGTAATGAAACCACACACTTTAGAACTTTTACCGCACGTGGTTCACGACACGTATGGGCCCCATTTCCTGCAAATTCGAACTCGGTGTCACATTACGTTCCTCCCAGGACACCGGGGAAGCCTGGGTCATAACGCTTGTATAATAGTTCCTTCGAGAGGTGCAATCACTAATTTACCGCAAAAGACGTAATTAACCCACACACTTAAAATTTTTTTTCGTGCGCATCAGAAATAACGTGTCCACAATTTCTACCAAATTGAAGTCGGTGCTATCTTTCACTTCCCTGAGGACAGTGACCAAACATTGTACTTGTTGCCCACCCCTGATGTGTAAAACCCACAAATACATACATACATACATACATACATACATACATACATACATACATACATACATACATACATACATACATACATACATACATACATACATACATACATACATACATACATACATACATACATACATACATACATACATACATACATGCATACATACATACATACATACATACATACATACATACATACATACATACATACATACATACATACATACATACATACATACATACATACATACATACATACATACATACATACACCATACATACATACATACATACATACATACATACATACATACATACATACATACATACATACATACATACATACATACATACACGCATACATACATACATACATACATACATAAATACGCTACCCCATAATTGGCTAGAATTTTCTGTTGTCAACAATTCTAGCATGAACAATACTGTTGTGAACAATACAGGCCCCTGTCATTGGCCCTTGTCCTGCGCTGTACAGTGACGTATGCTATACCATCTCCTTAATTAAGGTCTCCAGTATTAAGTACTAAAAAAGAGCACTAAATTGGAACCGAAAAAAAAAATAGGCGCTCACATTTATCCCATGTCGTGTAAAAAAGTTTTGTCAAAACACACGGACAGTGGTCGTTCCCGTGGTACGTTCTAAAAGATGGATCAATGAGAAATTACGAGCTGACCGCAGAACTGATTCACTGTTCTATCAATATTGCTGCAGACGGTACTTATTAAGAAAATAACTAATGTGCTACAACGTAGAACGTTTTCTCGTCGCAAGAAAACGGAAGCACGAACAAAGATCTTGACAGTATGACAGTAAAATCGAGGTATTACTGCCCATTATCGGTTCCTAAGCCGGCCGTTCCGAACCACTGCACACCGTGAAAAAAAAAAAAAAAACTGATGGCATGGAACCAGCGGTTTGGCGCCGGAACCTCCGACCAGGCAGCACGATACCGTCCGGTTGGTCGGTGGTTGCACTGTTTCCGGTGCAAACAGAGGGCCGCCGTCGAGTTGCCCAATCCGCCACTCCTACACACAGCCGCCCCTACGACACAAGGAACAAGGCGCCTTTCTCAATACGCGGGCGCGGTCACACGTCTCGCGTCTCTCATTTCTTCGTCGCCTTTCTCAAAGTGCTCGTGACAGAATGGGTGGGTACTGTGTGAGAACGCGCAAGCGCGTAGGGCTGCGGACAGCATTTAAAGGCTTTCGCAGGCAGCGCCAGTGTTATACGTACGCACATTGCCCCCGAACAATGCGGCTCGCACGGCGCGTGGGCTGCGTATACCGTCCTTGGTGTTGCTGCTGCTGTTTCTTGCTGCTGCTGCTGCTACTGCTGCTCGGTCGAGAGGCTGCTCAAGATCAAGTTCTCGCGCCCGGTCGGAAGGTCGGCCATTGTCTGTCGGCGCCGAGACGAGCGCGGACAGACGCTTGTTTCTTTCTCGGTCTCTCTTGTATGCAGGCGAGCACGTGCGTAGAGAGCGTTGAAGGATACCGAGAGTAAAAGTTCCAGGAGCGTGTGGGCCGTGACTGCGAGGTTTAATCGAGACTGACCGTTCAGCGTCAATGCCGGTCATGCTCGGTGCTGTTGTTTCTCTCTTCCCGTTCTTAATTTTTTTGGCCTGTTGCTGCCTCAGACGGAGGCTCACGTTCAGCATTTGCCTTTTGGTACTGCATATACGCTAGGGCGCGCACTAAGAATGCAATTGCGGGAATACAATGCAGGCGTTCACAAGCGGTGCTTTGCGTGTGTTTCTTGCGATCATTGATTTTTGTCCCAACTATACCGCGGCTGCCGTTCGCTTGCACGTGAAGCTGGTGCCCCATTGTGTTAACGCGTACAATGCACAATATGCACTGAAGGTAGTTTTCCAGCAGTGTTGTTAACAAAGACGCGTTTTTTTTTTTCTTAGACGGAAAAGCGTAAGACGTGCTACTACAATACATGCAATCACTAGGGTAAGCCCACGAGAGAGGGCATATCCCTGATTTATTTTCCCTGCTGGTAACGCTGTACAGTTGAGAGCTCTGGTACGCTATATTGAGAGCCACCGCCTCAGAAATATTTGACGTCACCAAGAAGGTTTCCGCAACACACTAATCAATAAAACACGCACGCATGCAGGTGCATTGGAGGTGCTAGAAGCAGCTGTATTCTAGAGTTACAGGATATACAGTAAGTATACATATACAACATACAGTTAAAACTCGATCTAACGAAACCCGATTTTACGAAGTTCCCGACCTAACGAAGAAATTTGCATTCTCCGGCAGGTACTTATAGAGTTCAATGTTGTAATCAACCCGAATTAACGAAACTAATGGCCACCAAACCCAATTTAACGATGGTCTCCTGAAATAAATTTGTAAAAAAACGTGGTGATTTCTTTCTAATTTTTACACAGACGGGTTTTCTTCGAGCGTGCGCTCTAACGCTGTGTGTTAAAACATCCAGCCGCAACGGTCTTTGTGCCCGCGTCTTCGCATATCGATAGCATGTCATAGCTTCACGTGACCGTCTACCTGGCCTGCACCGCACGTCGCCCATCGCACAAGCCAATCGGGCCGCCATCGCGGACTTTTCACAGATTTTCACAAATGCCGCCATCGCGGCAGATTTGTGAGACCTAGGCGTCTCTACCTAGATGACGGCCTCGAGCCCTTGGGCTCTGGCGGCATCTTCGGCCTGCTGGATTGCCTTAAGTTGGTCTTCCGGTGCAGAGCTGAGCAGCGCGGTCTCCCACTGCTCTCTGGTCTTGTGCGTTCTATTCTGTATGGGTGTCCCAGGACAAGCCCAAACCATATGTTGCAAGTCCGCCCTTTCTTGACAGAATCTGCATCTATCGGTGTGAAGTTCTGGATAGTAGCGGTGGTAGGCCACCGGGTTCGGATATGTTTCTGTTTGCAACAAGCGCCATGCTGTCGCTTGCCGTCTACTTAGCGAGGAGTGTGCCTGGGGGAAACGGGCCCTGCCCAATTTATAGTGTTTGGTTATCTCTGTAAAGCTGGTCATCCGGTCTCTCTCCGTTCCCAGTATTTGCGTGTTACCTGCTCGGTCCGTCAGTTCTCGAGCCAGGTTGTGCGCAATTTCGTTCCCGGGAAGGGAGGAGTGTGCGGGTGCCCATATAATGTAAACTTTTCGATCTTCTCGATAATTGGCTAAAATTCGTAGCGCTTCCGGCGAGATTCTTCCTTTGGCATAGTTTTTGACGGCGGTCTTGGAGTCGCTGACTATGATGTTGGCCTCCGTGGAGGCTATTGCCAGTGCTAAGGCAGCCTCCTCCGCCACCTCAGCCTTTCCTGTTTTTACACTGCCACTAACTCTGGAGTCACCCTCTAGACTGGTAGCAACTATCGACATACTCTGTCTATTTGTGTATTCCGCCGCGTCCACATAGACCACGTCCCTAGCACTACTGAATTTTTTGTGGAGAGCTCTCGCTCTTGCGATTCTTCTATCTACGTGAAACTCCGGGTGCATGTTTCTGGGGATTGGGAGTATTGAGAGATTTTCCCTTATTTTCCTTGGGATGTCTCCCCGCAGTCCGTGCTGTGCTTCGTAGGATATTCCGATGTCGTTTAATATGTGTCTGCCCGTCAAACTCTGCGTAAGTCTTTCATACTGCGCCACTCTCTGGGCCTCAATAAGTTCATCTAATGTGTTGTGCACGCCGAGTGCTAGCAACTTCTCGTTTGACGTATTTGCTGGAAGTCCCAAGGCTTGCTTATACGCCCTTCTAATGATACATTCTATCTTGGCTTTCTCCGCAGCGCAGCGCTACGCGGTGAATATCATTTCAAGTGAGCTCTTGTCAATGGAGTCACGTGAAGCCGTGCGAAGGTGTTGAGACAACTTTCATCAGTGAACACATCGGTAATGGGAACGCATAACACCTAAGCCCACAGCGTACGTAGCTTCACAGCATTGCGTCGTCGTATAAGATGCAGTCAACGCATTCCATTGCGTAGTCACCAAAGCCGGTGCACGCTGCCAGACGGCCATTTGCTAAACACAGCCGTTATCTCGGTTACGCAGCTACCGCTGGACACAATCGACATTGGCATCTTTCCACGGTAAGGTGCGGTCGACCTACACCCTTCTGCCTCATTCTTTTCTTCTCTCCTCCTCCTCCTCCTGTTCTAGAACAAACAACGTGCGTCGTCGTCGCCGTCATTCCCCTCGCACCGCGCAGACGCAGACTCGTATAAATGAGTCGGGCAATGTCGCGTCACCACCCGAGCCTTTAATGTGCCCGTGTCTCCTTCATTCGGCTTGGCACTCCCTTCTCGGACGACCTTGCGGCAACGTTGCTTTCTCCACTGATTGGCGCAATCAATCTTTTTTCTACTTGTTATTCCTACCCTTTTGGGGATTTCTTTTTGCTCCTGTGGTCACCGGAAAGACAATTAGGATGCCAAAACGAAGCAGAGCTTCTAGCGAGGCTCGTCTGTATATAGTTGAGCGGTTAATGGTTTTCCGCCAGGAACAGTCTTGGCCGTAAGGCTCGTTCATCCCTAATTTGAAGTGCGGTCAGGTATGCACCGGCGCTGCTTTAACGGGTAAGCCTCGGGCTGAAGAGGACGGATGGAGCGTACATACTCGTATACCGTTTCTTCGTTGGGCAGCCTCTTCTGAATTAGCCTCGGTCCCAGAAGCGGCCGAGCGTGATCGCCATGTTGAATTCATCGCGCGCCACCGGCAGACATACTAGAATGACCGATGCACGTGCTCATGTGTATGTGTGTGCGCGGTAAAAACAACGCTGTTTTTTTTCTTCTTATTGTTGAGAAGGGCGTCTAGTAATTGGATGCTCAAGCAATCGTCGTACATACATGGTGCTGTAGCTTACTCAGCTAGATTCAGGGAATAAAGAAAAAACAAAGAATACCAAAGGCAGCTTTGCTGTCTGTGTGCCTGATGCTGCTTTCGCTAGTGAAGGCCTTGATGCCACTCGTGGCCGTGCAACCTTTTTAACTTTCCGTACGTGGCGAAGACGGTTGAGCGCGCTGTGCGTGTTTCGGCTGGAAATGCGACCTCGGCAGCAGCCGTTGCGTAAAGACGTAATTAAGAGCTCATCTTTCTTCCCGTTCTTTTTCTGTCTTTCGTTACTTGTGACCTCTGGTCTTTCGGTGCAAAAGAAAAAAAACTATGAAAGATGAAAGATAACGGCCATTTGGGGCGGGCAGAGCAATACGCTCACCTGTAAGCTGTATTCTGGGATGTGCTCGAACCCTAATTATCGCTAGAGTAGGATTTACTCTTATCAGTTGGAAGCTCAATAGTTGCTTCGCAGATACCGTACATATATATATATATACATATATAACCCTTCCTCTCCCACCCACTGTACCTAGCCTCCTAATTTCAGGAGCAATTTCCACTTCCAAGCTGAAGCTAAGGCTGCGGATCTCCCATAGATAACCGCCCTTTTTCCCTACCATACATTTGGTGTATACCATACATTATGTGTTGTGTTGTTAGTTTATTAAATTAAATTCCCAAATTAGCTTGACCCGTGCCCTGTACCTTATTTCTTCACTTTGCTTACGCATATTACACATAAGCAATTTAAGCAAAACGGATTTTTATTCTTTGCTTCGACGCTGATGTAGGGGCTGGTTGGTTATGCGCCACACTTCCTCGTTTACAATGTGCAAGAAACCGGGACGTCACACAACCGGCACTTGTATTGTTTATTGTTTTCAACTTTTTCCTTGGGTCGGAAAAGGGGTCGGAAAAAGCTATGAACGACAGCAGATCTGTAGACAATAAACAGTCGTAATACTGCATTCTTCTCGTCCCTGTCAATCGCGTATACGTCCATTGTATAAGTACAATGCAACAGTTCAGTTACCAAATAATTACGTTTTACTTGCAGCTCATCATTTCAATGTACTATTAATTTACTCGCTGTCTGATAAGGTCACCTGTCATGCCGCGTAGATCCCGCACCCAAAAGAACCGAATCAGACGTTGCCATTGAGAACTTCATCCGCACTCTACCTTTGGGTAGAGCGGTGGCAAGGTAAAGACGACTTAAATGCAAACGGCTCTTTGGATGACAGGACGAGTCAGGCGCTTTCAAACGGCGAATTCACCGTTATGAAAGTTGACGGGGTCATGAGCTCTCGTCCCGGGCATGGTGGTAGCCTGAGATCGCGCGCATTCGTTGCGAGTGCGAAGTTATTCCGGTTTGCACTGACGGGTTGAAACGTGAACGTCCAAGAAAGCACGCCGAATAGCGCGAGTTTTGTTTGGCCTTCAGAACGCCCATCGTGAGCCGGTGCAGCTTGTGAGGTCCGACACAATTTCCGTCTAGATTCCCGCGGTGTGCGCCGGTATCGTTTATTCGGGTCGTATACGGTTTGCTGTACGTCATGAAATGGTGCCGCCTCTTGACTTCTCTTCAAGTTTGCCGTAAATTCCGGCGCATTTAATGCCTTCATCTCATGGCGCCAGTGTCGACCGCTTTTAATGACGAAGACGACACCACTTGAATGGCTATACGGCCTGGGCCGGTATCTTGTAGGGATGCCTTTCCGGTAATAATGCCTCTTCGCGCTTATCGCGCTTATCGCGCTTTGTCAGTGGTCGACGCGACGGTCCGCTCACGTTATCAACGGGATCAGCCGGCCGTGAGCGGTGGATGATAAGACTAGAGTAGAATAAGTCAGTGCCTCGCTACAAAATCGCGGCCCTGGAGAGTTTAAGACTTCGCCGACGCTGGTGTCGAAACCACTGAAGTTCTTTCTGTGTCAGGGCACACAATTCAACATTCAGGATGGGCATATTATCCGTTAGTGTGAGGTAGAGAGATAACGATTCGCGTGCCTCGATCGCAGAGGAGTGAACAAATGTTGTTTTATTGGAATTAACTTTTCTTATCGTTGGTTGGATGTACATGTTTGGCGACGGAAGGGCACATTGTCCCAAAATATTAGCCAATAGGAAAAGGGCGCTAGGAAAGAACGAGAGGGAATAAAATACCGAAACAATATTAAAACAAGTCTATAAAGCAAGAAAAACAAGAATACCGAGAGGCAGGAAAAGCTGAAGAAATGATTGCGCGTCATGGACATGCAGTACAAGTCTCGCACTGAATGTATAAACCTAAGAAGTCTTATATACACTACATCTCATAGATTGAATGAGCACGAAAACAACACGAGCATCGACAAGTTATGGGAGCAAAGAAACAAAAACACGCTGGAACTGCTATGTAATCATGTTTGATTCACTGTCTGTTTGGTTCCTCTAAAGCTGAATTCTTCGAGAAGTTCAGCCTGAACGTGTTTCGACATCTGTATGCATCTACAGCGGTCAACAGTCAACATGCAGTGTGAAGCGATAGGTGGTTAGCCTCCGTGTATACAATATAGGCTATAACATTCGCTTACAGGCAGTTTCCAGACAACGGTTGGTAAAATTCGATGTGTATACACTGGCTATTACCAGACTTTAGGAATTGTTTGCAGACAGGCTATCGATTCGTTGTTTATTAAATGAGAGGACCCTAAGATAGAGCACTGCACGGGCCGATTTTTTCAGCCCGGCCCCGGCGCGGGCCCGTTTTTACGTTGAGCTGCCCGCCCGAGCCCGATCAAAACTTTTATGGCGAGACGCGGGCCCAGCCCGGGCCCGGAAATAATCTACGTTACCCGCCCGGCCCGGCCCGCCACCCCTTTACCTTAAGCCCGAGCCCGGCCCAAGCCCGACTCGAAACCGGCCCGAACCCGGCCCGAGACCGAAAAATATATGTTTTTCAGAGTTGAGACGCCCGAGAATAACTCGCTGCACGTTACATGCACACCATCAGAAAGCCCGGGCCCGGCTCATGCCCGCGTCAAGAAACCCGAGCCCGGCCCGGGCCCGGGTCAAAAAGCACACGCCGTGCCCGAGCCCGGCCCGAGCCCGAGAAGAAACTGTTCTACCCGGCCCGGCCTGGCCCACGGGCCGGGCCGGGCCCGGGCTTTCGGGTAAGCCCAAGCCCGTGCCCAGTGCTCTACCCTAAAAAACCAGGCCACCGAAGGGCCGCCTATTGCAATAATAAGAAATACATTACTCGTACTGTAAAATTTACAGAGCGATGTGCTTTTAAAAGAAGTGCTTTTAAGAGGTGCTTTTTAAAGAACCATATAGGTCAACATTACACCGGAGCTTCCCCTCCCTTCATGCGGCTTTTCTCACAGCGTCACTGTGAAACCTACCAGTCGATTAAATGGTATGGAGATGGGCGACGGCGTCCCATTCCTTCGCGCCATTCCTCCTCGCTTGTTGTGATGCCTGGCGTCGCCGCGTACCGGAGATGTCGAGGTCTCGCTGGCCACGAAGGCCGATTAGCGGCGCGCCTCTTTAGCCCCCCCCCCCCCCCCCTAACGGGCCACTTGGATGGAGCACGTGGCTGCAGCAGAACCGGATCGGCTCGTCCCTGCACCATCGGGCACGCGAGCCGAAAACGCCGTTCTCGTTGGCGTCTCTCTGCCCCCGCGGCTCCTTGGAGAGAGTCTGTCCAAATTATCGCCGTTATCTTTATGCGTGCTGGTTTCGGTTTCGTTTTGTGCTGTCAGGCTTTAAAGCTTTCTTGCTTTGTCTTGTTTCATTCATTTATTCTTACCCGTGGTTTTGTAGGGCTGTTTCTCGCTAAGAAATTGAAACTTGACTGATCGGTAGACTTCTATCTATCTATCTATCTATCTATCTATCTATCTATCTATCTATCTATCTATCTATCTATCTATCTATCTATCTATCTATCTATCTATCTATCTATCTATCTATCTATCTATCTATCTATCACATAGTTAGGTGACGCCACCAAGTTTTCACCACATGCATTAGTATTGAGTAAATAAACAAATTCGAGACAGTGGATGGTACATGGCTAATGTGCCTCCTGCCGCGAGCACCCACGTGATTACCATCATATGCACGAGTGACCCGCAGCCCAACGTTAGAAATGCCACGTGTAGCGGGCGAAGTCGCCCTGCATGGGTTCCATTCTCAAAAGTATTCGCTGTAGCTTTTTTTTTCTTTCTTTTTATCGAGCAGAAAAGAGAAGTACTGCATTATGACACTAACGCGCACCGACACTGAACGCTTCGGTGGTCTCAGCACTACGACGCCTCGATGCCAGCATTCGAAGGGACGCTGGCATCAAGAAGCACTACCAACGCCAGGTGGCGTTCACCGTACTCAGCGCAGCGGAGCGTGGCCTCCGTAATTAGCTCTGAAAATGTTTCTGAAGTTGATCGCGGAGGCTGCAATTACGACGCGCTGTACGCGCTGATTTGACTCGGTGACGATTCAGTTACGTGCTTTGTCTTGCGCGTTGTATTAGTGTGTCAGTTACGTGCTTCGTCTTTCGCGTTGTGCTAGCGTGTGCAGCGTAGTGCAGCTTCCATATGCACGACGGTTGCTCATGGTCATCGACGTTGGTAGTCGTGATGGAGGAGACGTGCCACCAGGCGTCAGCGTGGGTGCATCAACGCCTAAGGGTGCTTTAGCCACAAAACACCAATAGACATTATATATCAATGTGCAATATTTTTGTATGTAACAGGGTTAATCTTCTGCCAATGTATCTTGTGCTGCTACTTGCCTGCTTAGAACGTTACCATTCAGCTACCTGGTCGAAAGACACCCGTCAAAGCAAAAGGCACATCTTACACAGACCCTCACTTCAAACGCCCACATCGATTGCTGTGTCGAAGACTGTATTCTCAGACCGTCAGGTTACAGTGATCAATCCGTCTGTCACCAGTATCCAGCCCGAATCTCCACGGCAGAGCTTCGCTCCTAACGGGGACACGCGGAGAAAGACGAGGCAGGTCGATTTGTTTTTCTCTTCTTTTCTCTCGCTCCGTCGGTATATCGCCGCTGGCAGCTAGCATCAGCCACGGGAAAGAAAGCAAGTACCGTTGCGCTGGGACGTGCGAGATGTAGCGAGAGAAGTTTTCTATCTCTTTATTGTTGCTTTTTGTCTTTTCCTACTCAGAAGGTCGCCGAGCTCGCTCGGCTTCTTGGGGGCCTATACGGAATCGCTAAGTCGACGACCTTTGCCGCCGACGTTCGGAGCGCTGTCGAAAAGCCGCGGCGAAGATGGGAGGAAGAACAAGAAGAAGAAGAAGGGGACTGAATAACGTGCCTCACATGTATATACGCCGTTCGCGCTTCGCTGTCTCCGGCGTGGCGCTAGATCCCGTTGGCTCCAGTGTGTGTTCACCGTTGCCACGAGATCGTTGCACTGTGGCAATAACAGATGGTATAGCGGCGGTGGTGGTTGTGCAGGGGATGTTGCAGTATTCGGGGTTAGCCCGGTGTGGTCGGCCTGCAGTTGTTCCCGCCTGAGCATCTCTTACACGCTATTTAGCCCCTGTGTTTCGCCAAACGTTCATCGATTCAGTGTCTCGAAGGAAGGTGATCAACAGTTGTAAAACTCATTTCCTGATCACTCCGGAACCTATGGGAACAGTATGGCTATAGGAAGCACGCGGGGGCAGAGATCCTTATAGCGTAGGCCGATAAGCGGTGTCTTTCTTTCCAAGTCGAACTGCGGGTACAACCAGTGTCCCACATCGCCAAGGCACAAAGCGGGGAAGCAAATCGTCCCATCAGGTGGAACGCGATACACGCTCGTATAGCCTCTTCTTGAGTGAGTCATTTGACCGCACAACAGTATAGGCAGCGTTGGATATCAGATAAATTAGTGTTACGAAACGATGGCATGAAATTTGGCGGGAGTGCAAGTGACCCTAATCACGGTAGAATATCCGTGTCTGTCATCAATGTTAAAATGTTAAAGGCAGTGCTCGAGGTTTTAAACCCCGGATACCAGATCTGTTTACATGCCTGGGAATCCGTCTGCAAATTGTTTTCGGAATGTAAAAGTAAAAGTTGAACGAAGCTTTGAGTTGACGGATTGCCGGCCCGTTTAACTGGTCGTAAATAATTCATCACGAGCAACCGGCAAAATGGAAAAAATAATGCAACCGGCAAAATGGAAACCTGATGCACTACGTGGCATGGCATCAGTATTTTATTTCACTGAAATGCTACACGGCGATATTCCTGGTATACTGGTTATATCTCTCATCCGATTTCACAACTTTTAAGTGTCCCTCCCAATTCGCATACATTTCCGGTCCTTGCGTTTACTGAATTGCTTCCTCTCTCGACATCCACGCCCACCGTTTGCTTTTCGTCCACGTTTGAACCCGAGTAGTTGCCTCACACGGCTAAATGTGCTGGCCCTTACGTTGCCCCTATCTCGTTGCCGTCTAAGCAGAAAAAAGCACTACGACCAACTACTACGACCACCTGAATTTCTGCGTAACTGCTACGCTACCCACACGGTAGCACAATCGAGCCTAATTAGCGCTTTCACCGGGTACATTTGCATTGCTTCCAAGCTTATCGCGCGCACTTACATAACCCATTAGCCACGTCATTCACTTCGGCATGCTCACGATGACGCAACCCGAGCCAACAATGGAGCGAGACGCCGCCACGGGAACAGCGGATGACAACGAGGAAAAAGACGTGATCTCTGTCTTCCATTTCTTCATATAGCGCGCCTGGGGTGACGTCGAAGCCGCTTCCTTCTTCGCTTGCCCCCAATACGCACGAAGCACACAGAAGCTTTCTCTTAGTATGCGCGACTTGTTCGCGACGGGCTCCAAGGTGTTCGTCAAGGCTTCTTTTGGGATAATGGCGGGCGCGTTCGTAGAACAGGCGTATTGAAGATAGCCTAATAGACCAATATCGCCGCGACGACCGCGGACGTACGTGGCTATGTATCTCACCTTGAAAGAACGCTAAGTTGGGATCCAGGGACACATTGTTTTGCGCAGGATCCAGCGCTGCGCATGCGCGAGAGGGACCGAAATGCCAGTCTCGATTCTCATGCGGGAGATACGAGTAAAGAGCGTTACGCGCGGTGTTGCCAAGAGATGTATTCGGAGCGCAGCTATCACCCTCCGTATCTGCCACAAAGTTTCGTTCCTATAAATTGCAAAGCGAAATAACAGTGGCGCACAGTGAAAATGTATACATCGGGTATTCACAGAGTGTTTAGGTTTGGCACTGTTTTTGAAGATAGCGACCTAGAATCAGCATGTTGCGGCATTCAAGGACTGCTGAAATGTTTTTACATATGTATGCAACAAGAGTAGACGAAGGTGGGAAATCCGTTTGTGAGCAAGAGCACTGCTACACTTTTTTGAAGTCAACGGTAGGGTGCCTGTATACATGCAACGCCGTTTCAAACGGCGTTGCATGTAGGCACCCTATAGTCAACGGGACTCTCCGACGACCTCTGATTGCGCGGTGAACGCTGTTACGTGTGTGCGCGCATCCGTTGTTCTTCCTTTTTTCCCCTTTCCTCTTGCTCCTTTTCTGCACGCACCTCTCTCTCAGTGTAAGGGTAGCAAATTATGGGTGCAACCTGGCTAACCTCCCTGCCTTTTATTTTCTTTCTTTCTCTTTCTCTCTCGTTTATTCTTTTATCTTACTATTTTTACACTGAACTTGGCGCGTCTGTTTAGATTACCTCTTGACTACAATGGGAATGCGTTTGTGGAAAGCTCTAGCATATCATTGTCAAGGGTTCTGCCACAAGAATATTGCAGACTTGCCCAAGATTTTCGAATGTGCGCATTTTAGGCTTTCACACGTTGCCCTCTTGAAGTAAAGATACCACAGCATTGCTTCAAGAGGGCATGTCATTTTGCTCGACACCTTTAGTTACGTAGTTGTGGCATGCATTTCTTTTCTTTAGTTTGTTAACGTATAAAGTAAACACTATCGACTGTACATAAGCTTTGGACACAGATAAAATATATGTACGAATGCTGCGAAAATTTAGCCCATGGTGTTCTCCTGAGGTCAGATCGAAACGGCGACCCAGCTTTAGGTAACAACGTGCGGTATCGCCTTCTGTGCCACGTAGAAGATAACTTATACCCGCCGCGGTGGCTTAATGGCTATGGTGGTGCGCTGCTAAGCACGAGGTCGCGGGATCAAATTCCAGCCCCGACGGCCGCATTTCGATGCTAGCGAAATGCAAGAACGCCCGTGTCCCGTGCCTAGGGAGCACGTTAAAGATCCCCAGGTGGTCAAAATTAATCCTTAGCCCCACACTGCGGCGTGCCTCATAATCAAATCAGTGGTTTTCGCACGTAAAACCCCACACTTTAGTTGTTTTTAGATGCGAGCGCATCTTATTTCGGGGCAGTGTCCGTTCTGCGGCGTCCGCACCCATACTGCGCATGCGCAACTCTCCCTCATTCTCCTCTCCTACGCAGGTGTGCGCTCTCCTCCTCCCCTCTCCGCCTCTCCGCCACAGGTGCGGCGCAGCAAATCATTGCATATAACTCTCTCTCTCTCCCCTCTCTATCTAAGGGTACGCCGGTAGGCGGCGCAAGTGTCGCGGCGCAGTATAAAGCGCGCGTTCGCTGTGCTTCCGTCATTCTCTCTCTCGGATGGGATGAGGTCGGCGTAGGCATACTGACAACCAATTGGCTGGTGCAGCACATGAAGGACGTATACTTTTTGCGATGCATTTCCCAAGATCACAAGCAACCCACCACCATCAGGGGAACGTGCATAGACCTCGTCTTCGCAAATTTCAAACTCGACCCTCTGCAGCAAGACCCATTGACGCTACACTTCACCCACCACAAAGCCATCGTCGTCAAGATACCGCGCGCACCGACGCTAGGAAACACGTACGATCTCTAAATAAAGACGCAACAACCCCGTACAAACGTCTCCTCTCTTCTCAATACATTCTCTCACTCTAACTTTCATTGGGTTGTGTTGCCAAGTGAAACGAAACGGAAACTCGATGAGCACCCCCCGCGATGCTTTCGCATCCCACAATGGTTGCCCGTAGGGTGAGATGATGTGATTTTTTTTTTGTTAATCACATAAACTGACCTTAATTTTTTGTTTCTGTTTTTTTTTTCTCGACAGCACATAGGGCAGTAAAATACACGTGCATTATTGAGTTCCAAAACAACATGGTTACCTTTTCCTTTTTTTCAGTATTCAATTACTCTACATGTTCGTAAATTTACCTAACGATAATTAAGCCATCATGGCCACTAGAGAAGCCACGTGTATGTATGCATAGACGTCGTACATTAATTTCGCAGTAGTACGCATACCATATGCGGTGTTAAAACGGGCACAAGAACCCACTGTTCCAATCCTTGCACAGAGAATTACTGTCGTCGCATGCAGTTAGCTCATTTTCGACGTGAGGCCACAAGAAAACACTGTCCTATCAATAGGCACAGAACCGACCCCACTGTGTACGTTTAACCCAATTATGTCGTAAGATGACAGCCATAGTTGAATGAATGAGGTGTCACATTTTGCGGGAGTTGAAGGGTCACTTCGCCGAAACGCTCTCGCGCGGATCTAGAAACTCACATCATCGTAGCGCATCACGTTGCAGGAAGACCTGGTAATCTGTTCCGCACATCTGCACCCCTCAAGTGGTTAACAACTTCTAATGCGCCCTTCGTGAAGCCAAGCCCCTGGAGAGTCCAGTTGTCCGCACTGGCCCTCTGATGCTGCTGCGAGTAGATGCAGCGGATGGTCAGCCGTACTGACGGGAGGGCAGAATCTTTTGCTCCGGCGCAATGACCATCGGAAAATTGCCGCAAGGTCTCAGCAGAAAGGGCTCGTTCGCGATACTTGTGACCTCTGCGACCCACAGGCGAGAAGCTCGAGGAACATGCCGGAAGGAGGTATGCAATTAAGGGTGACCGAGCTGAAATGCAATATCGCGGATTCCGATGAGTCCGCGTGGCGTGTGTAGGCACTAGGCAACGTGCTTACACGTTGCAGCAGCGACAGCACGCTATAGAGCAGCAGCAGCAGCGCGCTTTCGTGTCACCTTCGCGCGCGAGCGCGCAGTTCGCGTGCGGGACCGTACGGTGGGAAACCGGTATTTTCACAGTCCGAGCAACGGTCGCTGTGTTTGTAGCTTGCCAGCGGTCGGTCTGGGTGGCTTTGGTCTGGCAAGCTGAAGAAGGCTGTGGTCAGAGGAGAAAGAAACACTGAAAGAAAGACTGAAAGAAAGAAAGAAAAAAAAGAAAGAAAGAAGGGCCCCGGAAACAAAAAGATAATATAGTATTGAGAAGCGAGGATTCAGGCCTTACAGAAGGGCAGAAAATCAGAGAGGTGGGAGGGAGGCTTGCGGAAGCTGTTCAATCGGGTTTCTCCTCGATCCTTCTTTTCTCCGTCCAAAGCTTTCTCTTGGAAAGTTACGCGCATATCCGTGCGTGCGTTCGTTATCCTACGTTCTCTATGCAGTGTGCGCCGCGTTGGGCACTGCTCGCTCGCAGCAGCACGCACATACATACTTGGACGGTGGAGGCATAACAGTCCGGCCAACTCGCCTTCGATCGCTCGCGAGCGTCGGACGCATACTACATACACGTGCTTGCGTAGGAGTATAGAGCAAGCAGCACGCGTGCGATGGCCGCAAGTTTTCTTTCGTTATTTTTTCTTAGTGTTCCTTCTACGGCGTTGATTCTTCCGGGGCCGCCTTGCGCGACGTGGCTAGTATGCGTGTATGCGGACCGAGTGGGAAGGCAAGTGATCAGGCGCGGCGCTGCAACAGCCTCTGCAGGATAGACCATGCACGCACGGTGCTTGCGCGCCTGCGTGTCTCTAAAAGCAGCGGCGAGCTGCGCACCGTTTGCAGCGCCATTGCGGGCGGGCATTGCGTTCGGTCACGCACCGACGACCTCCGTCCGTTCTCGTAAGCGTCCAACGAGCTCGCCTTGTTCGAAGGCCGTTTTCGCCCGCGCGGACAAGGCAGGTTGATTCCTTTTTCAGCGCAGCCCCGTTTGCTCGGATACTGTTGGAATTTGTTTTTATGTGGTACTTGTCCCCTATGCCTTCTTTCTTCTTATTATCTTCTTTTTCGCATTGTGTACTTATACGTACGGATGGCCAATGAGAAGGTGCCACGTACGTAACAAAGATGCAAGTGGAAACTTCGTTGCTCTACGAGTGCATATCTGATGACAGTTGTGGAACGAGCGTCTGTGGATGCCGAGCCTTGATGGTCGCTCCTTCGAAGGCGCTGCCCTTTCATCGGCGCTCCGTGCGTCTCGCATTTTCAGCGCGTCGCTGACAGCCTGTGCGATACACGTCGTTCGTGTCCGCGTTGTTCGTGGCGCGCGTGGTTTCGAGCCTCATGGTTCCTCTGAACATTTTTAACTGTTTTAGTTTGTTTAGTGTTAATTATGTACACGTTACAAAGTGCTAGCTTTAATCGCGCTGTCATGTACAACGCCTCCTGGGTCCTGTCAAGCTGCTTACGGCAGCTTTTAACCCGGGAGGACGTTTCTAGTGTATACTAGAACTATAGAAGAATGGTGTCGTAGTTTACGGTGAGCTGCATCAGGTTCGTAATCAGCGACAGAAAGAAAGAAAGAAAGAAAGAAAGAAAGAAAGAAAGAAAGAAAGAAAGAAAGAAAGAAAGAAAGAAAGAAAGAAAGAAAGAAAGAAAGAAAGAAAGAAAGAAAGAAAGAAAGAAAGAAAGAAAGAAAGTGAAAGCCTGATCAAGGACAGTTACTGCGTCGTTTCTGCGTCTTCGCGCTGTCGTTTAATGACAGCCATGGTCATGATGCCAGTTTTTCCAGTTAATTATTGCAAACGTTTGTGCAGTACAGCTTCCTTGGCAGCAAACAAACAAACAAACAAACAAACAAAAGCATGAAGAGGAGTTATTCCGGACATTGCCCCCAACAACGTCTGAGATAGTAAAATTGCAGCAGAAAAGTAGAGTCCGTATAGGGCGAATGTTCGTTTGCTGCTCACGCATGTTGCTATTCTCTTTACTTCTATACATTTTTCTTCTTTTGCCCATGAATTAACGCAGCCACTCAAGTACCGTAACATTTACGGTACCAAACAGTAACAGCTGCTTCAAAATTCCTACTTTGGGGCTCTGTACATGAAGAGGGCGTATTTGCGACTCCATCAAGCCTCATGGTGCCGCAATTGTGTTGCAAAGTATAAAATGGCGGAAGGCCATCATCGATAACTGTGCATAACGTTGCGACAGCTCGCTGTCACTTTTGCCCCGGAAAGAAGACAACGTGCTTACACTGTCCGCTATACATTGCAAAACTTGCAAGCCAGCGATTGCACGACAGGTTATAAACGATGCAGTCTTAAAGAAAAGAAAAGACATAATACTGGGAAGACAGTTTACGATGACAGACGGCAGTGAAAGGTCACGCTTGCCCAACTGCGCACGTGTCCCGCCTCGGCTGAAGTAGAGTGTAGCTGAAGTATTTCGTGTCTCTTCGCTCACTTTGGATGACGACCATCGGTTGCGTGCGGTCCTTTCGGATTGCGCTTCGACGAGTCTCTCTTGGTTAAAGGAGCGTGCGGAGAAACTGACGGAATCATCGGCAGCTGCAAAACGTGCGCGTTTCGTTGACGAGAAAAGCGTATACTCCCACTGCGTGTGCCGCGAGTTTCGAAGATACTATTGCACGTATAGTGGTGGCGTAAGACCGTCATTCGCCGTAGCGCTGCGCTACGTTGCGTTACGTTGCGTTTGCAGTTGTCCTGGCATTGGTGGAGAGGAGGAAAGCACGCGACGAGCACGGGCGACGGCTGAGCCGTGCTCCCTCAAGGGCTGCTGAAGATAGCGTCAACCTTTCCCTTTCCCTCAAGAACCACTTATCATCGGCTGTTGGATCCGTTCGCCGTTTCGCTTACCAACGCGCCAAGACGTGACGAAGTCTTTAACCTTGAAGCAGTGGTTGAGGCGCAGCACTTCAGGAGTCGCGAGAACAGGATTTATTGGATGTGGAAGGCGCAGATAAAGTGAACTAATATGTTTTATTATGGTAACTCGTTTCGAATTTTTCACCCGACACGGCGACGCAGTGGCAATGGCATTCTGCTGCTAAACACGAGGTCCACCACAACGGCCACGTTTTGGTGGGGCGTATGCGAAAATGCTCATGCGTTCAGATTTAGGTGCACGTTAAAGAAGCCCAGGCGGTTAAAATTAATCAGAAGTCCTCCACTAAAGCGTCTCTCAGGCCCAGAGTTAATTGCTTAGGAAAGTTAAACCCCATACACTAAAAAAGAAAGAACAGAAAAAGAAAAAAGACAAAAAAAGGCATAGTCAACCGCTGTATCCTTCAAGAATCAACTCTTAAAGGAGTAGCTCTATACTAAGGTATGACGTCACGCTTGCAAAGGGGGACGTCATTTACGAGCTTTCATTTTAAACTTGTATTCCTCAAGCGGATTGACTGAGTATTTTCATTTACTTCGACCTCGGCGCTGAAGAAGCCGCGTAGAAATACAGCATTAATCTGCGCTGTCATAGTTTAGAGCCAGGAGGCGTTTAGCGCGGAGCCAGTTGCCAGGATTGACCGTGTAACAGGCTGTGTCCTAAACGTCTCTGTTCTAAACGCCGCTGTGACAGTGCCGAGTAATGCTGCGTTTCTGAGTGGCTTCTTCCCAGTCGTGACCCGCCGCAGTGACTTAGCGGCTATGGTGTTTACTTTTAGGAACGAGAGGTACGTACAATATTTCCCTCTCGCTGGCGCGTTCCTGCGCTGAACCGGTATTCCGCAATTTGCATTTCCGGACTATACACCCACGTGCCGGCCAGTGGCAATGGTTCTTGCAGTTTCATTCATGCCAGGCCCTCGGGCTTATTCCTCCTTCCCTCCGGCCCAAAGGTGTTACTTGGCACGCGATTCATTAAACGGAAGGAAACAAAAGCACAGCTGCTTCAACCATAACGCAAAAAAAAGTAATATAGAAAACTCGGGCGCGGTTACACCTGCGGACATAATGTAAAACTCTTTTCCCTTCCGCCTATGCACCGTGTGATTAAACAGGGCTATGCAGATTTGCTTGCTTGATGGTGGGCGCATGTATATAAGCTTGCGCAGGGAGAGACCCTTTGCTGGCCAGTCGCGCATCGAGGTAATCGGAGATGTCGCAATCGCGACGTTATGCTGTCGCTAGAAGACATGGTGCCAGTGATGCATCGAAGCGTGAGCGAGCTAGTGTCCGTTATACGCGAAGAACCGGAACAACCCGGCGTAACGCGAGGCAGCTGCTTATTTCCGAGTACGGGTATTACTGATTGCTCGCGCGCTGAGAGGAGAACAAGGCGGTTTTGGTTTTCGATGTTCGTTCGCACGTGATGGTCACGTCATTCGAGAAGCACGGTTTATCCCGCTTGCGCGCACAGAACGGCGGAACATTCAACCTCGTTGCGCGAGAGACTAAGCGATGCGCTTCGCTGCGTTCGTTACAAATGAATGGTAATCGGAGCACGTTAATCATTTAACTCACTGAACCCGGCTCGGAGATACAGTGGTAGGGTTTTAGCGAGCCAACAGTCCTGCGTGCCACTTATCGGTAAAAGTCGGAAAATCTGGCTTTAGGCTTTCCACGAAGCGTCACCGTCGTCGTATTCGCCGTCGTTATCATTGTCGTCATCAGCGTCCTCGGTGCCAAGTGTCCACGCATAGGAGGCTTGCTAATCCGTAGGAAATACCCGTGGAAAAATGAGTTCCCTTTGAATTCCTGTGACTCATCAATAATTTTTTTTTCTTGTGATACGTTTTGTTTACCGAAGCCGGTCTTGCGTGTTCGATTTCATTTAGCTTACCTGGAAAATAATGACCAACAATAGTGACCCAGTAAGCAGTAGTGGCCCAGTAAGTTTTTCGCAACTTCTGAAACCGGGAGATTCTTCAGGCGCACACAACTTCTCAGCGAAAATTGCCCGATTTGCGAAGTACGCGCGCTTCCTCCTGAATTAGAGTCCCCAATTCGTTGCATATAGGTTCCCACAGCTTCCCAATCAGAGCGTTCGATGTCTAAGGCGCACGCGCTATACTTGTCAGCGAGAGTGGCCAATTTACGAGGCGCGTTCGGCGCACTCGCGCACATCGTTTTCGCATCGCATACAAGAACGCGATTGTACTGCTGCACCGCGGTGCGAACGGGTTCACAAACCACTCCCATAACGAGGCGCCCGCTCCCATCCCTGAGAGAGCGACACAGCGCTTCAATAAATGCAATACGCAACAGGGGATGCCACGTTGTAGCAGCGGAAGAGAGCGAAAGAACTTGCCCGTTGGCCGCACACAACAAGCCTCCGGCGAAATGGAAGGCGTGTGGGCGGGCGAGGCGGGGACGAGGTGCGGGCCACGTCGCTTGCTACCGCGCTCCAGATGCTGTCGCCAAAACATCGATGCACCCCCTCACCTGACCCGGCCCCCTTTGACAGTCTTCAGATTCGACGACCGTAGCCAGAGAGAAACAGGATAGGAAAAGAGAGAGAGAGAGAGAGAGACCAAGAAAGCACGCAAGAGGGATGGCAAAATGATGAAGCACGTGCCGTATTTACTCGTATTTAACTATTCATCTCTGTACGTATTTCTTGTTCCTTATGAGCGAGGTGGCCTCCCGCGATTAGGTTGAAAGCAAACGAAGAAATCACTAAAAAATGCAATCGCGAGAAAGTGTTCGGAGACGGTATATGCTGCGAAAAGAATGAAGATATTTTTTTTAATATATCGAATTCTATAGAACTTAGTCCTATATCACGTGGTATACGATTTATGCGGGTGTTTTGGGCCCTTTGGCCAGAGCAGTCCATATTTCAATTACAAGATCCATGACTGTACCTGATGAAAAAAAAAAGAAAACATTTTCGTTGCTTCCGTGCTATATGCAAACTTTTGCTCGCGATGGCTTGTGCAAGGAATATCATTTTATTGTGCAAATGCGCGAAGTAATCTATCTGATCCAGAATAGTTCCTAACCAAAGAAAAGTTTGATTAGGCAAGCAACATTAGTACTCACGACGACCCCACTCATCCGTAAATACGTACTTGCTCAGTCTTGTCACTCAACGTGAAGTTCCCCGTGCCAGCGAGGTAGAGGGCTTACATAAAGTTGTCGCCTGTCCTGCTGTTAAAACATGTTCTTTCGGACGGCACATCGGCAAGACCGTTTAAGACAGAAATTTGAACGCAAAGAATTTTTAAAATTTATTTAGATGCAGAAGCATGCGAAGGTAGGCTACGTCAGAGCCGGCTATCCTGAAATATCAATTTCGTCACTAAAGGAAAAACAAAAAAAAAGGAAAAGAAATCGTCACTTTCCTTGCGTGACCTAATGGTTGGGACACAAGGAAAGCACTGCAGTTTTTATTTCGGGCTCTTTCTTTTTAGTTATTTTAATTGAAATGTAGGACATGTTGGTGTCCAAATAAGGTGCCGGCGACTCTTTGGTTCTTGAACATGTGGCACAGTTACATATATAGTTCTGTGACTTTTCTTACACACTTCCGCAAAAGAAAGAGCAGTTAATGCACATGCAACGACCTTATGCACATAACACTCAAAACAACACCATAACATTACAAACAAACTCTCATCACAACAATGCGAACAACTACAATCCTGTGACGAAAAAAAAAAAAAAGGGGGGGGGGGGGGGGGGGAGGAGCCGGAGATAAATTATTCTCGAGAAAACACGGCATATACTTCTCTGGAAGAGACTCGGGAGCCAGGCAGCCCGTATACGATCGTCGTGTACCATCACCGCGTGTATACTACCCTCTCGCCCTTCCTTTCTTGTGCTGCCGATGCCGCCCTAATTGCGCGCGTCGTGTGCGCGTCGCTAAGCGCAGGCGGAACCGCCGCCAGCGCTGAGCGCCCTGTGCGGGCCCATTTCCCACGGACCCGGCCCGGCGCGGCCTGCCTCACCCAAGAGAGCAAAGCGCGCTCTCCGTAGCGCGTTATTGTTGTTCCGCGAATGCCGAGTTCGGGGTCTTTGTAGCACCACCGCAGGTGCGCGAGCTACTGGGGCACCCGTTGCTCCAGGGGGGACTGCCGGGTGCCGCTGGCGATGCTGCGCGCTAGAGCTGCGGCCGTGTCAACACGAACCAGGGAAAGGGTTTACGGGACGCCAGTGACAAAACGGCCATTCTCTCGGACATGCGGAAACACCTTCTACACGTTGTTGTAGCGCAGGCGGAATGACAGACACACGGCAAGGTATGCATTAGTAGCTCAGAAGCAGACGGACGGCGAAAGAAACAGACGGGACACAGCGTGCGACAGAGACGGGACACCGCGCTGTGGCCCGTCTGTTTCTTTCGCCGTCCCTCTGCTTCTGAGCTACTGTGTAAATAGTGCCATACCAACTAATAGCCCTGTGTCCCGTCTGTTTCTTTCGCCATCCGTCTGCTTCTGAGCTACTGTGTAAATAGTTCCATACCAACTAGACCACCAGTCTGCATGTCATTTTGAATTACATCAGGCAACGCACAACGCTAACTTCCATTCCGTACGTGGTTGTTGAAAGTAAGCTCTGTGTGTTGTCTAATTGGCCTGTATGTGCGTCTGTCATTCTGCCTGCGCTACACCAAAGCAGAACATGTCATACCAACAAGCCAATATAGCTACTCCCATGCGGAACACTGGGTGTAACGTGCTTTGTCGACGGGCGTGTATGTACAGACGCGCGCGATGTGAGCTTAATCACTGTTGGCCTAAAAGAGACACGGAATAAAGTGTCTCCACGCAAAATGGCTGAAATGGTTCGCTTCACCAATCATCATTGTACATGAATGTCAATTTAACGCTATAAAGCATCCGGCGACATATTGTGTTTGTTGCCGCCATTACAATCCACATAATATCAATCAGTTTCCAAGCAACTTATTTTTCGAGGATGTGTAAAATAAGCATCGCTTTAGTTCGTCCGTTGCTTTCACCGCAACGTGCAGTGTTGATTCTTCTTTCCCCAGGAGACCAATTCTACGCCTTAAAGCATATATTTTCCCAATTTAGTTGACGAGAACTTGATCAGCTACACATGCCTTCAGTATAGAAGGCGCAATTCCGTCTCTTAAGCTGAATTACCTGGCGAGGTGTGTACATTTGCATATGTGCTCCGGCTGCACAGTTCACTCACATTCGCGTAGTCGCCCTTACAGATTATCACGCTGCGGCCTGTTGTTCCGAAGTAATTGCTCCAGTTGTATTAATAACACGACGCGAGACACCCCCCGAGATCGTGAGAAAGATACCTGCGCAGTCTCAACGCCGCGAATGCGATCACTGCTATAATACACGGTCACGAGTTTAAATCTAGGCCCCCTGACACGGACGCTCGCAACAACCCTAATTACCCACAGCCGCGTGAGCCTTCCTTATCTCCTCACACGACGCTAATCGACAATAGTGTTTGTAAGAGACGGCTTCTTCTCTAACGGGTCATTCGGTATAGACACTTTCCCGGGGAGGGAAGTCGTGAGAGACTGCGATCAGGCGCGGCGCGTTTCCTTTCCGTTATGAGCATTTTTGCACGTGCTCCCAATTACCGGCAGTTTTCGAATACTCCTCCTCAGTACACGTCGTATAGTCGTCACGAAGACGTCCGGAGGCCGTAATCGTTAGTGTCCCTAACGAGGCACTGTTCTCGCGTTCTCGCAGGCAAACGAGGAAGTGCTGCACACCTCGAGCGTCCGACAAGCAATAGCGAGAGCGTCTTCCGAGGCCAGTGTCCCGCAGTTCTTTCGATGGCCATGACAGAGAAACAAACAAACAAACAAACAAGCAAAAAAGAAGAAAAAGAAAATTTCTAGATGTGACATCCAAGGCAACATTATTTTTTTTTTTCGTTTTGTTTGTGCTGCCGCCCGATTCAAGGCCTGTCCCCGGTATTGGGTTGCGTCATATCACGTAGGGCCAACCAACTAACCGACCGACATGTTGTAGTGTTAAATGGGGTCCAACTAGAAAGCTTGAAAGCAATACGCCTCCGGTTACTCTATTACACTTACAGAGAGAATGTAAGTTTGCTTAAAGAAATAAACAATCAAAATGAAAATACATTTTCGCACGTGTAAATACTAACACATACCAAGAGGAAATATTTTAAAAATACCAAGCAACTACCAAGACAGTAATTTACATCTCTGCTGGACTGAGTCTGTGAGGTTTAGAATCCAGACTGATATTTCACTGTATCTGTGCGAAGAACTGCAGGCAATTGTATACAGCGCTAAATATACAAGGACCGCATACGAGCAGACACCACCAGCGCTGATTATAGCAACTGAAGTTTTAGTGCGTGAACGGCTCGATAAATGTACCGTGCATCCACATAAGCAGTGCATCGTACGATCATGCAGCTCCATGAGTCCAAGTGTGAACCAAGATTTGATCAGGCTAAGCAGCAATTCTCTCTTTCCGACCTTTATAACAGCCAACAAAAGCTCGCATTTGATGGCGTCCTTCCAACGTGTGTCAAATTCGTCCAGTCGAAGGCGACCGAACGCTGTAATCAACCGCGAACGAAAGTGACAAACACAAGTTGGAGATGTACTCGAGCCTATATATCTTCATTCTTTCTGCTGCTGATGAATGACTACAGTTGCTCCAACATTTAATATCTTGACGTCTCTGCATAAGTTGGAGAGGTCATTGTGATGTCCGGAAGCTAAAATTGTCGGCATAATAGCGTGCGCGTGCCTGCGAAGTCCGCCCCTCCTCATACAAACACAGGAAGGTGTAATAATCTGATTGCTTTTATTAATTTACTTTTTTAACGACTTTGTTTATATCCTTAATGGTTACTTACATGACGAAATATATCACTACATGCCGCAAGATGCCTCAAGACCTCAATAATGTTCGTACTCACTCACTCACTGGAATAATACTGATGTACCTTGTGGCGAAAGTATTGCCCTACAAGAATAATGATAACGACATTAGCTCTAGCTCACGCAACTTACGGCGTTTGCAATCTGTTAGCGTACGTCATCGATATTGTTTGACATCTGACTGATATTTTTGTACCGTTTCTTAAGCGTTTGACGCAGCCCATACGACACGCCCTAACCCCGTTTATAACTCGAAACCTCGTTTCAAATCGCCGCATTCGGAGGCAGTCATGCGACTTTCAATGGGAAATGCTTGGCCCTTTGCTCTAATATCATTTTCACCGGCCTCGAAGCCGAAATTTGTTTCAAACAAAACAAAAGCAAAAAGTAGAGCACAGTTGCGTGATGATCTAGAGATTACGAAGTCAGTAATGCCCGGCGGCGCGAGCAGCTGTCACGACAGTGCTGTCATTACGCGGGTATATACGGTGCAGCTTTCCTGGCTCCGTTCAGGGAATGCATCGCGCACACGGCGACGGTATCTTCGTTGCGGGCGGACGGCTATAGCGCGGCCTCGTCCACAGCGAAAGGCATCACCACGACCACCACTACCACGGAAGACGGTCGAGATGATGGAGTCATTTTCACGCTCGCCCTCCCCTCCCCCCCTCCTCCCCTCTCCCTACCTCCTTTCCGTCCGACGTGATGCATTGGCAGTGGTACGGAGCGGTGCAGCTCCACCCACGCACGAACACCGGAAATGAGAGAGCTTCGCGTCCGCGTTCGGCTGCCGGCGTTGCATATAAGTGCGCTCAGTGCGGTAGTGTGTATGCCTGTTGTGTGTGCGTGCTTGTGTGATGCGTGCGGAAGCATAGCGTGCGAGTTTGCAAGGGTGCTTGCGTCTGTGTGTGCGCGTGCTAAATGAGACCGCGAACCATTGTTCGCGCGCGCGCGTTACTGACAAGGATGTGGGGCTCGCCAGGTTTTTGGGAGGCTCCTTAGGCCGGGGAGGGGCGCGCGGGCCACCCTTCCGTCTGAATCGGGTTTCGAGGTGCACGGTGCGGATACAGGGCGCTACCTAACCCGATTGAGCCGATCCCCGAGCAGCGGCAAGGGAGTGAGCGTTCTATGTTGCGAATGTGCGCGGTGTTGTGCCGTGTTGGCGCGGGTCGTTGACTGCAGTCACGAATGACGGAAGAAGTTGGGACGCAGGTTATAACTTCGTTCCATGCCGTATCAGTTAGGGGCACCGCGCGAAAACGAGACGTTTAGGCTATAGCCGAGAATGCCGCGTACGCTACTTTGGCGCGACGCAGCGAAGAGAGTAAATTACCATCACGTGAGCTGTATCACAACTTGAGTGCCCTCGGGGCAGCCGTCAAAAAATTCTTTGGCTACAGAATACCACCCGCACAACACTCTTCAATTCATATACAACGTAAGCCTAAGAGGCGTGCGCATTTCAACCTCCCCGCGCTCTGTCCAATGTGTCGTCTTCAATATTTCGTCAATGTTGAGCGAATAGGGCAAGATGGAGTGCATTGAGAGTTAGTTACAGATCAGCTGAGGAGGGCTGAGACGTGCATGCCCACTTTACGCTGGTCCACTGCAAGTGTTGTGGCTGATGTGTCGGTCTAGAATTGTGAATGTTGCCACCAAAAACTAGGTGCGTTATTATTGCGTAGAGATAGAGATAGCATGTCGCAAACGCGATGCTTTATACGATACGTTTATAAATGCGTTTTACGAACTCTTTACGGCAGCTATAGTATAAGCCAAACACCTCTTTCCCCTCCCAAAGTGTAGCGTAACCAACCGGGCACGTCCTTGGTTAACCTGCCTACCTTTCCCTCTTGTTTCTCTCTCTCTGATCTGTCATTTTATGTCCTTTGTAGGAAGCAAGTCTCCTTTCCTTTTCCTTCGCGCTTCTCCCTCCCCTACTGTAGGGTAGCAAACCGGGTACCCCCCCTCCCCACTCTACCCCACACTCACATTCGCCCTTCCTTTCTCTCTCTCTCTCTCTTCGTGTGGTCGCAAGCCAGTAGCTACGGCATTTTTTTTTTTTGCGTAGTCGCAAAAGTCGGCTACGTCAAAGTGATTTTTACACACATTTTTATGACGCGGCTCAGCGCATGAAAATCATTACAAGCTCCAAGTGTTCAGGTGCATGTGGAGATGCTCGAATACTAAACGCTGTGTCCTGGCTTAATGATGAACGATTTGCAGACCCATTTTTTTTTATTCATTCTATCCTCCTTACTAGCTTTTGCCCAGCTCTTACTAGTAGTTGAAGAAACTAGCTGGCTGTACACGTAAAAGCTAGACTACTTTTTTTTTTTCTTTCAAAAGATTTCTGATGATCTAACTGCAGGACGATCCATCCCATCGATCGCCCATTACCCCTCTCTTGCGCCAGCTGACACCATCTGCCTGCAAATTTCCTCATTTGATCAGACCACCGAATTCCCTGGCGTCCTCGATTTTATTTCACTTCCCTTGGCACAATTCTGCAACCCTACCGGTTATCTGCCCTACGCACAACATGACCTGCTCAGCTCTATTTATCACTCTTAATGTCAACCCGAAAATCAGCTACCTTAGTTTGCTCTCATCGACATCCCCGTCTTTTTCGTTCCACCGCTCGTTGCACGCTCCTTAACTTTTACTCAAATTTATTTGTTAACATCCAACTTTCTGCCCCATGTGCTAGTACGGGTAGGATGCACGAATTCTACACTTTTTCGTTCAAAATATAGCGGTAAGCCGTCGGCGATGGGTTGGTAATGCCTGCCGTATGCGCACCAACCCAATTTTATTCTTCTGTAAACTTTCTTTTCATTATCAGGGTCTTAAGGAATCTTTAAAAAAAATCACGACTTAAGGTACCTTTGATGTCTTTATAGATGTTTGTTAAGATATTCACTTATTCTTCCTGTACTCCTTGACTACGCAATGTCTCCAGTGGCTGCTCGTATCTCGACTGAATCAAAGGTCTTTTCGTAATCTATGAAAGCCATATAAATAGGTTGGTTGTACTCCGCCGACATGTACACAACAGGCTAGACTCAAGTGCGGAGATATAAACGCGTGCTTCGATTCATTTGTGTATGGATATCCACTGGTGTTTTTAAAGCCATTCGAACTTTTTGTTCACATTACTTTGACCCAAGACAGAAATTCGAGATCGCAGGTAGGAGGAACCTTCGGCCTAGAGTGGACATGCCATACTGATGATGATGATGATGGTTTGGTTGCAACAATTTGAAGCAATTTCGCCACCTCGGACAGCCGCGTACGCTGTAAGTAATCACCGGCGTAAAACGTTATACTGTCCCGATCTCGGTCACACAAACGAAAACGCTCCGCTCTAACCTGCAGATATGTTCGGCATGCAACAGCGCTATAACGCGAAAGCGTTTGCGGCAGGAGCCGAAGGGGCGTTCGCTGTGCGCGCAGACGAATGGGCCGTGCACGGCATCTTTTGCCGGTGGTCGGTGCGATGCCTGCGATAGATATGTGTTCTATGCATCTGCATGCAGAACGAGAAAGGTCGAATCAGAGCACGAGCAGGAGCTTGCGGTCTTTGTATTCCTAGCAGTTCGCTGCACTATCAGTGGTAAATGAAAGAAAGAAAGAAAGAAAGAAAGAAAGAAAGAAAGAAAGAAAGAAAGAAAGAAAGAAAGAAAGAAAGAAAGAAAGAAAGAAAGAAAGAAAGAAAGAAAGAAAGAAAGAAAGAAAGGCTGCTTGACGCATTGAGTGCACGCGCGGATATTGTGTGCGCATTCTCGCAAGAAATTTGCATATTGTGCTCAATGCAACTTCGAGGAATGCCTGAGACACGGCGGCGTAAACGCAATATTTTAACCAGCTGACAGTTCCCTGCGGTTAAGTAGTTTCTTAAGTTCGTATTTCAGGTCATCAGAGACACCTCGAAGGATTAAAAAAAAAAACATATTGGATTTTCCAGTGGGCAGGCATTAGCACTAACTTCTCGAACTTTCTCGAAACTGGTTGAAACTGCAGCGCAATACAAGAAAATGGACGGTGAATTTCTGTGTATAGCTGCCCGCAATAATGAAGCCAGCCACAATGTGTTTCGTTTTTTATAACGAATTTGGTGGGAGAATATAGCCCTAAAACCCTTCTGGTTTTATCAAATCCACAGTGGTTACCTAGTAATGACAAGGTAGGAAGCATTGACAGCTTTGCATGGTCATGCTTGATGAACAGCAGCGCTAGCTAGACGAGGACGCAAGAACTTCCACCAACTCGCTAAGTTTCCCTACTACTGCTACGTACTCAGTTGAGGATGAAGACGAAGATATAGATCATCTTCTATTCCGCTGGAAAAAATATATATTTAATACTCAGCGGGAGATGCGTTCCGCGAAGATAAAGGCTGCTGATAAGAGGCCAGCATCGTTTGATATAAAATCTTGAGTGTGTGACCATCAGTAAAATTGCAACAACTATGGTTTCTAAATATTATTGTTGTACCTTTAATCTCGGTAAAACGTAATTGTAATTATGAATTTACTTTTTTTCTTCCGTAATCGCGCATGTTCTTGTTTCCGTCTTTGTTTCCATTTTCACGTTTGTGAATCACGCTCTTGCGTTGTGTTGTGTTTCGAATGTGGCACTCACGAAAGAACTCATTTGCCTCTGCCCAGGAACAATTTGCGTTTTGTAAACTTTAAAACTGATGTCAGTAACGTTATCTCATCATTTCTAGTAACATTCGCATCTTTTTGTGCACTATTTATTAACTCTGAAAGATTAGCAGCCGCGGCACCACCTATAAGCGTCAACATCTTAAGCACAGCGAATCAAAAATGAACGCAATGCGGAAAACACATTGTGGTATTTCTATCCATGATAGAACGTGTAGGAGCTACTGAACGAGGGCAGTAGAAAGAACACACACACAGCGCTGTGTGTCTGTTTCTTTCTACGTACTCGTTCAATCGGGCTTACGTGCACGTTCTATCATGGATTCTAACCAACTAGACTGCCAACGTGTTCTAACTAAGGTATTTCTATTTTTAATCACGGAGAGCCAGCACTATAATATCTAGGCATGCAGCTAATCAGAGCAATTCTTTTTCTCAGTGTACGTTATAGTTCATAAGTCTGGTTGATTCATAAGTTAAAACATTTGTCTTTTTTCTTAGCATCGCCTACATTATAAAGAAGCATTATAGCATTCTTCGCATTCATAATTGAGGTGTGTTTTAATGGAACAGTGGCCGATGTCATTTGTAATATGTTTAGTGTAAAGCTAAAAATTCCTGCCATACGCAAATGCGTGACGCGTGTGAAAAGCTTTATGCATTGTGGCAAATCTCCTTCGAAAATAAAAAGGGAAGTAAATCCTGTAACGAAATGCAGCACATCTTGCGATCGTAGTGCATTTGCTTGCACGTATTATCCACGGTTGGCTCTTTTCATTGACTCCGCCATCTGTCCTTCCCCTTTTGCCAGCGGAAGGTTACTTTACATTCTAGAATAAAGTAACCCATGTGGATGTTAGAGAGTTTGTGGTATTCGTGATTGAGACGAGCTGCTTGTTTTAGCCGTTCGCACAGGCAGTAGTCTTCTCCTCTCACTGGTGCTTCATTGATTGATGACCGACCTACATTTATACTCTTGGAAGCGCGCACAAAACCGCCAAGGGAGATACCCCAGGACGATTGCAGACCGGTGGCCTTGGCGACAGGATTTAACAACCGTCGCCGATCAAATCGTATACAGCATCCGCCTTTAAGCGTCGTAAGATTTGTGGCTTTCGATTGTCCCTACAACGTTGCTGAAGCAAACATCAAGTTTGAAGCTTGATGAACATATCGTAAAAGAGCGCGAGCAATGCGATTTAGTGAACAATGTCAACAGGAAATCGTTTATACTTGAGCTTGCACTAACATAACATCTTCTCTCCCCCCTCCCCCATTGTTTTTCTTTTTCCTTTTTTAATACGAACAGCGCAAACACTGATAACGCACGAACAGCGCAAACACTGAGTAGAACGATCACCTCATAGAGGGTGCCACGCTGTATGCGGTTTCTCTGTCCCTTTCCTGCGTCTGCGCTGTCTTGCCTGTCAACATTGGATTCTATTGGTATCTAGTAACATATGGGATGAAGGTTGAGAAGAAGTTAAGCACCACGCAAAGAGCGATGCAACGAAGAGTGATAGGTGCAGCTAAAAGAGTCAGGAAGTCAGCGGTATGCATTCGAAAGCAATTGGGTGTAGTAGATATTCTGGCGGACATTAGGAGGAATAAATTATTCGAATACTACTAAGAAATCGAATTTGGGAGGAACAGGAATAAAGTTTACTTAGCAAACAAGAAAATATCACTGGCCGGAGTCGTCTTCTCTCTCTTCCAGCTTACGCCAGCGGGGTGGGGGAAGGGGAGGGGGGGGGGGTGCTCTTAGTCCAGCCCTGCTACGGACTGTATAGCGCTCGCCACACCAGTTGTTTCTGGTCTGGTGGGTCCGAACTGGACAGCACTGCCTCCCACTGTTCAGGGGTGGGGTTGGGGATTCGGAGACGTCGGGTGCTTGAGGGCATAGCCCACTCCACATGGAATTTGCGTGGCCATGTAATGCTAGGGTAGATAAACAGTAGTCAATATATGAAGTCACAGAATGAGTACCAAGTGAAAGGAAGCGCAGTCAAGGACGGCAGAGAATCAGGTGGTGGGACGGAATTAGGAGAGATAGAGAAAAAAAAAGAATAAATGAAAGGCAGTGAGGTTAACCAGGACTGAGCCTGCATGGTTGGCTGCCCTGCACTGGAGGAAGGGAAAATGGGAGGGAAAGATTAAGAAATTATCTGGCTTAACATGGGGTCAGCTAGCGCAAGACTGGGGTTATTTGAGATAGCTGGGAGAGGCCTTCGTCCTGCAGTGGACATGATGATGATCGATAATGATGATGATTATGGTGTGTGTGTGTGTGTGTGTGTGTGTGTGTGTGTGTGTGTGTGTGTGTGTGTGTGTGTGTGTGTGTGTGTGTGTGTGTGTGTGTGTGTGTGTGTGTGTGTGTGTGTGTGTGTGTGTGTGTGTGTGTGTACAATCTCGGAGTCTTCGTAATGCAATCCGCTGCACAAATAACACAACTCACTGATAGGCACACACGAGATCAAGTGCAGACTATATCAGTTGAATTTATCCAACGCCCTATCGCAGGCGGTGTAGTGGAGGGCTCCGGAATTATTCTGGCGAGCTTCTTCATCTGACGAAGCCCTGTCGATGACAAGTACCTTTGTCTAAATGTTGGGTTCGGAGTCATCCCTTGTTCGACCGTCGTTGATCCCTTCGTTATCCACCTTCCCACGTACTTGCCTTTTTTTTTTTTCTTAGGTACTTGCAATCGGTAGATCGAGCAATCGGTACGATCAGATGGGCGGGTTTTAATAAAACAAGTAACATTCCGCAATGTGAGGTTCACAAACGTGTAGCTCGTTAACGCTCCCACTCTCCGGCAGGTATATAGGTAACCAGTTCGTCCCGGATCTTGCGTCACCGCCGGCGTGCTCTCGTTTTTTATTTGGACACGTTACGAAACTGCGGCACTTGCCTCCGGGCGTGTCTACACTGCGCTTGCTGGAAGATCACCGAAACTGATTGGGCGTGATTGCTCTCGCCAAACAGCCGTCGTTTCGGTGCATTGCGCTCTACACCGCGAGCAAAAGCTCCGCGGTAAGCAACAGCTGACTACGCGATCGAACCTTGCTGGTGCATTCGGTCGCTCATAGATACGTATGCACCAGCTAGTTAAAGGTGGGCTAATCGACGCACGACAGCATATATAACCCGAGGCACCGGTTGCGGCTTGAGTGGTTAGTTTCGGTTTCGTGCCCTTGCTGGTAGCTGTACACGCAGGGTATAGCACTCCAGGCCATGGGCGACGCTTTCTTGCCCCAAAGCGTGTAAATACGTACCGTGGCACAGTGCTTCAGGCTTTCTCTATCTAGGATTTTTTTTTCTTCTCTTCTTTGCCGTCGACCTACGCCATGTGCGTGCGAGAAACGATCGACTGGCATTGCTCGCGCGAAGGCGTGTCTGTGGTGCGCGCGCGACTTCCTTTTAATTGCGTCTCGCGCTGGCGCGCGCTCGCGCGCGCGGCCTTTCAAGGTTTATTTTTTTTTCTCTTCTTCTTTCCTCCCGTTTTTCGTGATTATACTGGCGGTCAACCGGTGAAAGCCAGACAGGTGAGGCCAGCGCGGCCGCAGAGATAAATGCCGTATGGCCCGTGGGCAGCTCGCGCCGGTGTGTTTTTGATCAGCCGTCTGCACTGCGCATGCTCCTCGGAGAGAGAGCGAGTAAACTGTGTACCATGTGCGTAGACTTTAAATTGTTTACCTCGATTCCGGGGCTAATTATCACAGAACTGTGGAGCTTTCTCCCTCGCGTAACCTGAATACTGATGCCTTGGAGTTATAACGTTCTGATCGGCTTCCGAAGCCTACCGGTTACCTTTTTTCTTTTCCTTCTTTTTTTCTTATGTATGCGATAGGTAAAGAACTATGTTAACTCGTTTGCCTAAATTACGGAGATAATTGTTTAAGTCCTCGTTTGTAGTTGGTGGAACCGCGCAACTAAGTGCCAGCGCATACAAGGTGACGTTACAGGTCTGTTACTGCGACCGTTTGGTTCATAAGTGCGTTTCCGCTGTTTTGGACCACCGTAATTCAGGACTGAATTGATGAAGGCATTGGGTTGATCTGGTGATTAGCAGGAGAATATCTAGGCTTCGCTGTGATTGTTGCCAAGCGCCATCTCTAGAACAAAGAAGAAATAATTGTATAGTAGACAGATGGTGAAGACTGAACCGAGAGAGAAATGCAGTACGTGGTAAAGTTGTGTAACTGTCGCTTACTTGAAGTGAATTTTGCGAAAATCTGTTAGGTGAACGTACACATTCACTAAAGATAACGCCGGATTCTCCTTGAATGTAGCGTGCGCCTGAATTCAAATGGCCAACTCTAATTTCCAAGCTGTCTCTCACATCGTTACGGTCGCCGCGTTTGGAGCCCCTCAGAGCGGTGATGAACGGCATCTTAACCCATTCCTCTTATCTCCGGTGACAAAGTGACAGCTATAAACTGGGCTCCGGTATGGTTCTTGGACCAGGACTCACTTTCAAGTCATTTCCATATAAATAGCGATGATATGTGCGAGCATTGCTTCTTCTAAGCACTAAACTTCTAAAGTAGTAATTAATCATTTTTTTTTTAATCTTGGGACTTTGCATGCCATAACCATTATATGATTGTGAGGCACTCCGTAGTAGGGGACTCCGGGTTAATTTTGACCCTTTGGGGTTCTTTAACGGACACCCAATGCACAGTACATGGGCGTTTTTGTATTTTGCCCCCATCGACATGCGACCACCGCGACCAGCAGCGCAACGCCAATGCAACCACGCCACAACTGATTGATTAAGAAGTCGCACAGCTAAATAACAAAAAAAAAAGAACACTTTAAGTCAAAGCAGTGTATACGTGTCGTTGGACATTATACGTGTGTAAGACGGTTCTAAGATGGTTTATCTCCTAGCAATAAGCCATCTCGGAAAATGCAGTAACCGCTAATGCAGTAAACTTAATCTCCACATCCGTCGTATTTTTTTTCTTTTTGTGCAACGGAATTGTTGTTCGAAAATTATATATATGTATATATATATATATATATATATATATATATATATATATATATTTCTCCCTCTCTCTCTCTTTCTCTTGTACGGCTGTGTGTACAACAAATCGTTGTCGTTCCCTGCTTCAAATTTCCTCATCTATTGGTGATACAGCACGAAGCCATACGTTGAATCAGCACACTGCTTCCGGGAGCGCGATATACTATAGAGCTATCTATCTAGTATAGCACCTTGGTGTGGATGCCAGTAGCACCTCTCATCTATCCCATCTATGGACCTCTCGTTATGAGCAATGATAAGGGCTCGACGCTGCTGCATGTGTATTGCAGGTTTCGTTATTGCCTGAAAGGATTATACCACCACTGCGCTGTTGAAAACCGTTTCGAATCGTCCGAGGCCTCCGCAGACTTGCCGGCACAGCATGTCCCGCGCCGATACGCCGGCCGCACCTGTCAGTTGCCCGTATACGCATTCGACGTCTTCACTACAACCGCCGTAGCCTCACGTCGAGGCGCACAGTGCGCCATTATCTAGCCCGTGGATCTTGAAATATTGGCCTCACACCCCCCGCTGTGCGCGCGCGCTCGCGCTCAGAGTTAACCCGCAGCAACAACGGTCTTCGATACCACGACAGACGCTTCCGCCGCTCTCGGTGAAGCTCACGCAGAATGGCGTCAAAGGCAGAGTTAAGAGAATGGGGGAGTTGTTAGAAAAAAGTAGAAATCAAGAAAGACCGAAAAGGCAAGAGGGCGATAAAACAACGTGTCAGGCCTGCCGCAGCGGAGGCCACGCGAAATCTAGATAACCGAATTGAATGCGCTCGCGCTTGCGCGACGCTTAGCGATGTTTCGCCAACTATTCATCAATATTTTTCTTCGAGAAAGACGCCTCCCCCCCCTTTTTTTTCTCTCTCTCTCTCTAGACGAATGCACTTAAGGACTCAGTGAAGCGGGGAAACTGGGCTAACCGTTGGCTGGATTTCTTGTGCGCCTACAAGCGAGGCCGCCGCCTCGCATAGACGTTCCGCAGACGCGCCACGTCGGTCCCTGGATCCTGTCTCGAAAGTTCGCGCGTGGCCCTCGTGAAAGAGCATGCGCAGAATCGCGGTTTCACGCTCGCGCTCTGCGTGTAACCACGAGGAGATGCATTTAAGCCTAACCTAGATCTTGCCGCCCACCGGCGGCTAAACAAAACAAAGGATATGCGAGGCCTGCTAGCTGCATTCATTTCGCTCGTGCCCCCCTCCCCTCTTCTATCTTTGTAAAAAACGGTCTAGGTTGAAGGTCTGCCTCTCTGAACATATTAATGAGAGAAGGGTAAGATTAATGGCATCGAGAGTTTTCTTCATGTTGGCAAAAAGAAAAAAAAAAGAGAAAACGCGATACTGTTATTAATGAGAAATAATTATATGCCCCATTAGGCGAAAGTCCAGCGTCGTCGTCGTCGGCGGCGTGACCGAGCGATGGTACCAAAAATGGCTGATGGAGCAAAGAGCAAAACACGTCAGAAATGGTCGGATTGACGTTTAATTTCTAAGGGTGGTTCCTGTAAGCAGAGTAAGTTAATGGCTTTGAAAGGCAAATTTGGTACATTTAGACCTGCGGGGAAGCGAACCCGGGTGTCTGGGGTGCAAGACGAGCATGCTTCCCCGACGCTACGGTGGCTCCACGGTTCTGGCTGACTAACGGTGTGCCTAGTGCGTGCGTGATTGCACACGTCACGTCGCAGTCATCTGTCTGACTAAGGGTTTCACCAAAAACTCTATAATGTCTTCGTGTTTCCACACGTAAGCAGTCTCAAGTGTCTGCCGAATTTTTCCCCTCGAACTATGAATTTTAGTCTATTTGGCCGTTAAGGGGTCATGTATCCGAGCAGAATGTTCAGATAAGCAGTTGACGATTGCAGGGATTGTGCGTTCATGTAATGACAGCCGCGCGTTATCATAACCTCATTCCCACCTGTAGCTATAGCATATCAAGCTTACGGCGAGGCTCATCTACGTGGTTTCGATTAAAGTATCCGTCTCTCTCTTGATGGTGTTGTATTGTGTATTGAAGCAACGCGGGATTTCATTGTGCGTAAGTGAATATATGGCTGCGGTAAGACGTATGGTATTGGCAAGTTACATCGTGTAGTATTGTATATAGCGCGGTATAAAATGGCACGCCACGCTATGATGTGCCTATCGTGTACGCTACGCCTTCTTAGGCTATGCTATGTTGTGCGGTATGAACTACAACCGCTGAACACGATTTAGATACCCCGTATCCTGCTCATCTTGATCTACAAATCAATTTCGTGTACACAATTGCTTACTTGTTCACTATTCGTTAGCTCCCTTCAAGAGGCTTGCAGTGTTTTTCTTCATCGTTTTACCAAAAGTTATTGGGAGCAATGGGCTAGTGTAAAATATAACATTCAAAATTACCTCTCCTCGTACTGAAGTGATGAAACTGTTGTTATTATGAATGGATATATGGATGATGATTATAGTTGTCGTACTAGTGGAGACAATGATAATGACGCAAATGATTAAATGGTCGAAGTATAACGTGATCAGGATGACTAACAGAAAGGATATACGGATTGCGAGGGGTAAGATGAGTCTAAGTTAGGGTTAAAAAAGTCTGACTCAAGCGCTGTCCGACCGCGCGTAAGGGCTTGACATCGCGTTAGATCGAAATTGAGCTGTATTCGTGAGACCACATTCGCACCATTGCTGCGTAAACTACCGCTCATTATTCGTGAAAAGAGAATCACGCTGGCTTTTGGAGAAGTGACTTTTTTTTTTCCTTGATCCTTCGAAGGCAGTCACGCTCGTTCGTGAGTGCGACCTTGCCGTGCGGCAACCAGCACAGCAGGGCGTTCGGAGATATCTCGACCACGCAAGCACGACCTCGGTCGGTTGTCGTGCGACTGCAGCAGATAGCGAAGGAGGAATAAGGAAAAAACGCAAACAAAATGAAAGCGCAGTCATAAGCATCGCCACGTCGTTAATCAAAGAACTTTCGTGCGGCACAGCTCCCGTACCTCCGCACACAAGATCGAGAAAGGGGCAACAAGTGTCTCAGCATACAAACGCAGTGTCTTTGCGCTCCGTATTACAGTTTCTCTTCTGTATTGGACTGGGCACTCGTTTCTCTGCCGGAGGTGCACGGTCACGTGGCTCATTGGTGACGTATATTCGTGCGCCGCACCCTAGCATTCATTCGCGTGACTGGCTGTAGGATTAGAAGGTCGCGGAGACCAGACGGGGATGGCCCGAGGCCAGTAGCTCTTAAGATGGCACGTGGATTCATTCACAGCTGTATCGCGGATAAAGATACCTTTGTTTGCCATTCAGCGCGTGGCTCTGTTAGTAAGGCAGTAAGGGCTCGGATCGGGATCAATCCCACAAGTTAACACGAGGCGGATCGACACCATTTCAACCACCGACTCAAAGGAGCGCATTGAGTTTTGCAGTTCTTGTTTTGCATGGGCCAATAGTCTACGAAGTTGCACCATAAGCAGGCTATTGTCCACAGAATAGCACTAAATTATGTACAGAAATTGATGGACTATAAGAAGAGGCAATCGGCGGTCTGTAAGGTGTCTGGAGACAGTCTACGCGTACAGACGTCAACGCATCACTACCGTTGCTATAGGCTAGTCTGTGTCCTACTTGCCTTGGTCTAATAAGAAACTCTTTACTCTCCTGTTCTTGCTTCATATTGTTTCACGTCCTATTACGTGATAGATCAACGCGCACACCAGCGCCACATTAGGCAAGCGACATTGTACAGACTCGAGCTCGTATTGTAGTTGGTTATTTTTATTTTATTTTTTATCCCTCGACTCTTACCTGTCGCAGAAGCTCATTGGATGTGACGTTCTGCTACTGAGCACCAGATCGCACATTCGATTTCCGACTGTGGCGGCCGCATTTCGGTGATTGTGGAATTCCAAAATGTCTGTGTGCTGAGCTTTGAGCCCACGTTAAAGAACCACAGGTGGCCGAAATGAACTTGGAAACCCTCACTACGACGTCTCTCATAGCCAAATTTAGGCTTTAATTGCCTACTTTCCAATCCTCTTATCTCTCCATCTTATCTCTCCGTCTATCCGTCTTATCTCCGTCTTATCCGTCTTATATCTCCGTGTCTCCGTCTCGACTCCACGGTAGCGAACCGGATTCTTTCTCACATCTGGTTAGCCATGAAAACGTATGCAAAGTTGTCTTGCATCATTCTAGCAAGACACACCTGAAGAAAATACGACTACACACATGAGATGAAGACACGTCACTAGACCAGAGTCAAGAATCACGGCGGGTCCACCGTCCACTGTCTCGATGACTGGATTAAACCGGTCACCCAGGCTGACGCCCGGCGCACGTTAATTTCGCGATCGAACTCTGCGCGCAAAGCCGGGTTGAAAAGTCTCACTCGGTCCTTATTACCCCCTCCCGTTCCAACTTTTTCTCTCGCCCACAGGCAAGCGTTTATTGGTTAGTCATCCTGGCTTTTCTCTTACTGCCACTCAGGCTCTAATTTGTCGGACACAAAATCGTAAGACGCTAATGAAAGCTTTCCCGTTTCTTCATAACTCTCATCGCACACACGTTCCTTCGGTGCTTAAGCTTCCACGATACCTTGGAAAGAAACGCGCGATCTACGAAACACACCATCTGGGTTTCGATTTCCATTGGCTACAAATGAGCGATTTAATACTCGTTCGCTTGGCGTGGGCGCCATCTAGCTTGCGCATTCGCCATCTCGGTACCGTTGTCTTATGCAGGCGCCAAGTATATATAAAGCACCGTACATGTCTGTCGCCAGAGTTAAATTCAGACCTTTCGAACAATGGGCCATTGCGAAGCGCGCTTGGCGGGCAGCCGTATACTATATTCACTAATGCCCGCGGCATTGGCGTGTGGGCGCAGACTTCCGGTGTCATTGTCTCGCAAAGCCCGTCTTTGGCGACGCAGTGGCGCGGACGTGTTTCCCGCCGTCGCTCGATTAAGATCGTGAGGTGCATTTTCGTTCGCTTTAACCTTTGCTTCCGACGCAGAGACGAAGTCGAGAAGCTGGAGGGCATTTTTCGAAGAGGTTACGCGGTTGATACCATGCTCAGGCCTCAAGTGCAGCCATATAAACAGCGACCAGGTGTCAACAAATGTCATCTTGCATCCTGGGCTACTTGGCGAGACGGCTCTTCTGAATCGATCCTTCTTCAAAATGTGGGTCCGTCGCGTTAGTTCTCATATTTGTTCGTCGAATATACGCGCTCCTTTTGAAAGCTGACGCGAGACAGTGTGGTTGATATGTGGTTCACGCATGCCGTTTCAGTCTGTAATCTTCGATTGAAGTTTGAACTGTTACTATCAATGCAGCCGGGTGGCGCTTATTTTATACCTTCTAGACGGCGGCACGTTAACACATGTGAATCTAGTTAACAGTCGTCGTAGTGCTCTGAAGCGTCCGCAAGAGTTTGATCCTGCCACAAGTGTTATATATAAATAAACTGCGCGCAGGAGCTTCAGCTTAAATTCGGGCTTTCGATTTTTGCGAGCTTTGTGGACGAGGTAGGATGGAATATAATTACGGAGACAAAGTTGCAGTTGTATGATACTCGTGTCCGATTAGCTTCGCGAATACGCATCACGTGACTTTTGTCTTCGAAGGCGCCTTTCTTGTCTGGTTTACTTAGCCTCTCCTCTTTACTAAGTCGGGACGAGAAGCTTCAGAAAGAGGAACTTGGATTCTGATTTGACGTGCAGTTGTCCTAAAACACTACGATGTGAGCATGTCATCATTTGTTTGGAAAACCGGGCTCCCTACACAAGAAGTCTCTAACAAAGTTAAACTTTAAGAGAAACTTGTTGCCATGGTGCGTTTGCCATTCCAACTGCACAAATGGCCCGTGTAACGGAATGCGATATCTACCAACTGTCTTTCACAAACTGCCGTAAGGCTTGATACGATGAGGTAAGGATACAAAAGATATTCGTTTGCACTAAACGACTGTTCCAATTTACAACACGCCAACTAACTTCAAACCAGGGGACCAACTGGTGTGGAACTAACAGTGGACGTTCTCACGACGCATAGAAACGCAGTTAAGTACAATTTACACATTTTTTTTCTCCGAGCAAAATTAAATCAGGTCGTAAGAGGTTTTAAAAAAAACGACAAAAGAGAAAAACCACTAACTAGGCAAAGTATAGCTGCAGGCGTTGCCTGTCGAAGAGCTAAAATGTCTGTCCTTCAATTAGCGTTAACCAAGTCTCCTAGCTGGGCAGCCCACAGGAAACAAAGCGTGACCGAGCTTTATAAGTTCCGATGACCGCCGCTTATCGACAGTGATCAGAGCTGCACTGAAACTGCCCCTGGATACGCTGCGACGTTATACACTAGCCCGACCGCAGCAAGAACCAAACTAATCGCCTTGACGCGTGGCCCACTACTAAATGCAGGCATTGAAACGACCCGCAATAAAACTTTCAGCTCTGGCATGCACCAATTATGCAGATACACGCTCCTGTTCTGCGAGCGCGCGCGTGCTGGAGGAGTGGCATGTGGCTATAGCGTGGCGGTGCTAATGATTACCCTCATATAAAATTTGCAATATCGAATGACGGTAGCACCGTCTAGTGCCCTTCGCGTTCCCTGTGCGTTCCTTGGCACACCCGTAGCATGAGGAATCGGTTTCGGTTCGGAAATTTCCGCGCAAGCTGGCACAGCAGGTCGTTGAGTCGGCGCCACTAGCTATTCCTTCGAGCGCACAGGGCCTTTCGGAAATGGTATGGCACGCTTTGTGGAAATTTTGGAGTAGCTTCTGGCCAGATCAATCCTTATACGGCATCGTAATGAACCGCCAGTGGTCACAAATAATCCGGAGCCCTACAGTAGAGGATCTGTCGTACGCCCCTTGCTGCTTTCGGACATCAGTCAATCAATGTTCACCGCGCCTGGGCGACTTTGAAGTTGACCGAGACACGTAATGTCCCACGATTCCACGGTCGAACCATTTTGCGAAATAGACTTCTCTTCGCGAATGTTCGCGGCGGCTAAATTGTTTTTGGTGTAGTGTTATTTTGCTTGACTATATATATGTGTGTATAGTGGCTAGGTGATATGTCCTGTGATTGCTCACGATAAACGGCACGAAAATACTGAATCTATAGGATTCACAGCCTAAGGGCAGGTGTCCTGATGCCCTATTGGTGAACTACAGTGAGCGCGACTGACAACTTGTGCAAAAGGCAAGCCACGCAACTGCAGAACGACATTCTCGAGGGCTCGAGGGGAGGCTAATTCGCTTTAATTCTCTAAATGCTTAATTCGTATATTTGGTCTTTGCTTTCTCAACGACCTGACATCTATGCGGTCAGCTCGAAAAAAATTGTGAGAAAACGAAGTCGTTGATTCGAGCCTATAGTCTTTTTTTTTTTTTTGCATGTCAGAAAGTATAGCACGTATTTTTCAAATCGCGGCAGATGGGTCTTACAGTAGCACAGGGGCGTTATGTTGTTCCACCCCCATTAAAATACAACCGCTGTGGTCTATAATTTAACCCATGACCAGTGGTCAACGCCGCACACTGTCAAGTCACTGCAGAGTATTCTTCGTGCAATTCGTCTCGCATTATGTGCTCATTTCCTCATAAATATGACTCCTCCGAAAATGCCCCCAAATTGCAGCGTTACGTGCAATGCAAGTTTGGGATCGCGTGGTCTCATGTGCGCATTTGTTTTGATGATGCAAGCTACCGAAATCCCTTTCGAATGTGCGGATATCGGAAGAGGGTCGCGCGATATCGCTCGGATTTGGTAGTTTGCACTTTCAAACGAGTAGACCCGAAGCGTTTCTTTGCAGTAGCCAGATTATAGTTCGTACGTTGACACTAACTGCACTTCTCTCTTTCTTTCTTATTTTTTTCTTTTTTTTAAGAAAAAATAGGTATAACATATCTGACGGATGACTCATGACAGCATGTATGTTCTGTGTCGGGTTTCTACAGAATCTCTGGCTCCTTTCACGAGTGCAGTGTCGAAAAGGTCGAGTCAGCAGATGTGCGAGACGAGAGATTAGCATAAACATTTCTGGCTCTCCGCCTGGTAATCGCTGCGTCCTTTTAGCGATAAATGTCATTTCCGTTAATGTAAAGTATATGGATGTCACGCCAACATATGGCGAACACAAACCGAACTCGCTGTTGATAGCGGCAATATAAAAATATAGGTGGAATAATATTTTTCTTTTTTAAGCACGTTCGTACCACTCAGTGTGCGCTGGTTCTATAATATTGTATTCCGACAAGCCAGCAATAACTTAACCTCAACAACATACACAGCGTTGAATGTGTGGGTTCTTTACATGTGCCTCTGCTCGTCTTCGTCAATATCCTGCTCTGTTCCCCTGCAACGACCTGTCAATATATTCCAATGTATATTTCAATGAATATTTCAATGCTAGTCCACCTAAGTCCATCGAGTTAATGGTCGTTCAACTCAATGGTCATTTAATGTATTCGGCAGTAGTCCATTCGCGCTGAGTTCAATGACCGTGGCCCAACGCCTTCCGAATGTACACATGTTACGCGGATGTTACTTTGTCTCGCTGGCGTCTTCAGAACATTTGTGATTACCTACGAACTATTTGACTGAAAAGTCGTACGTCTTACAAAGGTTCTGCAGTTTTCCCCCTATTTGACGCTACGTGCACAGCCTATTGAGCTGCCCGTGTACTTCTCTGGGTCGGTTCGTGCTTTATTGAGCTTTTTGTATTTCTCTTACGCTCGAGAGTTCACGTTCTCCAGTGAAAGTGAAAATGCATGTCTCGGTTGGTATTTTGCTCCAGTGAAATTACTCGTCGTTTCATATTTCCTCTTCATACAGCACAATATTCCTTGCCGGTTTGATCATCTGGCGCCAACTTCCTCTTCTATACCCACGCAATATCATTGTGCGTTGCCGGAAACTCATCTTGAGCCTTTCCTGGGAGGTTCAACTTGTGAAGATGAACAATTCATTCAAACCAAACTGTGAAGATTTTTATTTGGTTTCTTCGTGTTCTATCCGCTTCCTCACTGTTCATAAATAATTTTACATTCCCGTGTTATCAACACATCTCAATAGATTGTATAACGTGTCGAGCGTCGTCCGCATCCCTGTTCTTGTGTTGCTGCCTTCTGATTCTATACATAACTAGTGCGCACGCTCACTAGCCCCAGATGCAGGACCGGCAAAGCTCCCGTCTCTTGTGTTCCAAAGGAATGTAGCCCCTCTAGAATCTCCCTCACTTCTTCAATGTGCTCGGCGTGAACTATTCGGGATAAAGTTTAAGGTTAACTCATAAGGTTAAGGTCGCCAAACCTACTGAAACCATAAGTTTAGTCAACAGGGACGGTGAATAAACATTTTCAAGGTAACTAACAAAAGTGTTTCTCGCTACATGTCTGGTAAATCAGCATTTAAACTTCGTCATAACTTGTTCCTTGCACTGAATGACGTCCGTGGACAATTTGGACAAGGTTGAAATGCCGCCTTTGTGTCTTCTGTTGAGAAAGCTTTTTTTTTAATCCTCTCCAGCATGTGAACTGCGAGTGGTTTATGCGCAGTCCGAATGTTTGAGCACTTTCATCGCGCTGGCATATTTGTGTACTTATTTTCCTTGAAATGATAAGGGGTCGGAATGTCGCTTTAAGCCAACTTTTCGACAAGGTGACGTGTCTTCGGCAGGGCAGCAACTGACCTGCAGACCCTTGTCGAAATGGTGGCTTAAAGTGACATTCCTTGTTCAACTACACCTCATCATTTCAAGTTTCCATCTTCCTTTGAACTTCTGCATTGTTTTATTTTCCTTAAAGTAGTATTGACGCATATTTTCGAAGTCGTAGAAACCCTTCCACGCGATTGTCGCAAATAAAATGATGGCACGCAGTAACTTTGAAGATGGTGAAATCCGTACTTACAAGGTATTTTAACTGAAATACCGAAATTGGTTGCGAAACGCCGTCCTGGCGTCACTGACATTATGGTGACGTAATTACACAAAGCAACATTTACTGAAGCCGTGTAGCAATAAATCTATGCGTGATGACGTTGCCCCTACAGCTCGCGAGGGGCAGCCTCAGAGATCGCAGTGAGCCATCGTGACGTCGTAACGCGTCTACCGCCTGATGAGGCGGATTTGTCATGACGTCACGATACATCCAAATCCACGCCCCAGCGGCGGCTTCCACCGAGTAAGACACCAATCTCGAACGCTATGTGCTTGCTCACTGCATGAGACGGAAGCAATCGCAGAGCCGGAAACACGTCATAGAAGCCATGTTTTGGACATATCGGATGTTTAAAACATGGCATCTGTGACATGTTTCCGGCTCCCTAATCGTTTCCGTTGCATGCAGCCAGCTAGCGCATGACCTTCGATATTAGCTTTGTTACCCAGAGAGAGCCGTCGCTGGGGCGTGGATTTGGACACCACCTATTGCTAGCTACTCCTGGGTACCAAAACCAAGACTGTCTCGTAAAAAGAAGTATTACACTAAATTATTTAGCACGTTTCGACGTTTTCTGTGATTTTTTCTAGAGCTTAGATGGGTTTGGAACTTCACGTAACGCAGAAAAATGACAACTCGGAAATGTCACGTCAGAACGCCTTTAATCGTCGGCGCTTTTACCTAAGTTTAACGCGGCGTGGTAGGGCTTGCGTCATCAGCTCTGACTAAACATGCACAAACACTCTCTCTCTCTTTTCTAAATTTCCTGTAGCCTGCACAGTTTGGCAATGACACAGCCACCAAGTCGGCGTTCCTGTTCAACCCCAGAAGGAGGAGTGACAAGTTCCCCATTATGCGGCCCAGGCTGAGGACTACGACGAGACGCCCACCGCCCGAACCAACCACGCCCCGTCAAGAGAACTTGCAGGTGTGTCTCGTACGCTATAGTACTTAGCTGGAGGTGCTACGCAATCAGTGTGCCGCAAGGCGACCGCACTGTTCGAGTGGCGAGGTTACACGTCCGATTCACTTCTATAAAGCATCATCGGCAGCACATGTGGTTCTCATAAGGGGCAACAGTAATAAAAAGTGAATGAAGAGTCATTAAACCACACCTGGTTTGATCACATATAACCACAGCGTATTGTAAAAAAAAATAACTGAACCAATACACGCAAGCAAGTGTGCCATTACAATAGAATTAATATACGTAATCTGCACCAATATGAAAGGGAACACCTAATTTATGTTCAAACGGCGATATTTACAAACATTAAGTTAGAGCCCAACTCACTGCTATTTGCAGTTCTCTTTTCGAAAAATTCTGGTCAAGAATTTCAAGCAGACACAACTCAAATTATTGCCGGCTTTATACGTTCGGGCCGGCGTTGCTATTCATATTGCGCAGCCGGGAACATAATTAGAAATAACAATTGAAATAACAATGGAAACAAAAAGAACACTTTCATATGAGGAAATTGCATCGCAGGAAGAAAAATTGGAGGATGCTTAAGCTTCGCCTTTAAGAGTAGAACGCGATAGCGTTATCGGGACCCGTTTGCATCGCATCGTTCGCATACGGTAAGTACGCTTCATTCACTGCAACACTGAGCGTGGGAAAGCCAGTTTACAAAGACCAAGCTCACACCAATCCCCTTAAAGTCGGTTTCAATTTTAAACAGGAATGCATTGCTAGAAATACGTTTTTTTCAGGGGCAATATAAATGGTCTTATATTGAAATGTGAAGGCCCTAGCACCTTTTTCTTTATTAGTTTATTGATTGTTTGCGGTTGCCCCGACGCGCGCGCGTCTCCAAAACGAATTAGCAGGCGAAGTCCCAATTTGACCTGCCTGAAACAGTGTTGCACGTAGGCTCCCTAACCTGCCTTCCTTAGGGAGCCTACATGCAACGCTGTTTTATTTTACAGCGTTGCATGTAGGCTCCCTAACCTGCCTAGGATGCGAGCGCCATCTGGATATCATTTTCGCAAGTAAAGTGCCCGAACGCGCGGCTGTAGGTCTGGTAGAAATGCTGGAAAAGGGGTTTGTGTTTGAGTTTCCTCGTAGCAGAATTAGGTTTTCTCGTTCATTCAAATTACAATCTGACGCCGATTGGCAAACCATCCGACGGCGAATCTGATGCCGAATGGTAAAGTCCTACTTTACCATTTTTATGATGTATTTCACTGTGAGAAATTCAATTTTTGTTCACCAAAACCTTGCACCACGTGGAGGGCCTGCGCGGTCGGGGTGGTTGAGGATGATTTTATCCGCCACTCGCCGACATCGCACGCCGACGCCTGTTGCCGACGCCGGATTTTCTGCGACTCGGGGCCCTTAACGCTGTCGCGTTAAAATACTTACAGAAAGGGCAAACAGTACCGCAGAGCAATGAAGAACATCACCGATTGAGGGGTGGCTTAATAAGTTGCGAGGAAATCCGCAATTTAACTGGCTTGCGTTCGGTGCACTGACACAGCTGGCTACTATACACCATGTTCACTACACCGTAACGTCACCATGTATTGCTGCCAAAATTATATTTTATTATTTTCTTACAATTCTTAGCATGCTTCAGAAGGATGGTTCTGTACATATTCCTCTTTGTACCTTGACACTGCACTTTATCTTGCGAATAATGTCTAAAGCATGTTGTGTATTCATATTATGCACATTTATCAGTACATCTAATAAGTTATTTTTCCTTCTAGTCTATTGGCTTCGATTATTGCATTATATGCATGGCTAATTGCTAATATGAATTATATGCCCTGTAAAAACACTTGCACGAGCTCGGTATATGCGGTTTCGTAAGTGAACCACTATAACGTGCAGAAGAATAAAAAAGAAACATAACCCATAATACGCTTCTTTGCAACAGAACGCATCAAAACGATGCATATCTTGCTATCTGTTTCCACGTACTTTCATATTTCAGGCGTCGTGTTTTGTAGCATATTTTAACGTAACCAGCAGCTAGGATATCCGCTGACTTTTGAATGCGTCTTTCCTTGAATACGCGTAAATTGCGGCTGAACAAGCTGAGAAAACTTCTATTAGATGAACTGAAAAGCCGGGACATCTCGGTACGAGCGATATCCTGTACATGCGAATGCCGGCTTGCTTTCGACTGTGTCTGCACGCACGTAGTAGCGGCTACCTGTAAAGCTCGCTTCGCCACAATAAGACAACGTGACAGGAGAAGCCCGCTTCCGTGAATTCTTGCGTCGTACAGGCGATGATTTGGAAGTGTTCATGTACGCGTGAAAACTAACCGAGAAGGTTACCATGACAGCAGTAAACGTCGTAAACTCCAATGTTATGGGCATAATTTACATCTTAGAGAATATGAATGGCCAGCGACGTCTAAGCGCCAACATATCCTTAAACACAGCTATAAAAAATATGGGGCGTACGTCATTCTATCGCTCTGCTGTGCAAGCAAGCCACAATTCATAATGTGGAATAGAAGCCCGCCGTCAGTTCCCGAAAAATATTTCTACGCAGACATTCTGAAAGTGTTACTGCAATGAGAGTTTAATATACTTCATGTTTAAATGCACACTGCCTTTAAAAAATCTGTTATCTCTCTCTCCAAAGTAGAAAACACAGGCGAGCAAAAAAGATAAATGTTACGCGGATTTGGATTTTATAACATTCAGGCGTCGATGGTTTCTCGGAGATGGTGGCTGTCCAATGTTAACGCTCGCCTTTTGCGACCGCGTGGCGCGCAGGTGAAGCGCCAGGCGGTGCTCGAGTCGGTGCTCAAACAGGCTGACATCTTCGAGCTGTCGTCGTCGGACTTCAGCCCGGCGGTGGCGTGGCCCGTGCCCCGTCGGCCGGCGTCCCGCCGGTTCCGGCCCAACGCCGTCACGCAGCCTTCGACGGCGCGGCCGCTGCTCAAGCTGCGACAGCCCAAGCCCACGAGGCCCCCCGCGTACTCGCTGGACGGCTTCGTGCCCAAGCCGTCCATCATCCGCATCACCACCACCGAGGCTCCGCTGCACATACGCAAGATGTACGCGTCGCCCAAGACCGAGGCGCCCCCGTTCCGCAAGAACGCGCCGCGCTTCGGAGCCAAGAAGTTCAAGGTATGTGCTCCCCCCTTTTCCCCGTCAATGCGGGCGGAAACGTCGCAGGTATTTGCGCACGGTGGTTGACGTCGCCGCCTCCGTTATAGACTATTAATGCGAAATCACTATTTGTCCCATGAGGTATAAAAGCAGGCGTTGTCCTCAACGAGTGCTGCCAAGAATCATAAGCGTGGATTAAGGTGGATTATGGTTGGTACAGATTGGAGGAAGGCGGGATAAGGTGGATTCAAGTGTATTGAGGTTGGTACAAATTAGAGCAAGGTGGATTAAGGTGAGTTAAGGTAGAGTTGTGAAGGACACGTGACGATGTATGACATGATGCATTATGGCATGTCGATGTATGACATGACGCCAATTAATTAGAAAAGTCATAATGCTTTCGCATCTGACTCACGTAAAGCTACTTGAGTGACTGCCAATTTTTTCATCTGCGCTGTGGCAGCAGTGGGGTCTAGGTTGCATGTAAGCTCCCTAGTGGGGTCACAACCCCAGAAAACTACCGGTCATGCTTTTTTCACAGCCAAGTTAGCCAAGAAAAAATAAGAATTTCGTTCTATAGTTTGCTATAGGTACATGTTCTTGATCTATTAAGATATAAGGAACGTGCCCGATGCGTCGAGGTCATGTGTGTAGCTTCCTTGTTGCACTTAGTAGCAAAATTCATTTGTCAGTCTTTATAACTCCACAGCAAAACTGGTGCCAGCTGGAGACCTCTACGTATTTATGGGCTAGTATGTTGGAACGGTAGCCTTTTGGGACCTGTGTGTATGTAAACATAGAAATCGTCTATAACTGAGCGGATACGCTGTATCATCGGTGTTTCGAAATGTGTTCGGCCTTTTCTGAATACTCGTCCTCTGCGCGTATGACAGACGAAATATACTGGTACTTCAAGCTTGGTGGCGTGGGCAAGTGCGAGGCAGTTTTATTGCGATAGCAATTATATGGACACTCAAAAGCAGATTTCTGCCGTCGGCGTCGCCGTCGCCGTCGCCGTCGCCGTCGCCGTCGCCGTGAGGTTACGTATGACGTCATTTTGAGATGAAATCGTCGCCGCGCGCCGAACGCTGTATGTGCGAGTGAAAGGGCGCGAGGGGCGGTGCTGATGCCAGCGTCCCTTCGAATGCTGGCATTAGTGAGAACAAACGCGTTCTGTCGCCGTGCCGTTAGTGTCATAATGCAGTACTTCAGGCGGCGGCACCGCCCCGAGCAAGAGCGCGGGTACACGGAGGAGTGTTAGATATATAAGGCTGCGGCATCAAGTGCCTATTTATATCAGAGGCTCCAGCAACGTTTGTGGCGCAATGGGTTAAACGCATCTTGATCGGCGGGCAAAACGCCGATGGCGTCGACAACAGTCTGCGTGTTGTTGCTACCAAAGCATGTTTGTGGAACTTTTTCTTCTGGGCATTCATGCTTCGCCCTGGGCGAAACTGTGACATTTATGAAAGAAAAGAACTTGTATAGGTTGCATTAGTACAGGCGGAAATACCGTAGCAGGAATGAAGTTTGGGGTGGGGGGGGGGGGCACTTGCTGAAGGCCTGCACTATTTGAAGAAATCACCTATTTTTCAGTAATTAATTGGAATCGGTAAGCTCGGAAAGATCAAAATTTCGGGGAGGGGGTGGGCCCTTAGCCCCCCCCCCCCCCCCCCCCCCTGGCTACGGATCTGCATTAGTGGCTTCATGCTACTTTTAGGTGAACGACCATGTCTTCCTTTGCATTGACATTTTAGCCATATCAGATTAATTGTTCGTAGAGAAACGAATAGTTTGTCTGAATGCAGTGAAAGTAATACATGAACACAGATTCCAGACCTTCCGCTCCAACCTGATGTGCTATATTGTCATGAAATAAAGGGGAGAAAAAGATCGCGTTTTAATACTCTTGCTAAGCGTTATTCGCAAAAATTTGTCTGTTAACTTTACCAGTTTCTGAAGGCAGAGATTCATGCACGTGTACATGTTGACGGCTGATGTTAGGAGGGTATGTGTATTGTGTATGTCAAAACGGATGCCTGCCGCGGTACTGTCGCTTTTAGGAGGCCGGTCTTTCTGGGCCGGTCTGGGAGCGCAGAACATTCGTCAAAGACGGACCAAGAGTGTGGATGCCAACTGCTTATTTCAGTTTTTTCGCACATTTCATTCATATCCGTACGTATTTAAAGAGACTCTATAGGTAAGCACTTAATCACTTTAGATAGCTGTGATACTCGTTAAGAACTCTGTTTGCGTTTCTCTTTAAAAAAAAACGAACTCAGTATTTACGGAGAATGTATTGACCATGCTTTCCTTTCTGGAATCTCGTTTCAAAACCACGGTGATGGGGAAACCAATGTGACGTCACTGATTTCGCTGTGCTTTCGCATATTTGCAGCGTCTTCTCGTGTGTGTGTGTGTGTGTGTGTGTGTGTGTGTGTGTGTGTGTGTGTGTGTGTGTGTGTGTGTGTGTGTGTGTGTGTGTGTGTGTGTGTGTGTGTGTGTGTGTGTGTGTGTGTGTGTGTGTGTGTGTGTTCTGTTAATGCCGGGAATGTCACCCAATGTTGCTAGGTCAACTGCCTGTTTCCCGTCGAGCTCAACGTAGTATATTTCCATAAAGACAAAAAACGAAGTAACATCGAGCAAGGTCTATTTAAATCCATGACGTCACGCAGGCCTGGTGCAAGAATTTTGTGGGGGGTGTCGCCACGCGTGTTGCATTTATCAGTGTTTTATTACGATAGCAATTACACGGACACTCGAGGCGCCCCCGCGCCGTCGGTAAACGCAGCCGTGCTGTCGCGGTATCGATGGTGCACGTTCGGGCTGCGTGTGGAGGTTTAGAAGGTCTTCAAAGGCTCCTGAGACAGCCAAGTGGAGGCACCCTCATGCTCTGTCAATCTAGTCTGCAGCGAAGCTAGTGCGGCGTTCTGCTTTCCGCTGCAGGTATGATCAAGCGTTATGCGCCCAAACACTATAGCGTTCTCGCTGAGCAACTGTGTGCATACCACACCGTGGTGGGTACAGTGATCGAAGCGGAACGGACAGTACACTTCAAGCCACAAAAGCTGACTTTTTTTTTAAGCGATAGCTCTACTACTCCACCTACAAACCCTGAAAACGCCTGGTTCCGTAAATCTGACTTTCAACCTCAGCCAAGGTCAAACTGGGACTTATCCTGCCATAATGCGTTTTGACACGCGCGTGCCTTGGGGCAACAGCAAACAATTAATAAAACAATAAACAAAACGTCCTAGGGCCTTCACACCCATCCCCTTGAAGACTGCTTCTAGGGGATGGGTGTAAGCTTGGTCTTTGTTAGCTGGCTTTCCCACATTGTGTGTTGCCGTGAAGCCTACTCATAAAGAAAAACGCGATGCGGACGGGGCCCGATATCGCATTCCACTCTCAAAGGCGAAGCTTAAGCGTCCTCATTTTTTCCATTCTGTCTGACCACGTGCGCCATTGAGGTGCGACGCCTGCATCGCAGGGGGGCGACGCTCCTCATAACACCAGCGTTGTGGGACGCCTGTCGGAGCGCTGTTTCTGCGGCGCAGAAGGAGTCGCCTCGCGTGCTATGTCGCCGCCAACATTTCGCCCCCTCGTATTCTTAGAACACCGTCTGAGGATCTTCACCGCAATGCTAAGCCTTGCTGTTGCCTTCAATGCTTCGCCGTTCGGGCGAAACTTCCCGATTTTGTCTCGCTTTCCAAGCCACGATTATGGTGATACTAGCCCACTTGCTGCCCCCGAAGTGTAAGTTAATTACTTGCCTAACTGAATACTTCTTGTCAGGGTTCCCTTCGAACGAGTTAGAAATCCAGTACATCATTTTACTCATTAAGTAAGCTGTATGTTGCATCGTTGAGTTGTGTAGCGCGTGTTACCCGTTTGTATTCTCCTCCATGTACCCTGTTCTGCCACTCGCTCTGTATCTCATGTTCGGTGCGTTCTGCGCCCCGCTGACAGGCAAAGCCGCTGACGAACGACTACGACGACGATGGTCACTTCCGGAAAGGCCGCAAGCACCAGGACTCCGGGGGCCGCAAGAGCGTGCAGCGCATCATGGGTAGCCGGGGGCCTCGTAAGGGCATCCCGGGGATCGATTACCCCAACTTCCACCGCATCCCGACCACGGGTTTCGACTGCAATGACAAGCTGTTCCCCGGCATGTACGCCGACACCGAGGCCGGTTGCCAGGTGGGTGCATACGCATGGCTTTGGCAGCAGCACTGCCATTAGAGGATGACCTAACGACGCTGTCCGCAGTGCGAACAGAAGCACATTGAAATGCCTCGGCGAGGGCTCGCGAAAGTATGGGCATCGACATAGTGTGACGCGATGCCTTAGGGAACAATTGTAACACATTAGCCCACTGGAAAGCACAAGAGCCCATTTTAGTGAGCGAACAGGAGCAGTTTTCAGTGCTTGCTAAGTGCTCTGAGAGATATGTATACTTTGGTGTCTGTGTATAGACTAAATGTGACCGTGAAGACAGGAGCAGATTAAGCGCCTGAAAATTGCCCCCAGTACATTTCTTGGATCAATTTTGAGCGCTCCTGTTCTCTCACTGAAAAGCCCCGCTACATCTAGCTTTATAATACGAACAGGAGTAGTGGCAAGTGCTTGGAAAGTGGCTTCTCAAGGAGCTCGCGCAGAACTCAAAGGCGCCTCCGACACTGGTCTTGGGAAAGCGCTTTTCGAGCACCTAAAGGTGCTTCTCTCCGCCAATGAGATTAGTTATTAGAGAAAGGTAAATACGCAAATAAATCTTAATTCATTTCACAGAGGCGGAGTGTCACGTGGATCGAACCATCTCTTTCTCCCCGCAAACTCTATATGACCCAGGCGAAGTTAAAAATTTACCAGACAATTTTCTAAGGTCAGTGTTCCTGTCGTTTATAAGGAACTGTCAGTATTACTATTATTCAGGCCAGGTGCCCTCTGGGAAGTAGTGCTGGAAGAGTCTTTTTACACTGAACCATCGATGCATATAAGTTAACCTTATATATATGCATGTGCATATAACAAGAATACTCATCACCGCATTCCTTAATGGGCACCGAAAATAGAGCACACGGGCGTCCCTGCATTATACGGCCACCACAGCTGCAGATCGAGCGCCATATGACCATTGAGTCATCTCTACTTCGCCACACACACAAAATAAATAAAGAAGAAAGGGAGTGGGGGGGGACTTTGCCATTGCATCACAATCGGTATGATTATTAAGATCGCTTGCTTACTCAACTTGACGCCACTTTCAGTTCAATCATCGACGGTCACACATAAAACATTGCACTGTTGTTGTTTTTTTTTTCTTTTTTTCTCTGTTCAGGTGTGGCACATGTGCACCGGAGTTCCTAACCTGGGAGCGAGACACAGCTTCCTCTGTCCCAACGGCACCATCTTCAACGAGCGGAGGGGTGTCTGCGATTGGTGGTACAACGTTGAATGCAGTGAATTCGCCCTCTGAGCTCAAGCAGTTCTCCTCAAAGCGTCTACGGATCCGCTCGCCCGGGCCGGACGCGTACATCGGCGTGTGTTCACGCCACGTGTTCGTAACAGCGCGATCTGCTCGGGACACTTGCGCACAACGATACCCTGCCGCGACGCTGATGTCTGACAGTGCAAGCGCGTTAAATGCCCCACGTTATGTCATCATGGCCGCGTCAATTTCAAAATTAAAAACAACACGTTATCGCCCATTATCAGTTCAGCTGATTAAGGCAGCATCGAAACATGCGCAGAATGCAGTATGCTGTTCGAAGGCTCGTATGGTTAGGTTCTTGGCTGACCAGGTGGCGGATGCCAGCTAAGTATAGTGTGTCCTAACTTGAGAGTTTCGTTTTGCTTAAGCTCTTGCCGGGACTGGAGGTTTTCAGCCAGTTTTGATCGCCGCGACGCACAAATCGTGATGTTCTATTGCAAAAGTCATCTGCCAAACAGTTTCATGCTGAAAACCTGCTTAGTTTCTGGCCGTTAGAGCAGCAACACGAGCCAACGAATCGCATATGTTAAGTGGCAGCCACATAGAGCGTATTCCCAGCGTATTTTCGACATCTCGAAGCCCGGCATCGACGCGTTCATTTCGAGCTTCGCGATAACCCCGCTGTAATTTCGGTCAAAAGGCTTCCTACTTCGTTGTCGGTTAATGCGGACACCAGATGTGATGCGTGACCATAAAAGGCGTGTGTATCACATGCCGTGAAATCACTTCGACTACGCCGGGCAACGTGAGGCCAAAAATGCGCGGAAAAAAGACGTTCTCTGAGGTGATCTGCTCTTACCACTGCTAGTGCCCATAGCGTTCGTTAAGCCATTAACGCATATAAACGAAGTGACCAGGCTATTGGCTTCACGGTTTCTATGTTACGTATGTACAAAAGGCTATCTAGCAGCGACTATTAGTGATCGTTACTACTGAAAACTTTATGAATAGATGATAAAAAGTAGTAAGCGCGACATCTGAGTTAAGCGATTGTGCCTAGTTTTCCCGAGGCGCTTATGTAGCACGACTGTCACGAGCATTGTCATCGAAGGAATGAATCGGCTACAACTTGATGATCAGCGGCGCCTGATCACCCCTGACCTCAAGGTAGTAGCCGATTTAGAGATTGTTGGAGCGAGTACCTGCAACCACATTGTGGCCTGTTCTCACGTTGTGTTATGTTGTGAGCGTCTTCTTCTGCCAAGTAGCTCTCGTGATCATGCGTCGTATTAAGCCAGTTATCCAGCAATGTGTCGCCAATGTCCTCGTTCGAAGAATACATCCAGCGCGTGTGGTAGCCAAGCCTTCACCAACACCACAAAGTACGCGGCATTCAGGATCATGATTAGTCTACTGTCTGATTATGTTATCTGAGCCATGATTGGAGAGATGTCCTTAGTGGAGTGTACGTATCTGCTTTCATTCACAGTGAACATTGTCAGCTTCAGAGGTCGCGGAGAAAGGCTGTACAAGTCCCGCAATGCGCCAGCATGGGCAGTCAAACGGCTGCGCTATGCTTGCAGTCCAAAGTAAGATGTTGGTAGTATACGCGTATTTACGGCTCATGGGATAAAATGAACTGGTATTGTCCGCAGTGGTAGTTAGTCGTCCCGAAGTTTGTCTCTTCCTACATTGGATGCCACTGGTCAAAGATAACTTGGGCAAGATAAGTTCGGCAAAGTTGCGAACAAGATAATTTGAGCAATAAGTATGACCGCCTCACCTTTGGTCTGCGTGTCAGTGAGCAGTTCCCCTTCAGCCTCACCAAAACTGTGCTGAAGTGATTTGTGACGACGTATCCCCGATGCTTACCCGCGATAAGTGATTCGTGACGTCATAATTTGCAGCCTCTCTGAAGTGATATCTACTGTCGCCAAACGACAAAAGCAGAAATGTGAGTGTGGTGTAACAGATGTGACGCGTGTTTCGCAGCTTCTCAAGAGCTCGTGCGATTGGTCGCTCATGGTATATGCAGGGACGTTAAAGGATAGTTAAGTACAGCATTTGCGCAAGGAGCATTTATGATTACACGGCTAGACGCACAGTATAACGAGGGCTTGAATTTTGTGCCTTTCTTTTGTGTCAACGTGCCACGGAAGCTGCGACAAGTCAGTGAGCCAAAACTCCCCGCTCTCTGACGAACGCGTTATGACGTCAGCAGAAGCGTCAACGTCGCGCCGTAAATCGTGCATCGATGTGCGTACTGGTGTTTCGAATACGACATATAGCATCATCTTAAGAAGTGGTTCCTCAGCAAAAAAAAAAAAAAGAAAATAATAATAATTCTGTGCAGTGGACACAGAGATCGACAGAACGCGGGAGAGCCAGTATTGTCGTCACGACTGACGTCACGACAGACTGTTAGCGTGACAACCATACACGGGAACGTTGAACTCAGGATTTACTTCTGCTTGTGTGCCTGTTCTAAGCGTCTGATGTGCTTGAGAATTCCTTCTTCCACCACTTTCAGAAGAAAGAAACTTCAAACTTTCTTATCTGTTCTGCGCACGACATGCTCAAGACCCGGGAATTAGCGCTGTCGCTCAGTCGTCTGATAAGGAAGAACGGGAAGACAGGGCATCTTCGCTCGTATTCCGTTTGACGAGACGCAGTCTTTAGTTGTGCTTGAGATCCTGTCGGGTACGACCGAACAAACGTCTCTGTTGAGTTTGCATCGCCAACTTCCGTCAATTCGTATCTTCGACATTTTCCACTCTTCGAAATCTCGGTGTCTATTTTTTTTCTTGTTCTTTCTCTGTAGTGCGTTGATATATTTATTTTTACAATATTGTTACAATTTCTTGCGCGTTGGTGTTGAACGAAAAGAGCGTATACATTATTTTTATTTACGTGGTGGCAACGCAACTTGAGGACTTCCTATAGCAAGGGCCCATGTTAGCACTTAACATGTCTAGATGCACCTTTCTATTAACAACGGGTAAAACCTAAGTCCTGGAGCTATCACTTACTTCCTTACGCCAAGCTCAAACGTTCTTATCGCTTCACAACTTACGCTTCTTCGACTAAGCTAAGAGCTGACACTGTTGCTTCTTATCAATCTTTGATATTTATTGAATGGTCTTTCTTCCATGTCTCGTCTATACGTTGTCCCGTGAGCTCTGGGTCAGCGCTATCTTTTCTGCACTTCTGCGTGCGCTTACTAGGTAATATTTGTTCTACCCTTACTCCCTTTTACTTCTTTTCATTTTTTGCACAACATGGATGGCCTATATTGTGGTCACAGGCCTACCGCAGTTCAACTATTCACCTCCAAATGCCCGCTTTGGTTGCTGGGTCGACGAGAACCTTATTATGGGTTGTTTGTTTCCTCATACTGTTATAGCCATGAAACTCCGCATTCACACACTCGCATCGTGCACACGGTATTTTAGACATCCACTGCTGTCGCGGTAACCTTTATCAAAGGTGTGCATTTTCGTGTATTCGTGCACCTGGAAACCAGAAATTACTTTCTGCAACTGGATCCTTTAGTGGATGCAATGATTAAATTCGCCAAAAAAACAACCGAAATATCAATATAAATTTGCCGTGAGTTCGATTTAGAAGTTACAGCACGAGTGTGTGAAAACTGCCTCCTTTTGTATAAAAGTTACCACGACAAAAGCGTATGCTCGCCAAGTCATTGCTTTGTCCCAGTATTTGAACACTCGTTTCGTACATTCCGCCAATGCTTTATTTGAAAGCGCGAGCAAATGATTTCCACGACTACTGCTTTGAGAGCCTAAATCTTACCCCTATCGTTTTCACATCAACCATTCTTTTTTCCTCCAGGAAAAATTAGGAGCACAGTACACTTTGAATTGACATTCGTTTAGAAGCTACCACGCATCTCTAAACCGCTTACGTCGTTTTCGTTTGCTTTTGCCTTTAGGAATCTAGAGATTATCAGGGTCCATCAATGGCTTCTAGCAACAGTTAATTCATCTTGCCAATGCAACATCGTGGTCGGGCTTAAAGCAGATGTAACCGATTACTTCGTTGCAGCTAATCTTCACCGCAGGTTGTCATCCATCAAAGCTTCGAATTTTTTCTGCCTGCTTTTCAATCACGCAGTTTAAAAAAAAAAACTTGCACATCTCAGCAGCTAATATGCCTCCTGCCCACAGTGAATCGCTTTGTACTGGTACTGTTATATCCACCTTCGCCGTTTTACAGCGGAGTAATGTTCACACAAAAACAAGGCAAAACAAAAAAGCACAACAGCTCTTTCGCCACGTTCACATAAAACGTCTACTTTCGGTGGTCTATGAACGTTTTTTTTTTTTTCGTGCACATTGTATATACATTATATTGAACAATAAATGTTGTTTCCAAATGTCAAGCTTCGTGGTTATTCATTTGATATCACGTATCATTTTCTCTTACGTATCTAATTGTTCGTGAAAGGCAAACAATCTTGATGTTGGACATATATTAACGAAAATTGCCACCAAATGGCATAGAGCACTTAGGAACAAAAATCTTTGCGAATTCTGCCCCAGGTGTCTGCATATGACAGTTGCGTTTGCGGCCGCCAGATGGGGTTCGTGATAAAAATACAGTAGAGAGCCTACATGCAACGCTGTTTAAAACAGCGTTGCATGTAGGCTCCCTAAAATACAGTGTCGCGCGCAGTTGTTGTTTCTGCGTAAATTTCCCATTACTTTTGTCTTCAGCTTAATCGAAAAGCTGAAATCAATTGAAGAACGTTCGAGCCCAACAGAAAACGCGGACAAAGCGAGTGGATACAGACAAGTGTTTGTCAATTTGCCTCGGTCGTGTTTTCTGTTGTACATGAACGTTCGTCTAAATATCTGTCCAATCAGGCCATACCTGTGCACTTTAAATGAATGTAACCAATTCATTAAGATACTACACTTCCCTTGCAGCTTCGTTCTCTCTTCTCTTCAACTGCATTTTGATCAGATTATTCCTTTTGAAAGTGCCTTGGGGAAGATTCCAATATAAATTTCTATTGGCACTACATCAAAACTATAGGTCCAGGCGCAAAGTGTACATGTCCCTACATACTTTGGCTAGTCCCACTTCTTCTATGAGGGCAATACAATGTTCTAAAAGACCAATTAAATGATTTATCGGTCCCAATTGAAGCAATAGAAGTAGTGATGCAATTTTGTATTGGATAAATAAAGTAGTTTATAGGTTTCCAATAGAAGCAATAGTAGTATTGGTCATGGCATAAACTTGTACTGGCGGTATTTCTCTGCAAGAAGCCTACCGAACAGACGCGCCAAACATCGAGAATGAAGACACGTTCGCTTTAATAAAGGAATTATGAATTCTTAAACTGTTTGTGGCACACAGGATATTTAGGTATGCCGTTCGTTATTTTCCCGAGTAAGCTCGTAGAGAACAGAGCTGGCCACCAGCACATCTGTAGCACACATGGGGCTATCTATATATATATATATATATATATATATATATATATATATATATATATATATATATATATATATATATCCGCCATGATTCGTTATGAGTGTCCCCGTGTGCGAGAACTGTTTGACGAGACAGCAGCAGCAACCACAATCATCAATGTCCAGGAGAGTTAACCTAGAAAGCTTGGTTTTATAATGAAACATTAATGCACATTTGTAAAACAAACCGCTTTGGTACACAGTTTTCCTATCTACACCAATACACCTATAGGCTAATAGGCAAATACAGGCTATCAATGTAACAGGTCGGTTGTACCATGGACCAATACCGGCTATCCGTTTTATCCGTGCATCGGGTCTATTCTATAATCAAATAGGCCAATACAGGCTACCAATTTTATCAGCGTAGCGGGTCTGTTGTTTCGTAATCCTACAAGAAGAAACCACTAAATTTCTCTATAGAATTTTCCCCTGGAGCGGCAACGAAAAGTACACTACCCACACAAGCGTAACTACCAACCACTGTACTGTTGGTAGTGGCGGTGTGAAAAAAATGTATAGTAAACTGTACAAATTTTATAATTTCTCCTTTATAATTTGTTCTAGTGGAACGAGTCCGGTTATATATATATATATATATATATATATATATTGCCTGATTATCCAGGGCACCTTCTTTATATATACTTGTAACATTTACACCTCTGTTTTCAATGCTATAACTGTGAACTGCGGTACAAACATTTGACATGAGAAATGCGGGACACCAAGGCTTCGCTGACGCCATTGTATTTCTTGCGCCATTTTAAATCCACAAATTCATTTCTGACTATTAGCCTCCACTTCTATAGACCAGAATTTTTCATTTTGAGCTCTTGTAGCGGGTAGCCATCTTTTTTCTGTGGACTGAGGGAACAGGCGAACCAGCGAGAAGGATAGCGCTCCGCTGTCAAGGATGCGCAACGCGCAGTCCCTGCAGTCGAGATTATGTACGCTTGATCATAATTGGGGTGCGAGAGTAACAAATTCTGGTCTATATCGTTCTAGAACATTTTTTTTTCTCCACGACGATATAGACAACCATGAATTCTGGTGCTTTGGTAATAGGATAGTTTAAAATTTAAGTAACGTCCGACTGATCGAAGCTCGCTTCAACTCATCTCTGAATTGCAAAGGCATTGCACTATGCCTAAATGGAGAACCTTCAAGTATCGTGCCCTCTTTTATTACTTACCAGGACTATCAAGCAGCATTGCACGTGCTGTACTTATCCGCAGCGGCACACACCTCCTGGTTCCTCCCCCTAACCCAAGTCCGACCGGAGCCTCCCTTGCCATCACAAACTCTTTATAGCACTTCCGACAGGGTGATCAAGCACTGCCCATTTTGTACGAGCATCGATCTGTTCATGTGAAATAAAAATACGACGGGACAGAAATAGTTTTGTGAAGAAGCCATTCCTTCTGCAGCATGTATACACTCATCTATTCCTGCGAGAATATCGTAGTACGGTAAGTATGCGCCCACTACCAAAAGTCGAGGTGCATATTGCCACCTCCTAGCTCCAAATTAGACAGATCTCAGGCGGTTGATCGGAGGCGACTTCAAACTAGAACCTTCCCCAACCCGGTACACCTACATCGCCATCTACCCCGAACTATACCCAGATGACTTGTGCAAATTATGTAGGACAGAACACGCCACCCTAGAACACATTCTGTGGGATTGCGCACATGTTCAGGATGAATATGCAGTCTCCCCAGAACAGCTTGGGGCGCGGTGGAAAGCCGCGCTGGTCAGCTCAGATCTGCAAGATCAACTATGGGCCATCCAGCGAGCTCGAGAGGCGGCCGGGAGACAGGGTCTCTCTACCGCCCCTGGCGCGGCCTAGGCCCAGGCCTCAATCCGCTGGTCTCAATAAAGTTGTTTCACTCACTCACTCGCTTGCAAACATGGCAAATAGTCGGATTGTCTTCACATCTATTGATTGTAGCGTTTCTCTATAGGTAACAGCAAAGAGCCACAGTAAACTACTTTAGAGTGGTGAAAGATATTCTGTTTATATATTACCTGGCGGTCAAAGATAGATTACTAACCAAAAAAAAATGTAGGCCAACTTCCTCTTGAATTTTGCACCCATGCCTTGGCACCGTACGTCAGCGTTACCTCATAGATATATGTATTAAAAAAAAAAAAAAACGTTCGCGTGTTCCCGCTGATTGACGTTGTGTGGAGGAAGACCTCAAATCTCGTTAAGATAGTCTTTCATTTCTTCGAATGCTATGTAATCTTATTTTACATAGACTGTTAACTACTCCCAAGCAGACGCTGGCAAAATCTGTGAGTCACGCGTCTTGTTAGTGCGGAAACATTAAGGGTGTCTCTACCTCACTCGATTTTGTGCTTTCTTAACTATAATACCAATAAATTCTGTAGTGCCGATGCCATGATATGATTATATGAGGCACGTCGTAGTGGGGGACTCCGGATTAATTTTGACCACCTGGGGTTCCTAACCTGCTCCCAATGCACGGTACAAGTACAGGGGCGTTCTCGCATGTCGCCCCCATAGAAATGTGGCCGCCGTGGTCGGGATTTGATCACGTGACCTCGGGCTTAGCAGCGCAACGCCAAATCCACTACGCCACCACGGTGGGTTTTTTAAACTACCACTCCTTCGCTCACGGTACAACTGAACTATTTGATATTCCGGAAAGGTAATGTGCTAACTAGCTTAAATATTTCTCCATAGTCTTCCTTTAAGGTTAAGCGTAGTCCAGACTCGGATTTTTCTATTTAATACATGCGATACGAAGAGATGATCTCATTAAACAATCCTTAAGCCGATTTGAGCATAATTTGTGGCATTTAAAAGTAAGTGTCAAATCATGTGACCGGCGGTTAGGAGATTTTGATTTAGGAGGACTAATATTAAACGTTACCGAAACGGCATAACTGCTTTAGTTAAGGTTCAATCTACAACACTGCAAAATATGAATCGTAATCCTGAAAACAACAGCCACTAGGTGACGGAATAAACTTTAGAAATAGGTGGGAGAGGGAGGCCACTTCGCAACACGTGTTTCTTACGTAGATTTGAGGATTTATTATAAGTGCACTTAGATTTAGGTGTACGTTAAAGAACCCCAGGTGAACGAAAGGTGCGGAGTCCCCCTACGCTGGCCTAAGCGACACGGTGGCACGTAAACACCTAAATTTTAATTTTTGCGGTTGCCACGATGCGCGTCGTTCGAAATTTAGAAGGCTGGTTTCAACATTCACTCATAGAGCAGTGGCGCCCGAAGGGGGGGGATCGGGGTTGGAACCCCCCTGCGAGCCGACTTGAACCAACTTTGTTTACACCCTTTCTTTCCTTAAGCAAATTGAGTACGTAACTAAAGAAAGCGCGCCTCGTCTGCACACTCGCAAAAAGCGGATTTTATGCAATTTCCCGTGAAGCATCGAAATTTGTCGTTTAGATGTAGTTCATTTCCACCTGGCAACTGTCAACCCCCCCCCCCCCCCCTGGCAGAGATCCTGGGTGCGCTACTGATAGACAGTTTTAGTTTAGCGTGGTTACCGAATAGCGGGCGTACCGGAATAGCGGGATCGAAGTGGCATGCGCAGAACGCTAACGACCATACCGTTTACCGTGTGCACGCTATTTCTCAGAGTCAACGTTACCGTGTTAGCGTGGTTAGAGTGTACTAAGCGTGGTGTATGTACGTAGTGTACGCGTAAAACATGGCGGCGGTCCGGTCGCCCGCTTCGAACTGAATTTGGCGTTGTTTTGTAGAATTCACTTCGTTCGTAGCAAATGACTGCGTAAACGGCTTTTGCTTAGTCTCACGCCGCTTCGCCGAGAGAGTGTTATGGCTAATCTTGAGGAATTTTCGAGATCGCTTCTCGTTTCGAACGCGCCTAAGCCTAACGAGAGAAATTTTTTTCTGATATGCTAGCGCCATCTGTCGCTAAAGTCGAGAGATAGGCGCGACGACGGCATATGGCCTCTGAGATGGGAAGATTTCGGAGGCTATGGTAGACAGCTTGTAGTGCTTGTCTGTTTCGTTGCAGATCGACGGACATGTGAAGTAAAAATACAACGCGCTCCTGGCTTCCATTGCGCTGCCTATCGCACTTTCCGGACGCACACACACATATCTTAGGTGCCCTATGTATGCGAAATTCAAAGCGCAATGGAATAGCGTCCCGCACGTAAACTACGCTATCACGCTATACTAAAACTCTCTTTCTGCAAAGTTCGTTTGCGGAACGGTAACGCTATTTCCCGTAACCCCGCTATTACGCTAACGCTAAACTAAAGCTGTCTAATTGGTGGAACGCGATAGCATTCAAAGATCCCTGGCTGCTTATCAGGCTATTTTTCTCGCATATTCGATACACAATCCGGCGCTATCATGCCTGTAGGTTGTGGTTAAGCCGTACTTTACAATTTTAGGGGCGAAGCTCCTTATAGCGGCACCCGTTCCGTCCCCGTCGTCGTAGTAGTAGTGTGTAACCAGTAGTGTGTAACCAGTCTGAGAAAAATGAGAAAAAAAAATCACAGCATATCCACGGGGTGAATGATGATGAGTGGGCGAAGCTCCGGAGGGAATCATCGGATCTCCCGCTTAAGGGGACGCTAGCACGAACGCGTTAGAAACGTGCAGTACTCTCTAGTAAGGGGGAGCGCCCACAGCGTCTTACGCAGCCATTTACACATGCCGGAACGTGCACCGCGTTTGCCGACGCCATCACATGACTGCTGAGAGAGTATACCCCCCGTATTCATAAACGCTCCTCGACTTGAACTTGACTTGCCACCGCTTTGGGCAGCGCGTTCGAAACGCGTTGAAGGTAAGGCGGAGAGGCCACAGCGTCTTACACCAGCTTCTTACACGGGCCGTAACGCGTTAGCACAAACGCGTTAGAAACGCGCTAGAAACGCGGCCTTTCGTTAATGTTGGGTATTTATTGCCATCGTGGTGCGTGTGTCCATGTCCGCTTCGTGGCGTAGTGGGCTAACGCCGCGCGTTCGAAAGCGAGGGGTCCCTGGTTCGATTCCGCGCTACGGACACAACTTCGGAATTTTAGGGGCGAAGCTCCTTATAGCGGCACCCGTTCCGTCCCCGTCGTCGTAGTAGTAGTGTGTAACCAGTCTGAGAAAAATGAGAAAAAAAATTCCGAAGTTGTGTCCGTAGCACGGAATCGAACCAGGGACCCCTCGCTTTCGAACGCGTGGCGTTAGCCCACTACGCCACGAAGCGGACATGGACACACGCACCACGATGGCAATAAATACCCAACATTAACGAAAGGCCGCGTTTCTAGCGCGTCTCTAACGCGTTTGTGCTAGCGCGTTACGGCCCGTGTAAGAAGCTGGTGTAAGACGCTGTGGCCTCTCCGCCTTACCTTCAACGCGTTTTCAAGTTCAAGTCGAGGAGCGTTTATGAATACGGGGGGTATACTCTCTCAGCAGTCATGTGATGGCGTCGGCAAACGCGGTGCACGTTCCGGCATGTGTAAATGGCTGCGTAAGACGCTGTGGCCGCTCCCCCTTACTAGAGAGTACTGCACGTTTCTAACGCGTTTGTGCTAGCGTCCCCTTAAGCGGGAGATCCGATGATTCCCTCCGGAGCTTCGCCCACTCATCATCATTCACCCCGTGGATATGCTGTGATTTTTTTCTGACGAATTTTACTTGAGAAATTAAATTTTGTTCACTAACGCCTTGCGCCGCGCGGAGGGCCATGTGTGGTCGGGGTGGTATGGGATGATGTGGTTCGGTATGATTATTTCCGCCAGACGCCTATGCTAATCGCCGACGCCGGATTTTCTGTGACACGGGGCCCTTAACGCTTTCGCGTTAATAAGAGCTAAACCATTACTTGTTTCCCGACAGAAGAAGAAACAGCAGATATTTCATATTTTGAAAAAATGAGGGCCACTTTTTGGTGACTTGTACTTAAGATTTACATTGTGCAGATTGCTTACGTGCTCTCAAAACAGCTGCTGAATAGTTGATTTCATCCAATTTTTATGCGTTCATTTAGTTGTTTTGCCCCGGTATCCTCGGTAAACTATATGCGGGGCATGGTGTACTTATTAACGCGATAGTGTTAAGGGACCCGTGTCACTGAAAATCCGGTGTCGGCTTCGGCTTCGGCGTAAAGCATCGGCGTCTGGCGGCAATAATCATGCCGAACCACATCATACCGAACCACCCCGACCACACAGGCTGCGTCTTCCATTTTTTTTATTCGAAGTACGAAGCAATGTTCTGAATGACGAGCGATAAATGTTTATTCTGTGTAGGTTCATTACAGCCTTTGTAGAAAGTTACTCATTGAAGCGTTTCAAAGTGTCATACTGCCTCTATAATGGGGATGTTTGCCAGACTTCTAAAACAACAGCACGAGATACGGTTGAAATTCCATGAAAATGAGAAGAATATGAAGCGCAATGCGTTGCGAAACTTTCACTTTCCTGCTTTAAATTCAATTGTTGCAGAGAATTACTAAACCCTCGTTTAGGCGCCCGCTCCTGCGGCGAGCAATGGCGTCGGCGTAACAGCGAACGAGCACAGCGAAGAATGAAAGAGCAAACGCGGAGCGCTGTGGGGTATGAAAGACGCTAGGAGGAAAGCGAAGGAAGAGCATGAAGCAGAACCATGAGGTGGAAAGCGGAGGAGGACGAGGGTATGGTAACAGGTTGAGAAGAAAAGCGTAGTGCAGCGACGATTACTAAGAGATGGCGCCAGAGTAGCGCGCGGCGTCTGGGGGGTCTGTCTGCGGCAACTGCTGTGAATCGCGCCCACGCGTCACCCACGCGCTGCGTATCGCGATCTCCATATTAGCGAGGCAGTCGCGCCATACTTTCTTTGCTCCGTTTGCAACGTGCCGCATGAGGCAGATTGTACGCGCCATCCAATATATCGCGAATTGAAAACACGTATGTGCTGCGCTCAAATTTCGCATTAGGGAGTATCGTAATAGTCGGTGAATTTTTTAGAGCGATAGCTCTGCTACGCCATGTCTCGCAAGGTTTCGCCATGTATCGCATCGCAGTGACTTTGAGCCACCGGAGCGCAAGTGTGGAAGGTGTGACGTCACGCCACGTGATCCGCTGCGGAGAGGCGTCGCAGCTGCGCTCGCTCGGAGCGTCGCCGCTGCGGTGCCTCGTGACTATAGGCGAGGGTTTAACGGCTGCTTCGCCGGCGCTTGGTCGCTCAGTCTCGCTATGGCGCGCCGGCTGGGCCGTCTGTGCGTGCGCTTCAGCGCAAGCGACAGGCTGAATCCAGTCATCCGTTAGTATAGGTAGACGGCAAGATGCGAAATCTCAAGCAAAAGCAAAGTTGGCTGCTGAAACACCGGAGCAAAGGGAGGCCAGATTAGCACGTTATATTGAAGCTTACCAAGCCCGGAAGCGCGCATTAATGAAACACTGTGTACATGGCCTTTGCAAAACCAAGCCAAACAGACCTTTCGCTCGTGATAACTAGGTTTACAAGAGTTAAACATCCTTCTTTTTTACCATCTCCGGCCACGCCGCCAGAGTTTCTGCTTCATGAGCCATATAATGTTTTCGCATTAATAAAACGATTCGATCATAGCGAAGGAATTGCATGCAGAGAACATATAGTGAAGCGTTTGTTTGCCTCTTCTCTTCTAACGGTGGTGCAGAATTAAGAGTCCAGAGTGCCACTTTCAGTCATTCTTCTTGTTGAGTTTAGGACAGTTGATTAAAAGGCCTGCGTAACCAACGAAGTCTTTCACCATAGTTTTCTGCCTGTTAATGTTGGCACATTGTTAACAATATAGCCAAAAAAAGGTTGTATGCACGCTCAGTAGAACTAGGCAGGATGTGGAAGGCGGCAATTACATCGCACTGCATGATGCATTCGGGTCCGTGAAACAGTGTTTCAGGCTGAATGTCCGCATCAATTTGTAAAGTCTCGGCTACGCCCTTACGTGATTATTTTATGTAACATTGATGAAACGGTGGAAAAAAATCAGTAGTACGTGTAGGTATGATGCCAGGTGCGGTGACCTTCCCCTTTGAAATAGCTTCCTTGAATGACCTGTATCGGTAAAGCAGTTGCAGAATGCAAGAACATGGGTCCGTTATGCGGGTACTGATGAATTGCTGAAGTACTGTTACTGTGCTAATTATTACTAGTTGTTACTAATTTGTGAAATTCATCGGGCGCAGCGTTCCTCTGTAATCATAACGGCCTCCAATTGATGCCGACCATCGCATCGCGTTTCCAACTTTAGCTCTTTTTCAGCCACAGTCGTGGCAGCAGCAGCCTGCTGGGCCGCCGCTTCGCCGAGCCACAAGCCTCACCAATCTCTGGCCTGACGTCAGCTCCTCGCCGACCAACCAGAAAGGTCCGGAAAAGCACCCAGTGACCTAGTTTCTGACCAGTGGCTCCGCCTCCATGGCACCTCCTAATCATATCTACGTTGCTACGTTCTTATTCATCAGTGAAGTAAGTCGGGCTACCAACCACGAAAATGAGGCAAAGGGTCAAAGAAAGCTGTTCGCTTAACCCGACAAAGCCCAAAGCATCTCTTCTGATACGTGGAATTTTATGCCTAAAATCTCTTATTTAAGCGCTGGAAAACGAATTTAAGGCCCATCATAGCGTTCTGGAGCCCAGCTATCAGGCGCCCGTTCCTGTGGCGAGCGCCAGCGTAATTGAGCGAACGAGCGCAGCGAAAGATGAAAGAGCGAACGCGGAGCGGGGGATGGAAGACGCGAGAAGGAAATAGGAGAGAAGAGTGCAGCGGAAGCATGAGGCGGAAGGCGGAGGAGGGTATGGCGAAAGCGTGAGAAGAGAAGTGGAGTGCGGCGACGATGCCTACGAGATGGCGCCAGAGTAGCGCGCGTCATCTAGGAGCTTTGGCTGTGGCGTGTGGCTGTGAATAAGAGATGGGTCGCTCAGGAGCGAGTCGGATCTTGTGAGCGGCTCTTTTTAAAGAGCGAGTGAGCTGTGGTTCAGTAAAAATGATCGGCGGTTCTTTTGGAGAAATGGAGCCGGTTCTCTCGCGTTCAGAGAGCCGTCATCAATACTTCTTTTTGGGCGAGTCGGTACATCTTGAAACTTTGGGTAACAGCGCAAACAGACGACCACAAGAAGGGAGACACGGACACACAGGCGCTGACTAACAACTGGTTTTATTGTGAAGGATAGCACACCTTATATATGCCAGAGTGAAGCAAGGGAAAGGGGAAAACATAACAAGGGTAACTTCGTGCCAACAACGCAAGCGCAAAACAGCCAACCAAGCGCAACAAGACGCAAACAATTATTTTTCTTTCTAATCTGAACCCCCGATAGCCGCATCCAGAAGATAAAATTCAGCGTCAAAGAGAGCAAGGGAAGGGGTGCTGAAGCACTTGCTACCGAACTTCCTGATGTGGTAGGCTTCCAAACTGATGCGCGCTGTCTTGTCACTACTCTTTCCTAGAATCGTCGTCTCCTTTAACCGGGCCACACAATCAGTGCACTTGCTAACGTGCGCAACTATATGTGCGTATTTGTCATCTCGTTTTTTCAGTTTCAGAGCGTGTTCCCCTAAACGGTCATTGACACAGCGACCAGTTTCGCCGACGTAAAACATCCCACAAGACATGGGAATGCAATACACCACTCCAGTGGAACATTTAACGAACGGCGGTTGGTGGTTCTTCTGGCATCCACGTTTACTGGTATTGCAGATACGTGGGCACAACTTTCCCAGCTTGTTAGGGGCAGAAAAACATATTGGCACGCCGTGCCTACTTGCCACCTTCTTCAGATTGTGGGAGAGTTTATGGATGTAGGGGACCACCTCAGGTCTATGTGCCTTCCGGTGATCCTCCGCCGTTGTACTTCCCGTTCCACGCTTGAATTTTTGAAGGAGGGTTTCAGAAACAGCAGTCAAGACCGAGACGGGAAACCCTGCAGCCAAAAGACGGCTTACCTGATTGTTAAAACTGAGCGTCATCTGATGTGGGCACGATTTCTGGAGAGCCGATTCCATACACATCACCGCTATTCCTCTCTTAATTGTCTTGGAATGTGCCGAGTCATAGGGCAGTAGCTCCTTAGCCCGTGGGTAGTATCCCCAGCAAACGTGTCCATCACAGAACGTGATTTTAAGGTCTAAAAACTGTAAAATTGAAGAGTCCGGAAGTTCATGGGTGAAACGCAACCCACGTCCATGTTTGCTAAAAAAAGATAAAACTTCACCTACAGTAGAGGAGTAGGTGGAGGCAGGCTGCTTTTTTAAAAGCACTAAAAATCGTCAACATACCTAAAAGTTTTTAAAACCGGCCCCCCATTAAACACCTGTTCTAGTGTGTCGTCCACCTTGGCCAGAAAAATGTCACAAAGAATAGGGGCTACGCAAGACCCTATGCAGATGCCATCACGCTGCAAAAAAGGCTGATCGTCAAATACAATAAAAGTAGAATTCAAGTAAAACTGCAATAAAGACAGAAAATTATCAACGGACACGCCGGCGGTGTTCTGGAAGGATACGTCGCCGTTAGCTTCAATGCACTCTTTGACACACGCTAACAGTTGATTCTGCGGGACAGAATAAAACAAGTCCTGCACGTCAACAGAAAAACCAAAACCAACATGATCATTTCCCTCAAGAAACTGTGCTACTGCGGCTGAATTTTTGACCAGAAATGGGTCGTTCACAACAAGCGTCTTGAGTTTCTTTAACAAAAACTGGCTGACACACTTCTGCCACGATCCCTCTTCACTAACAATAGTCCTAAACGGAACTTCGGGCTTATGTGTCTTGGTTGTGAAAAAAAAACCCTCAAGCTGTTTCCCCTACTGTTGGAAATGTCCCTGGCAAGCCTGCCGAGGTCTAACTGCTTACAAAACTGGACAAACTTGGTTTTAACGCGCACTTCACATTTCTTCATGGGACACACGGACACGGACACACAGCGCCTGTGTGTCCGTGTCTCCCTTCTTGCGGTCGTCTGTTTGCGCTGTTACCCAAAGTTTCAGAGAGCCGTGCCGATGCGTTCCGTCAGAGCCGTGTCTTCTGCTGGGTGCGACTTCCGCGCCATCTATTAGCGGTACGAGAAAGCAGCTGCCCTCCCGCCCTTCCTCGCAAGAGTCGCCTTCACCCCCTCGCCTTCGGCTGAAGAACGAAAGAACCGCCGCTCACTAACTGAACCACGGCTCCCCCGCTCTTCAAAAGAGCGGCTCAAAAGATCCGGCTCGCTCCTGAGCGCTCAGGAGCGAGCCGCTCTTTTGAAGAGCGAGGGAGCCGTGGTTCAGTAAGTGAGCGGTGGTTCTTTCGGAAAGAAGAAGCCGGCTGGGCTCTCTCGCGCTCAGTGAGCGTGAGGAACCGTTCCTAGAGAGCGCTCAGGAACGAGCCGGATCTTTTGAGCCGCTCTCTTGAAGAGCGGTTGAGCCGTGGTTCAGTAAGTGAGCGGCGGTTCTTTCGGAGTGAGGAAGCCGGTTCTCTCTCCTTGAATGAGCCGTGCCGAACCGTTCCGTCCGAGCTGGGTCTTCTGCTGGGTTTCGATTTCTGACCGACGAATGGTGGCCAGTGTGGGCAGACTCGCGCTACTGGTACTCGCTCGCAGTGTGTGGTGTGCGCAGCAGTCCCTTTGGTTTTTCCTGCGTCCTATGGTGTGGCACCCGATGCCACCGAGGGGAGAAGTAAAGAAGTCTTAATTGGCAAAGGATGGTACCGTTCGTTGTCTGCTGCTGTTCGAACGATGTCTCACGACTCTCACCGATCGCACATCATGCGCTGGTCCAATAACACTTCGAAGATAGTCTTCCGTGTCTTTAAAGACAACAGGTGAACGTACAGTTTACGTCCTGGTCTTCATTTGTGCTAATTAGTGTAGTCATGAAAATGTCGCCCATGATATCCACTTCAGTGCATTTTCTGAGCGTGTATTATTAGCACGTCATTAAAACGAGGCCAATGATCTGTTGTGTTGTAATAGAACTTCATTTCATTTTTTTTTTTGTTCTGGCGTATGATGGCATGATCGCCAGTATCGCGCGTGCACTCAAGAGAAAAAAAAACGAAAGGTACGTGCGGCAGTTTTGTGGATCTTTCGTAAGGTTTTTGTATTGTACTTCAAGAAATGATTTCTACATTCTTTTTGCATGGCGTTGCAGCTTACTCATATTATAGTGAACGTACGTATGTGAATAAATGAATAAAGTTGAAATATAATGTACAATCATTTTGTGTTCTTATTTTGACAAAAGGGGCCGTATTCTGAAACGTTCGCCTAGGCGAAATCAGCGCGCGCGCTAATTGGCTGGTTGAGCAAAATTAAATGACGTCGGCCTCAACGACCCAATCAGCTCATCCAATTTTGCTAAAACAGCCAATCGGCGCACGCCTGAAAGCGAAAAAAGAAATTTCGCCTAGGCGAACGTTTCAGAATACGGCCCAAGTTGATTTTAAAGTACCACAAGAACAGACAAGCTTCTGTAATGACTATGACGTCACATATTTCTTTTTCTGAAAAAGTTACGTCGCATTCTGCCTGTCACAGTATCATAAGCACTTTATCCCCAATATCAGAAAGGAAAGTTTCATTACAACTAAAAATACACGCTTGTTATATATGTAAAAATATTCTCTAAACATAGCGAAAATACCAATAACACGGTTATTAAATTATGCATATATCGTTCTTTTGTCAAAGTCAGAAAACTATAGAATATGCATAACGCAGGTTACACGTTTAAGTGAACCGGTGAGCCGTTCAAATGAATCGGTTCATTTCAGTGAGCTGAGCCGTTCCGAGCCGCTCACTGAAGTGAGCCGTTTTGCCCATCTCTACTGTGAATCGCGCCCACGCGTCACCCACGCGCCGGCGCTCTCGCGATCTCCAAATTAACGAGGCAGTCGCGCTACACTTCGCTCCGTTTGCAACGTGCCGCACGAGACAGATTTTCCGCGCCATCCAATATATCGCGAAATGAAAACACGTATAGAGCTGCGCTCAAGTTTAGCATTAGGGAGTATCGTAATCGTCGGTGATTTCTTTTTTTTTTTTTTTTGTCATGTTGTTTTTGTGCATCATACGAGATTTGTAGTTGGTTTTTCCGGCGTCCTCGGTGAGCTAAACAAGGCATCTTGGTTATGTATAGTGGAAATTAGGTACACGGTAGGGGTAATGTGCAGGAAATGTTCCAAATGGGTAGGTTAAATGCGCTTTTTTTCCAGTAGAATACGTATGTAAGTGCATGGTCCATAGCGTTATTAGTCTGTTTTACGAGCGGTGTAAAACTTAGGCGGCTGTGCTGGCATAATTACCACTACAACTGAGGTCAACTTTTGCGAACACGGAGGGAACAATACGCTAAGTTTATGCGCGATGGTTAATATGTGTTCATTAGGTACACTGCAGTTTTTAAAAAAAATGTAAGCAAGTATTCTAAAGCATCAGGCCGCTGTTGGCTATAGGTTTCCCAATATTTTATACATTGAAGGAATAGGAAGCATTTTAAGTGCAATGTTTCGCGTATATTTAATTATTCTGGCCTATTGAGAAGCGTTACGAATAATTATTGAACCCTCATCTTTTGTTCTTTTTACTTTTTCATGCGCGATATGTTAGGTTCACCTGGTGTCATCACTGAACTAAAGGAGGCAGCTTTGTTATGTTTGGTGACTGAAAGGGAAAGGTAATGGGTGATGTGTAGGAGAAGTTCAAAATAGATGGGCAATTGGGACTTTCGCAATAAATTACGTATGCAAGCACTCTTAGAGTGTTATGAGCGTGTACAACGAGCGGGAATGAAGCAAGCCCACTGCCGTGGCAGAACTATATAAAAGACACCAAGACTAAATTCAGCGAAAATTGGTGGTACACTATGCAAGACACTTTGTTTTTATTTGGCGAAAATAAATGGCGCGTTATGGGCAATAGGTAGGTAAACGTCAAATGCAGGGGACTAATTATGACATTTGCAGTAAATTGCGCATGTAATCGATCCGGAGCTTTATTAATGTGTTGTGCGAACAAAGCAGAATTTATCCCGTTGCCCTGGGAGAACTGTGAACTCTAACAAAATCCAATCTTCTGTCTTCTTTTGGGGGGTTTTTACGTGCAAAACGAGTTCTAATTATGAGGCACGCCGTAGTGGAGGGCTCCGAAATAATTCTGACCACCTGGGGTTTTTTTAACATGCACTGCAACGCAAGCACACGGGCGTTTTTGCATTTCGTCTCCATCGAAATGCGGCCGCCGCGGCCAGTCTAGAGCAACTTGAATAGATGGGGGGGCACTATGGTAAATGTTATGGCGAAGTAACATGTGTGTTGATGCTGGCTTTTTAAAAATTCCCAATAAGTGCTCCAAATCATTACATGCGGGCAAGGTTTCAAACGGAACAGTCCTGTATGGGCAACATGTTAAAGTATGAGATATAATCACAGGAGACTGCAACGTTTATTGGAATTGTTTGAAAGAAACCGCTTCACTGGAAATAGGGCTGTAATTCTCCAAGGTAGCACACATCTGCTGTCTTTTTTTTATTATTGTGAATATTGCAAATCATTTATTTGCAAATCACAATAATTTATGTTGATTATACTTCGTTGCCTATAACCTCAATAATACCATTACCTAAACTAGCGATACAATTGTGCTGTACAATTATACAGCAAGTACAATTCCTTGTTCAATTGTTCAAATTGTTGGTAGCAAATGTGCATTTTTTATGTGCGCTGTACCGCTGCTACAGGGTGGGATTAGGGACCTCTGTGAGGCACTCAATGTCATTAGTCCCTGTATCATCTTGAGATTTTATATAGTGGCGAAAAATAAAAGCAAATTCAAATAATTTTTCGGGGCCCCATGGTTTACAATGCGTGAATCATAAATAGGTCCGTTACATATAAAAATAACTGACAAACGCATTTTCTGGCTTTCTCAATTATTCTAAGAGTACGTCGTAATATATATATATATATATATATATATATATATATATATAGAGAGAGAGAGAGAGAGAGAGAGAGAGAGAGAGAGAAATGAGAAGCACAACTTCGCGGTTATCTTAGGTTTATTTACTCAACAGTTCCGGTCGGTGGTCCGACCTTTTTCAAGGGATACAGGAAATTGTCGCAACAGTCAAAGCTTCTCCTACTTGAACTTGGCCAGCTTCACCTGAGTGACCCTGGAGGCGTGTTGACGCGCGTTATCATGGAGAAGAATCACACCCTCCGTGAGCAGCCCCGGTCTTTTGTTCTTGATGGACCTGCGTAGGCTTCGGAGTGTCTCTCGGTACACATCGGAGTTAATAGCTCTGTGCTCGAGGAAATTCAACAAGTAGTGGACCTTGGACGTCGAAAAAGACGGTGAGCAACACCTTGCCTGCTGACGCCACGGCTTTGCACTATTTAGGCGGAGGTGACGACGCAAGCTTCCACTACATGCTGTCCCGCTTTGTCTCTGGCTCGCACCAGCTCTCATCACCTGTGACGATGCGCTCCAGGAAAGCAGGGTCTTCATGATACCTAAACAGATGTCGAAGTGCTAGCCCCATACGCAGTTCCTTGTGCTGGTCGGTGAGCTGCTTCGGAACCCACTGCGCGCACACCTTTCCATAACGCAACCTGTCGTGAACAATTGTCCACACTGTGCAACGCTGACATCCACCCTCACCGCCAACATTCCTAATGTGACACGCCGATCACTTCTCACTCGGTCGTCCACCTTGTCGATGAGATCGGCCGTGATGACTGTGTTTGCCTGGCCTGGTCTCGGGTCATTAACTAAGCTCTCACAACCTGCACGAATACGGGCACTTGTCCACGGACTTGTCCACGGCACGGACTTGTCGGACACACAGTCTTCCCCGTATCCGGCGATGAATGGTGGCCGGTTTAACATCTTTCGCTGTCGGAAATCGGATAACGCCTCGCTGCTCCTCAACCATCGAATTTTGCAATGTGAACGCCATCCTGTCATCACATGCACTGCCGCGTCAATTGGACGGCGCTCTCTCCTGCGCATGCGGACGCCGCCCGCATGCTCCGATCCACGACGGAGACTCCAATCGCATCCCTAGATGTCTCGCTACGTTCTTCCATAGCGGCAAAGGCATCTATGTTAGCGGTTACGTTGTTTGGACGCTTCGTACCTTTTCATTTGAACACCCTCGTATGCCTACATGGCAATGCCTGTTAACTCAAACAGCCCAGCGAAGCTAGCCTCACTCGATAGGGTGCGCGTGTTGAACGTTGCCAGGTTCAGTTTCCTGTGGCGGCCTGTCCGGATCCAGAGATTCTTAGCACCCTCGGCCTCGTCGCAGGTCTGACCGCCACCTTGGTCAGGTGCTTCGCAGCCGCTTGGGACTGAGGGCCATGTAGATAGGTTAATTGCAAGAGTAATGAGGAAGGTAGTGGCCGAATACTGCACCATGGAGGCCAATTCCTGTTCTGGTGAGGGAGTGCCTTTGATGAAGCTTGTGGGCCTTCCTAATTTGGTTGCACCTGGACTAGTATAGCCCCACCAGCTCACGACAGTTTTTTATTTTCTTTTCTTTCTATTTTTGTCGGTGTAAGGCGCCACTCCATGCTTGAAAATGTAGTGGACTGGAGGAGGATTCGAGCTTACGACCTCCAGATTAGAAGCCCGGTGTTCTACCTTTGCTCCACGCCACCACCCAGCAGAAAACTAGGTGGGGTGACGAAATTAGGAAATTTGCAAGTGGAAATTGGAATCAACTAGCGCAAGACAGGGGTAATTGGAGATCGCAGGGAGAGGCCTTCGTCCGGCAGTGGACATAAAGATAGGCTGATGATGTTGACCCTTTAGTGCGTAATTATGTCCCAAAGCAATACTCGTCATCATCCTCGTTAGCACTCTTTTCTCTTATAATGTGATGATTATAATGTAATGTAATCTCCAGCACACCGGATGTCCGACAGGACGTCCGGTGTTGTTATGCACGGTAGTCGGAACACGCCAAATGAGTGTAGACGTTGCCAAGAATGACAAAGCTCATTGTTGTCGGCTAGAATTACGCTGTCGAGGGTGTATCATTTTGAAAAGTGCACACCTACGACGATCGCAAGTCGCGGTGTTACATGAAAATTTCGCCTTGTACAAAAGGGGTACTGGAACGGCTGCGGCCTTACAGGTGGACACTTACAGAAAATATCCCTTTGCGCACGCTCAAACACGCTCATAAGGTGACCATGCGCGAGGTCAGCATCTGGCCGTATAGCCAGCAGTCAGCACATTAACCCGGCGAAAACTCGATCTATTTCGTAGGCGCTGGTCAATCAGGCCTCAGAAGAAGAAGAACGATAACTTTATTTATAATCCGGCGAGTTATTCGGGGATTTGGGCGAATACCCCTGCCTAAGTGTCGGCCACGAGCTCTTGAGCTCTGGCGGCTTCCTCGGCCCGCTGGACGGCCCAGAGTTGGTCTTCGAGGGCGGAGCTGAGCAGCGTAGTCTCCCAGCGCGTTCGGCTCGAGGCTGCGTCCGCGTCTGGAACCCCCACTTGTTTGCACTCACATAACATGTGTTCCAGGGTTGCCCTGGCCTCACAAAACTTGCATTGGTTTGACGAATAAAGCTCTGGGTAACAGAGATTCAAGATCACCGGGTTTACAAACGTTCTTGTCTGCAGCTGTCCCCATGCAACCGCCTGTTTGTTGTTCAGTTTCTGGTGCGGTGGCGGAAATTTGCACCTCGCCAGTCTGTAGTGTTGCGTTATTTCTCCGTAACTCGTCAGGCGATCCTCCCACTCCCACCCCTCACCAGACGTCGCGGCCGAGGCGGCGATCAAGGGGCTTTAGGCGGTAGTGTGGTTGGCAGCTCGGTTCGTTTGTAAGCCTATTCTTTGAGTGAAATAGTTGAATTCGTCGTTTTTGCGCGCGTCTCACCATGGTGTGTTCTGCTTTTTTTTTTCATAATGCGCACTGTTGATTACATATGTGTCACTGTCATTAGTAATTGCATGTTTGTGTGTGTGTGTGTGTGTGTGTGTGTGTGCGTGTGTGTGTGTGTGTGTGGTGTGTGTGTGGTGTGTGTGTGTGTGTGTGTGTGTGTGTGTGTGTGTGTGTGTGTGTGTGTGTGTGTGTGTGTGTGTGTGTGTGTGTGTGTGTGTGTGTGTGTGTGTGTGTGTGCACGAAGCCAAGCGCCCATGTATTTGCAAGAATCTTTTGTTGCAATAAACTTCTCTTAGCAGCTTTGACTTTGCACCTTGCTCTCATACAGGGCTGTTCTGCAGTTGTCACGAACTTCTAATAAAAA